>NC_063213.1:51953735-52554568 GCF_020740725.1 Corvus hawaiiensis
ATAGGGGTGAGGTTTTTTCAGTATTTGTGTTGGTGCTTCGGGAGTTGGGATAGTTTTGGTTCTTCAGAATGGGACAGTTTTGAAATATAATATGTGCCAACAGCTAACTAGCAACTTTTTAATAAATATCCAGAAAAACAAAGGCCATGAAATGGTCTCTGTCTGGATGAGTGGCTTAAGCTGCACAGAGCCTGAGTGACGTCAACAAGTCAAAGATTGTTCATGTCTGAAGGATGGGACAGATTTTGTGCCTAAGAACTAATTAAGAACTATAATTTTTTACTTGAATATTTTTTTGGCCAATGGAATTCAGAGTGAAGGGTGCTGAAATGCCTACCTTTATTGCATACCATTATATCACGGGTGTCTACATCAGGTCAGCATTTTGGTAGAGCAAGCTGACTGTTCCTGATGACTGTAATTTTGAAAAGTATATTCTACATGGGTTTTATGTGCCTGGCACAGTTACTGGAGAGTCTGTCTACCCTCATGGCTGTAAGGGAGAGGTGTCAGGTTTGCCTTTGCTTATTTAAGATCTTGTTTAGGCTCCCCTGTCAGATGGCTTAGCAATGGCTGCTTTAAAGGTAAATGAAGGAGCTGACCTTGGTCAGGAGGAGGAAAGAGGGAGAGAAGGCCTGTAGGAAAGAGACATCTGAGAAGCTGGGAACTAGGACAGCTGCCCTGTGTGTGTTCCTGCTTATTTTACTTATTTATGAGCTTTTCCATGATGTCATTCACTATCTGTGTATAATCACTCTTTTCCTCCCCAGTTCTCTCCCAGAAAATCTATCTGTTTCTCTAAAATATCAAAATACTTAGAGAGAAAATACATGCTTATATTTATGATAATTAAATCCCCGTAAAAATAAATGACCACATTTTGGAATATTCTTTTATTTTTTTTGCTTGTTCTCCATTCAACAGTGGACTAGCTGAATCCATGGTACCATCATGTGACAATAATTTTACACTTCCAAATTATACCAACATTTGCAAACAGCATAGCAATTATCGTCCACAAGGAACCTCCTTAACCAGAATCCTGTTGCTCTGTGGAAAGAAAACAAAAACTGTAGATTGGAGCTTATTCATGGCTTGTTAAAGTGTGTTTTTTGATTAATGATGCAAAATTGAGTGATGGATTTTCCTGTTTCTCTGCTCTTGCCAAATTTGCTGTATGATTCAGCATTCCCCTCTTTGAATACTGGAAATATTTTTTTTAATATTTTTTGTTATTTTGGTATTTTTCTGTCTTTTGTAAGGATGTTTTAAGGACTGAAGGCCTTTTTTATCTAATTCATTCTTTGTAAATAAACAAACATGTCATGAATAATACAAAAAAAATATCCACAATTAATCATTACAATTCTTAAATTAATTCTCTTTACCCATAGTCAAACAGAATCCATTCAAATTTGCTTTTTGGTGAAAGAACAATCAATTGAGATTTAGGTTTAGCAGAAAGGTGTATAAAAAGAAATAATGCAAATTTTGTTTCCCACGAGCATTTATGGAAGTCTGATTTTGAGGAGGAACACACAACTCTGTGCACAGGAAGTAGTGTTCCTCACACTGCTTCAGTTGGAGAGAACAAACAGTGTGACCTGATTTACCAATCCTAAATAAATGATGCAGCTTGAATTTCAAATATTTGCAATCTGTTTGCAGGGAAAAATTCAGACTTATTTGTTGAGTACGTTTAAATGAGAAAATCATGATCTGCTGATGGATATTCCATGAGAAGAAAAAGAGGCTAATTTAGTCGAAGAAATTACAGGCAGAGAATTACTCACTCAGCGCTACTGGCAAATAGTAAACGAGTGGCACCAAGGTTTCAATTCAAACACTTAACAAAGAAAGCAACTAATAACGTCTTCCTTTTTCATCTGAAGTACTATAAAGAAGAGGGCTAGCCCTTCTGCCAAATTGCTTTTGCAGAAATGTGACTTCCGCCTTCGTTATTTTACTCAAATTGCCTTAATTAAGAAACTAACTCTGCAGCCCTGACTTTGATCTTGTTTTCAGACTGGATGTGTCCAGGTTCATCTTTATGGACTTGCTGATTTTCTGCTGGATTCAGGTCAGAAGTCACAGTCTGCTGCAGAATATTCCTCCAAATGATACATGTCTAGGGGGAAAAATCCTTTTGATTTAATACTTTTCTCAATATTTTAAGAAATTGAAAAGTTATGAAACAACCCCCCAGGTTGGGAGATACTGTCCATCCCGAGTTTTTTTTCCATTATACTGTAGAATTACACTACATTGAGCTAAATAGTAATTTTAAAATATTGTATTTTTTTTCTTTGTTTTGGTGAGTCATGGTGGTGGTGGTGGTTTGGGGTTTTTTTGGGCAGTTGTTTTTTTGTTTGTTTGTGTTTTGTTTTTTTCAGTCTTCCATACCTGGGAGGTCTTGCATAGAGCTCTTCTTCTGGAGCCCAAAACTCCTTCTTAGGCAGAATTCTACTATGAACTGATCTACTATGAACTTTGGATCCTTTGCATAGTGTCATTTCAGGTTCTTACCTTGGTTTCAAAGGGTAAGTAATGGAATGATTTGCATATGGCATCAATTCCAGATAAGTACAGTACCATGATAATTGATAATACAAGTAGATTATTGTTGCCTGGGGAAGCACCATGATTTTTGGTTTAGGAAGGATTAAAAGGATGGTTTTAGCTCCAGCTGAGGTGCATCTAGGCACTGTCAGAAGATGGAAATTCCTGTGGGTATTCTATTAGCTTGCTTGAGTTTTGTTCCTTTCTGGGGCATGTGGATTCTCATGGGGCCTCTCTTATTCTGTCTTCTTCATTGTATTCCATACCCAGAATAGTCTCTTTTCCTTGGGCAGGAAAAGGGAATGAAAGATGTTCTATATCTAGAAGTTTTTGCAAGCTGTACATTCAGTCCCCATCCTATTGCTTGGCTGGGTGATGTGTGCCTCCATCCATCTCCTGGGAGACATGGAGCAGGCTGTATGCATAAACATGGGATAGCCTCTCGTTACATAACCTGTCCCAGTTACTCACTTTCAAGACAAAGTGAGGTTCAGGGTGTAAAAAAAATCTTCATTTTATGAGTAGAAAGCCTACGGATCCTAATTGCTTATGACCAGAAGGCTACTGGGAGTAGGTTTCGGAAGCATGTTGATATCTAAAAAAATTAGCTTTCTTTTGGACCTTTTGTGTTCTCCTGTATATCAGCAAGGTCCTCTAACCCTATAGCATCCAAAATGGCTGTACATAGCATAACATTACAGAACAGACTTAGAATGGAATGACTTGGAATCTCCTGCTTGGGCCACTCATGTATTTCCCTAGACACTGAGTTCAGTCCTTCTGTGAAAGGTGCTCCATGGACCAGAGAAAAGCACTCCCACCTTAGGCCTCTTCCAGTCCTGTTGTCACGCAGAAAAAATTGTATCACTTTAAGGCAGAAGAAATATATTAAAAAAAAAAAGGGTGAAATTGCCTTGTAAAATAGGCAGGAATGGGAAGGGGCAGAAAAGAGAGAGTTACAATAAATAAGTGAATGTTGAGATTCCATAGGATATTTAATTTTCAATTGCTATTTTTATAATTCCTATATTTCTCTTTGTGGTAATTGGCTACACAAATAGAGCATAGCAGTAGATAACTTTCGTAAGGTTTTTTGACACTGTTTTTTATATTATTTAGACAAGATATCATAATTTATTTAATTAACACAGAACAGTTGTAAAACTGAGTGATAAATACACTAAGAGAGTAGTTGTCAGATTTGGTGAAGGTATGTAAAGAATTGGTTCCTCAAAGGTCTATTTTGGTTATGAATGTGTTCAATGTTTTCATTAATAGCCTGGATAAAAGACCAGAGCATACAGTTGATCTTTACTCATAGCATCATGATGTGTAGCAGTGACTTTACTGGGGTACAGTGTTACAAACCAAAGCAACCTTGACAAATGGAGAAGCAGCTTGGAAAAGAAAAATGTAAGAAATTAATCAAAACCAACTGCAAAATATTGCCCTTGGGCAAAAATAATCAACTGTGCAAACAAATGATGAGGAACTTGTTCAGCAACATTTCCAAAAAAGATCTGGGAACAACACACTCAGCATTAGTCAACAGTATCCTTCTTTTGAGAAAGAACACACCAGGCGGTATGTTGAGTTGTCTCTGGTATGCAAAATATGAGAAGTGAACTGTCCGCCATGGCTGGAATTGACAGAACCTCAGCTTTACCCATGCGCAGTAGGATTCAAATTGATAGGGGGTCCAAACAAGTCCAGACAATCTGGTTAGAAGTTGAAAAATAAAGGAGTGAAAAAGTTGAGGTTTTTAGTCTAAGAAAGCCTGGAGAGAAGGAGACTTTGGCAAAAATTTTCAAAATGATCCAGGGAAGAAAATAGTTTATCCTTAGGGAAGAAAATTTATCCTTAGGGACATTTGGACAAGAAGCAGGTTTAAACTTCAACAAGAAATGCTTAGTTTGAACAGGTTTTTCTAAGTGTCCAGTAAGGATGATAAATCCACACGTTTCCTGGGGATGTGGTGGTAGCGGGTTAATCCTCACTCTTTGTGAATGTTGAAGGTACAAGTGCTTTCTGTCTAAGGAAGTGGGGTACAGTTTATGATCTCCTGAGATCCACTCAGACCCTACTTATTGCTGAGTTGTGATTACTGTCTTGACCCAGCTCAAACATACCAAAATATAACTGAATGTTGCAAAGTTTTGTTAAAAGGGACTATCTGCATAATAGATATTCAAGGTTGCTCATTTTCATGTTACCTAATTACAAAGAAAATACATTGATTAAACAAATTCTCAGGCTTTCAGTATATCAGCTGCTCTTTCTGAGAGCTTATTTCCTTGAAGCTATCAAGTTTGTACAAAATAGAAATAAAATATAAATGAATGGTTCTCCACGAAGATGGTGCCATTCTTTATGGAGCTGCATCAGTGATAGGTCAAATTTATATTGCTCTGCAGTATGATTTTAATATCATTCTGGCCTGGTTTAGGCATAATCAAGTCTTCTGTTGAAAGAGCTCTTGTAAGGAGCAATTAAACATTAGTACTTTAGCTAGACCCATATTAAATTATGCCTTGGAATTTAAGTATCTGGGAATCATCTTAAATCTCAGCTTGAATTTTAGGTTGTATTGTATCTGCAATTTATATTGAGGTATAAGACAATCTGTTTCCATCTTGATTTAGTATTTATAGCTTAAAATGTTATTTCATTATTAAGTGTTCTGTGCAACTGTTAGTAAGACCACTAATAGATTAAGGTACTATTATTTATGATTACAGCTTCTGCTTTTCAACAAGAAGAGAAGCTGAACATTCAGCAAGTGAATTTTAACATGCTTTTTGAAAGCCTTGTAATAAATCAAAGCTAGCTGGGTACCCTTCAGCAGCCATGAGTGGCAATTCCAGCCCTTGCAGTGAATACTTACAACACAGTGGAAGCAAAGGACTTTGAACTGCTGTAACACCAAGGACTCAACAGAACACCTCTGTAGGGCAGGCGCAGGAGAATAGTATCTGGAAAAGATTTAATTTCACTTATCTCACCTTCTCTTTGCTGTGGACTGACAGGACTAGCACTCAGCATTCTCATGGACAAGCTGATATGTGACTCTGAGCCCTTTGAACCAGATTGTGACAGTATGAACAGTAATTGGGAGTTCCACTCACTCCAAAAGAGTCCTTGCCATAGGAAGTCGTCAAGTATGTACAGTTTAGATTGACACATGGATGAAAGAGCAACAAATAGTACCTTGTATCTTCATCAAGGCAGATCACCATTCAACATTGTATTTGAAATCTTTGAAGCATAGGAAGAGCTTTAAGTATGTCACAGTAAGCTTGTCACATTAAATACATACATTTAATGGAAATTAAATATGTTCATTGTTTTAAATATATGTTCAGTTTATGTCAGTATTTTGATCACTGATGGTAGCTTACAGTTTAGTTCCCCTGTCAGCACAGAGATTTCTTAATGCATTAGGGAAATAAATGCTTCAAATCCAAAGGACTAAAGAAAAATAACTAATTTCATTTACATTATAAGAAAGACAGGTTCTCTGCATAAACCTTGTATTGAATACATTATTTGGGCCAGAGTAGATGAGTATGAGCTGCATAATTTCCTTTTCACTCTCCATGTAAGACATAGTGTAATGGCTTGACAAAGAAAAAGCCGAGTTACACTTGCTGTACTATACAACTCCTTTGTTAACATAACCAGTAAAGAGAGATTATATAACATGATATTGCCTGATGATCAGTTCTCTGGTTTAAAGAGCTAATTTCTTCATGCTGCCAGTCTGTTCTGCAAACTCTTTTGTGTTTTAAGATGGGAGACTTTCCCTTCTCCCAGTTCTGAGGAAGAAACAGAAATAGGGAAAATAAACTTGTTTCTATGTGTTGCTACATTGCACAAACACTGATCCCCTAATATCTAGTTACATTTTTGACAATTTTGCAACTAAGTTGAAAATAAAAACTACTCACTTCTACTTCAGCAAGCTGTGTGAGAGCTATTGGTGGCTTGAAGACTTGCCTAAAGACAGCCACATTTCTGCCTGAGAAGTCTGTCCGACATACCTAAAGTTAGTTTTTAGGAGACTGAATGGAAACCATGGCCTTCATTTTTCTAAGCACCTTACGCTTGCAAGTAAAACTCCTTGTTGTGTAATCAATGGACCTAAAGATCAAGCACAATAGTTATCAGATGACATCCTAAACATATGTATTAAGACTTTCTGATTTGGCAATATTTAATATCACCTTTCCAGTAATTTGAAAGTTTATGTTAACATCTAATAAAACTTTGTCAAAAAATCAAGTGTTAACTACTTGATTTTGAAAAGTGGTGCAACCAAGCCTGTGACTAGAATATCATTCAAGGACAGGCTCAGAAGTCAATTCAACACAGGCATCAGTATTCAAGTTTGGAGTAGGAAAGACTGTCTGTCTTGCCTTAATATATTCAGTATATTTTCTAGTATTTGAGCTATGTTATGTCACAACAATTGTTCTAGAGGCTATTCTAATTCTGTTATTTGGAATAATTTTTCTCCCATTCTAGATATTCTTCTTTAGCTTTTCTTTCTGTCATCCTATTTCTCTTAAATCTATTAATTCTGATCTTTTACATTTTCAGTTAAGATACACCAACATTCTATCTATCTGGGGGCATGGGATTGAGAACAAGGTGGGAAAAAGTGAATTTACTATTAGAAGAGCAGGAGAGAAACATAACTACTGCAGTCCCATCCAAGCTTAGCATTGCCACAAAACACCAATGTTGGCATTCATCTGAAATGCTCCTCTGTAGAGTTTCTTTGCTTTCCTTTAATTCATAGCTGAGAGCTTAGCCTATAGCAACCTGAGCCATAGTTAATGAAAATTGAAAAGTTACATTATATATTGTCCTTCAGGGTAAAAATATTAAAACATCAACTTTATCTACAAAGACGGTTTCATTCCAGCTACTGCAGTTAGGGAGAGAAATGTACACAAGGCATATACATTATCCAAATGTCTCTGTCCCCAAAGGGTGGATGAAAGAATGTCTTCTGGGCATGAGTCTCTAGGTTTTTTAGAAGTGTTACGATAATTTTTTGTTTATAATAGACAACACCATAAGGAAGGTTTTACATGCAGTGTACAGACTGAGTGAGGAACTCATTCACAAACTCTACTAGAAAGGCATAGATGGATGAAGTCTATTATTGAAGCAGTGCCTATTGAAACAGCAGTCTATTATTGAAACATTTGAGTAAAATAAAAAAGGACAGTCTAACAGCAAACAATTTTACTGTCTGTGGGAGCCATCCCTGTCTTTTTTCAAGAAATAAATGACCATGACTCTGGTTCCTCACTACATCTGATGTAGCAGATGCATCAGTAAACAGTGGTCCAGGAGTGAACTGTAACTTTCTGAAGCACTTCCATTTACAGAACAATCCTGCGTGGTTGGTCACCAGTCAGCTACTCTCTGTGCCATGAAGATAAATTCCTACATACTAAAGGAAGATAATATTTAGCTGAGCTACTCCAATATGAGTTTTTCTCTACTTGCTCTCCTCTTCAACAAACATTCCGTCCACAGTGTTGTGAATACAAAGTGGCAGCAGTAGCATTTCTTAGGTACCTCTTGCATAAGGTGCATGCAAAAGACCCGTTATAGTCTGTGTGCAGCTCCTGGGAGTTCTCCTTAACCACCAAAACTCCCCAATGTCCCAGCCATAATTCCTACCAGGAAATCTCAGGCTTAAGTGCATGGTCTTAGGTGCACATATAAAGCAATGAGAGGGAGTTTAATGACCTGGAAAATAAAGTACATGAAGTTTTTTTATCATTTTTAGTATTATTGTATATCGCAGATCAGTTTTTCTTTGCTATGTGAAATGTGGCAGTTATGCCAGGGCTCCAAGGGTTGCTTTGCTGGCACCTCAGTTCAGCAGGAAGGACTCTAGCCTGTAGAGTACAGTATATTTCCAGAGCCAGATGCTTGCAACATAGTATTTATACTATGATGCTTTTTATTATGTCTTTTTTCTCCAATACACCTTCAAAGAGTAGCAAGCAATTCCCTGGGAACAATCCCTACTCTGTTTCATGTTCTCCTGGATATCTTGATCAAAGTACAATTTACCTTGAACAGCAAGTAAACATTTCCTTATAAATCTTAAAGTCTTTTAGCATGAGCTTCAGAAAACACAACGTTATAAGAAAACAAATTTTAAAATGCTAGTAGATCAGACCTTTATACATCCCTAAGAATCCCTAAGTCAGAAGCTGACCACCAGATGGGGAGATCTGGTGTTCACATCAGTGAATTATCCTTCATATATTTCTATTGGTACAGCATATCTCCTTCTTCACCTTTCCCAGAGTGCTTTATCCCGTATCAACTATATGCCTGTGGAACTGAGTTTTAGACTATATTTACAGATTGGTGTATACTAAGTGAAAATGTATGTTAATCAATATTGAGCCAGGTGTTTGTAGAAGAGGAGATATCCCATTTTTGGTTCACATACACAAACAAGCTGTACATGTTGTATGAAACTGTTCTTGACTGTTTTTCTCTGCATCTTCCATATCTAAAGACTATTTTGCGTGTAAGAGAACAGCTCTAAAAAATGTTACTGCTGGAACCACAAGAAATATATTGAATTCCAGATGTGCACTGTGAACACATTTCAAGAAATTGACGATACCTGCTATATTGCCAGCTTCCTGTAGGAACCCAGCATTACACATTATTAACAAAGAAGACAGGCCCAATTATGAATTATTCTATATGAATTATACTGCTGGGGTAAGAGCAATCTTTTCATCTTCTCATTTTTAGGGATTTGTGTGTCCTACCTTGTTTCTGCTCTCTTTTCATACTTCAGCCAAGATATCTTCCCATAAAAATAAGATGCATTTAGGATTTATTCCCTTGCAGTCCAATTTCTAAAACAAAACAAAAATCAGCAAATATGGAGACATAAGACATACTCAATTCCCATTAACATTTATCACATATAGTCAAGGTGTTCTTATGATTAAGGAAATGACCTGGTACTTGAGAGACCGAGATTTAAATTCTGTCGATAATTCTCTATTTATTTCTGCTGAAGAAAAACACTTAAACATGTGCTACAAATTAAGGACAAGCTTAAGTGGTTTTTGAGTCCCAGACTATAGACCTTGGGCAAACCACTTTGTCTCTTGGAGTCAGAATGTGAAATCTTTTATTCAGCTTGGTGAGCAGTTTCATGCACAACTAATGTCATTGATTTTAATATGGTTAGTCATGATAGTAACCACTTGCCAACCTCAGACTGGTACCTCAGCTCTTATTCTGTAGAAGGGGGTAATTAAATTTCCATGCCTCCCAGAAATATTAGTGTATTACACACTAGGTAATTTAGGTAAATTTAAAAATCCCACTCTTTGGAACTGCTTGAAGTCTTTTCACCAAGATTCTGCATACATGCTTTTGCTCAGATACAATATTTCTTTGTCTTTCATTTTCTTCACAGAAAAGTTGCGCAAAAAGGAGCGTATTAGCATCCTTAAGAAAACTGAAGTGATATGATGAATTATTATATAAATAATTTCAGGGGAATATACTCATTGTCTTTACTATGACATTTTCAGAGAAAATATTCCCTGCCTGTCATCTTAATACTACCAAGTCAATATGCTTTATATGCAATTTATATCAAAGTTTGGAGGAAGCTTAAATGAAAAAGAAATAGCCCACATTACTGCAATATTTGGGGTTTTGCCTTGTATCTCTTTTATCTATTATGATTTTTTAAAATAACTACCAGTAGTGCTGAACCCACTGTGATATGTAAGATAAGCTATTCTGAGATCCTTCATGTTCCATAAACCAGGGTATGTTCTTGATTAGGCAATCACTGAAAGAGGAAACTCACTTGTAAGTGCAATTGCACTTACATGTCAAAAGAATATTTATTAAGAGAAGAAAAGGAAATGTTGGAATCTGAATCAAAAGAGTTTAACATCACTTGGCCTAACCTTTTATATCTCAGTAGAAATCAATGGAAAAAGAAAATAATTAGCAAAGAAGCATGGATTTATATAGAGAGATATAGACATACATATGTATACATACATACATGCACTCACACACATATATATATCATATCTGAGTTTCATCTTCCACTATTTTAATCTCAAAACCAATGGAGAATGTTTGATTGGAGATTTCCCTTTCAAATCCACCACAAATTCCTTCAGTACATTCAAAATAAAGGCTTTTTTTCTCCCTCTACTATTCCTGGTGGCCCACAGAAAGCAATTTTTGAATGTTGAAACTGTAGGAATAGAGTCAGTCATTAGTCTGTCTAATTAGATGCTTTGGTCAAACACAGTAAGCACTTGAGTAAACCTGGACAATTATGTCATAGCAAGGCTGGAACTTTAGAGGGCAGAAATACTCTGATTGCATAAAAAGTGTCAATTGTCATGGATATGTTTTTGTAGTAACCAAGTTACTTGTGAACTTGACCTATTCCACTAAGCTTTTAAAATTGTTGATCGTGAGGCTTGTAATGGAATTTGTTCCACTGTGTGCAATCATGCGCAGTCCTTCAGCTCGAGTCAGCCAGGCTAGTAGGCTCCTTTGTCAGGCTGAGCTCCTCCTCTCTATTAACCTCCCAAACAGTGCCTAGCTCAACTTTACAGATCTTAATTCTATTTGTTCCACTTTGTGCAATTAGGCTTACTTCATGCACCCAGTCCACCAGCTCTCACGTGGGACTCCAGAATGTTTCAAGTCATGGATATTTACAAGAAAGGTATGAAAATCATGGAATCCCGAACTGCCCTGACAAACAGGGAGACAATGCCAGACCTCAATAACACTGTACTTAGCTCCACAGCATTCAGCAGTGAGGGATTTCAAGTGCAGAGAGAGAACAAAATAACCAAGGAGATATGTATGTGTAGAAAGGAGGCTGTGAGAAAAGGTAATAGGAGTCATGGCTACTACCCCCATGTGTCACTATTCCTCTTTTGCATTGGTTGTGTGGAGAACGAAAAATGTTACATTTTTTTTATGCCAGCCATATGTACCAGCTTCATTAGACTCAGCTGACTTTTGCAAACACTTCTTATTATGTGCCCTGCCTCCTCTTATTTGAGATAAGTAAGAGACAGTTTGCATATTTCTTTATCTACAACATTCAGTACAGAAGTTGCTTTTGGAGATCAAGAAAGAAGTTTATTTTCTAACCATGTTGATATGGGATCTAATAAATTTCCAAGGATATGTTGCTAAGAAAAGATGAGATATGAAGCTACCTTGTCTCTGTGTATCTGCCTGTGGTTGTTCTCCCTCTGTCTTTGAAATTAATTTAATTTTAGTATAGTAGTATAGATCTCAACCCTGGTCAAAATCCTTTTGTTTTTTCAGGAAAGGAGAGGAGATAGAATCTAAGACTTGTCTAGGCAAAATCACAGCTGAATTAATCCTGAAAAAAAACCAGTATAAAGAAATTTAAAATTAGTCATTAACCTGGTACTACTAGGAAGCTTCCAGGAAACTGCATTTCCACAGAAAATTTCTCTGTAAATGTAAATGTTATGTCATGAAAACTTTCCAGGCAAAACTCATTCAAGCTCTCCGGTGTCTTGAGTCTAGTTGTATCTGTTTACACCATGGATGATTTTGCCATATTCTACTTGTTGAAATTTTGCCTAATGAAGAACATAAAACATAAAATAGCAGGTATTCATCTAAAATGCAGGCAATACCTGTGAAAATCGTAAGTAAATATAGGCACTCGGTATTGCTCTTTCTTCATTTCAATGATTAAAACACCATTACTCAGATCCCCTTTCAGTTTAACAAGAATTTAGTGCATTCAGGGGGAATAAGGCAATATTTTTCTACATATTATCTGCTCCTTTGAACAACAGATTGTGAAAGCCAGAGTTCTTGTGCCATTAGTTGAAATGGCATAGCAACAGTCAAACCTCTGAGATGACACTCAGTGGTCATTTCTCCATGTTCATTCATCTGACAGAAGACTTTGGCTCTGTTATCTTTTTATCCATCCTTCATGCCACGAAAAAAGTGGCTGCAAAAATATCTGTTTTTAAATAGCTTCTGAAAATAAGAATTTGCTAGAGTTTTTTTCCTAATCACTGAGAAAACATGTGAAACTCAGACCTTACAAGTCAACATGAAGTGCCACTGAACAAAATATAAAGTATTTACTTATGATCCCATTTTTGTTGTGACAATATTCCCTATGGCAACAAATTAGATTTTAGTACAACAGCACTGGCAGAAGTAATGACCTGTCACCAAAGCATATACTTTTAGTATTAAAAATAGTAAGTCTTGTGGGGGCTAACTCATAAGCTTGTCTGGTGTACCCTAGAGAATGAACCTCTGTGCATGCATCATCATTCTGTTGCCAGACAACTTTCACAGCCAGTGACATGACACGTCTGAAGTCTATGCCAGAAAGAAAGCTTAGAACATTTTTTTTCAGGTTTATCTCCAGTACTTAACGGTGCAAACTGTAACCACACAAATCTATTTTCTAAACTAAACTAAACTAAACTAAACTAAGAAATGATGAACTGCATTAAAACTGCAGAGGGAAATCACGAGTCCGTGTTCATGGCAGCATAACAAGACGAGGCACATTACCATGCTTTGTAGGTAAGGCATTCATAAACCATTATTTTCTTTGGGTAAAAATCTTGGTTCCATCTTTTTCCTTTTAAAGAACAATTCAAAAGTCAATAGTTCTCAAAAACTTGTGATGACATTAATTTTTGCAATAAAATGACTTTCTAGATGTATTTAAGTCTTTTAGGTAATTCATAGGAAATATCCAGGAGGCTGAAATTTAAAACTTCACAGTAACTCCACTGTACTCAGGGGCCTCAGATACACATCTTATCAACTGTTAGAATAATTTCAGTTTGAATCCCTTCCAGAGTCTGAAAATTTTGCTATTCTTGGATTTATCTGTGGTGCTAGTGCTATATCTGTGCCTAACTTTTTTTTTTGAGTGCCGTGGGAACCTGTCCCACTCAACTGAAAGGAAATGTGATGAGTGCAACCCTTCAGACACCCACTCATGCCTATAGATGAGGCAGTTGGAAGTGGGGTAACTTTTCCTAGATGAGAACAAAGAAATGTAGTCTGAACTGATGGGAAATAGTCAGCATAGTAATAAGGTTTTCAAACTTCTCACCTGGAAGCCAATAACTCTCCCTCCACATGTTCATACTCTGCACTCACCGTTGGCAAGATCTACTCTCATGTATTAGGACAGATGCACTGATGGATGGAAGTCTCTTCTTGATGCCTTTTTTATTGTCTCTCAAACAGAGCTTTCCTTCTCATGTTCCTTCTCTGTTTCTCTTGTGCCAACTTTAAATTGGGATACCAATTTCTAAACCCCCATTTTTAGTAATTCCATTTCTTGCCACTTTTGGTGCTTATGCCCACAGATGTCTGCTGTGCTGATGACAGCTGTCTGTCATTAGTTTCATTCTTCTTACACCTTAAAACAAGGGTTCTTACCTTATATTCCCTGTGAATTCTGGTCTTTATTTACTGCTGTTCTGTGTCTGTACTTGCACTGTGTGCAGTTTTACCTTAAGTATCTTAGGCAAAAATTTACCACATAATTTAGTCACCCAGTATGAAATACAAAATGAGCCAAATTAGATCATAAACATTCCTGAGAGTTATTTTAATGACTGCATATCAAGATAGAGTGTTTGATGGAAATGGTCTGGAAAGTAGTGACCTATTGAGAAGAGCTGGAGAACAGTATTACCTGCATTGGTGAATGAGCAAAGCATTGTTGGACAGAAAAATCTGGGTAAGAATAATGAAATGCCCCACTGTCTGAGGACACCTTGTATTCCTTCCTGCCAGTATGAGTGGAGAGACAGAGGAATGTTGCCAGACAAGACTACTCTAAGAAGTGAAGGCTGTATATCAGATTTTTAAATTATTTTTATTTTACAGCTGCTGCCAGGTGGTGCTGTTCATATGTTATTCCATAGTGAATAAATAACACATATGCTATTTTCAAATATGTATATAAATATAATATTCTGATGTTTAGGAATCAACTGTAGTAATAAGTGCATCATCTTCAATATGTCTTTCTGTTACCATGTCAATAATTTATGTGGAGTAAACAAAAACATCAGCTCTCCCTCAAGATTTCAATGAGAATTTTTCCAGTACTTAAAGTGTCTTTTGGTTCTTTGCAACCAATTTTAGCACTGTTGCCCTTAGGCATCAATATAAGCTTAAGCATGTAAGTATTTGTATAGGTAGTAATGGAGGAAAATAAGCCCTTTCAGAAGCAAATTTGCCTAAATTATTTCAGGCTAAAATTTCAGAAAAGATTGAATCCGCCTAAATGTATCATTATGAGAGGAAGTCCTGCCTTGTTTTCAGTTTTTTACCATCCTCTCTTTCATGTTGCTGCACATAACTGTGGATAATATCAGGGAATTGATCTGGATAGATATAAGAAATATAAGAAATATAAGAATATAAGAAATTTCATTCACTTTTTCTAGCAAATTTTGCATTGTGCTAACTGATTATTATCTGAGAGTTCCTCATCCTGTAGTACTTATCTTTCATTTAAAAATTAAGTATATTTCTATACCTCATAATTGCACAGAAAAACCTGAAAAAGTGTTCTGAGTTCATTTGAGCTTATCAGATTCCTGAAATTCCTGAAAAGGAAGAAAGAAGACTTTAATTAAAGTTTTTTTGAATTTCAAAAGGTTCTTTACAAGTTAAGATTTATTTTACTGAAGTGAGTATTACTTTTGGTTTTTAACCTTTAGAATATCAAAATCTTAATGCAGTAGTAGCCAAGGGCATTTTTTAAGGCTGAAGGAACACAGAAGGAGAATCACAGGATCATCTAAAAATTTAGGTTATAGGGAGATTTTGGAGGCCATCTGGTCCAGCCTTCTGCTTGGATCAGGGTTAATCTCAAACTGGATCATGTCACCCAGGGACCTGTCCAACGAAGTTTTGAAAAATCTCCAAGGACAGTTTCCCACAGTTGAACAACCTGTTCCAGGGCTTTTTCATTCCCTTTGTGCATTGTTTTTTTCCTTAAGTCCAGTTGTAATTTTCTTTCTGTAAATTGTGACTGCGACTTCTTTCCTTTCACTGTGCACCCATGTGAAGCATCTGTTTGTGTTTTCTGTACTCCCCTTGAGGCAAACAGATACCTTCTCAGCCTTCAGACCCAGTTTCCTCAGCTTTAACCTGCATGTCAAGTACTCCAGCTCCCTCCAAATCAGGGTTTCCATTCTCTGGACTCTGCAGCTTCTAAGTGTCTCTTTTGTGACAGTAAGGCCAAAACTGGACTATGGACAAGCCTGCACTAGGACTGAGCAGGGAGGGATAATCACCTCCCTGGAGCTGCTGGCCATGCTCTGGTTCCTGCAGCTGTCTGCACTGAGCCTTCCTCACTGCATGGAGCTCGGCTGGCTCATAGTGTGTTGTTGGCCACAACCCACAGGGCTGCTAGGGTTAAAGTCACAGACAGACCAGAGGAAACCTTGGAACAACAGGTGAACAGCACTTCTACCTATGCATGATTTAATTAATTTAACTCAAAAAGCATTGAACTTTGATTGTTTATAGCTTTTTAGGACAAATATTGTAACCTGATAAAAAGAGATCCCTATTTGTTTTGGATAAGGTGGTAAAATGCTTCTGATATCAGGGCAGCTATGCCAGGTCAGAATCTGACATGATATGCTGAATAACAAAGAGGCAAAAAAAAAGGTAATACATTATATATTAGAAAACATATACTGGAAACCATTATTCTATGCTTGGAAAGCTTTGGGCATTTTTTAAAACGATGAATATCTCTGCTGGTTTCAAAGATGATTTAAACCAAAGTTTAGTTGCAAGCTGTAACTTGAGACTGTTGTGAGTTATACCACTGTTTTATTATTCTTAATAGCATCAAGTCAATCCAGAGATATTTCATCCTGCAATTTTCTTCTGATATGAAAATGCATAATGTTAATCTTTGTAATACTTTATAAACTGACTATAAACCAATGTTTATGGTCAGTTAATCATTGTATTACTTTGCTTTAGGTAATTTAGTACATTACCATAATGTAACAATCTACTTAATATAAATTTTAAAGTGAGCACAGCACAAGTTTCAGGGCATTAATATATTACATTTTCTAACCAGAAATTCAGAACACAGCTAAAGTTTAGATGCAGATCAGATATTTTCTGCTTCAAGTGACTTAGTGTTTTGCCTAAGGAATATTCTGATTTTGTGAAAGTCACTACATTTTTTTTTATTATTATTATAGTGTGCCTTGCAGTCCATTTAGAAGTCCCAACAGGACTGGAGCAACCATTACAATAATCATAACACAAGAACATCATATGAGGAAGCCTCCCAGAGCATCAGTTCAAGTGGATACATTGTAGGGTACTGTTTCCACCAACACTGAGGCTTGTCAAATCCCACTGAATCCTGAGATTTAAAAGCTGTCATGAGTGGGAGTTCAAATGAAAGGCATTAATGCTAACACATGATTACATTATTGATTGTATGAAAAAATAATACAGTGGGTGGAGGATGATGCAAAAGTAATAACTACCTGTGATTTTGGAATTTAATTAATTTAATTAATGATTTTTTAAACATTCTGTATCTTGTTAGATGGTGAGATTTCATTAAATATAATGAAAATTGGTGGGTCTCACCACTAGTAACTTGCATAGACTTGTAAGAGACAGCTCCTCAAAGGACAGCTGAAACTAAGGTAGATTCCAGACAAACCAAGAGACCTTCCACAGTCCAAAAAGGAAAGTAAGTCCTCCTAACATCACTTAAGAACTTCAGTAGTAGGGACAGTTATTTTTCATTGGGTATTGCACGATTAAAGCTCTGTGTACATACAGAGACTAATGTCTCCCTCCCTGAGAGAAGAAAAATATTGTCAGAAGAACACAGAGAACCTGAACATGAGAAAAAGTAAAGTAATAAGATTAAGAATTTAATGAACTAAGTGATCTGGGTCAGATTACTACTATGATTAGGGATTGGATAAGATTGTTTTTTCGCCATTTTCAACTCTTAGGCACCAAATTTTAGCTAAGTGCTCTCCTTTAAAGAAAGGACTGTATTATATATCTCAAGAATGCTCTTCCTCCTTTAGGTAGCCAATTAAAACTAGTATTTTTTTGTTGTTGTTAATTGCTTCTATAACTTGCTCTATACATAATCTGATACATAGTGTGCTCACAAGTCCACGTTTTAGCTTGAGGTACCTTCATCACATTTCATGGTGACAGAAGTAATTTGTTCATCTGCAAAGCTAAGACTCTGCTGAAGCTTGAACTGTTTGCAATGAAAGAGAAAGACATGGCAGGAAAGAGATCCAATCTCTGACTGCTGCATGGAAGGGAAAGACCTTTATGTATTGGGCTTAATTGATGAAGGCATGACACAACCAAAAGAATCATACTTAATTATGAAGGATAACACAATGGTATTAACTTAGTTGTTCAAAGAAATACCAATACTACACATAGAAATCAACCACTTTTCACAGAAATAATTACTGCAGGGTCTTGACTACTCTTGAGCCCTGAACAAAGCCAAGCATATTTTTGCATTGCCTTAAAGTAAACGGAGAGGCAAATTGTGGCTCAAAGAGACAATGAGTCTCCTGGCTTCCCCTTTCAGTGCCTGAGTTCTTACATGCTGGTGCAACTAGGTCATACAGTGCAAGATTCCCTATTGTGGTTATTCTTTTCATTCGCCTCTTACAGCTCCCCTGGGTATTAGCAATAAAGGAGTGTTTTATTCCTTTATTCTCCCTCCTATCCTGCATAGCCATGCAAACTGGGTCACAATTTGGACCATAATTTGTAAGACATCTGTGGATCCCTGCAACACTTTATAATCTACATATGTTCAACCTGCCCAGAACTGTATAAACTTTGCAAGCCTTTTATTTGGGAGTAGGGAGGGAGCAGTGCAAAGTGAATAGATAGTCTTTTTTTTTCAATCCTGTAAGAGAAAAAAAACCATAAATAGTTTCATTATAATCATATTTACTGCATTTGTGTCACTGCATAACAACATCAACAGGGCTGAGATAATCAGTATGATTTCATATTTTATTGTAATGAGATTACACTGAAGTTTAACCTCTGCTCTTATTTCCCAGATTTGTTATATTTTATCCTCTGTTATTTACATTATTTTGTAATACATTTTTCCATGAGTTACTATATGTCTCCAGAATTTTAAGTTTGAGTGTAGTTTTTCTTCAGAAAGTTTTCCTGATTTGATTTTATTAATATGAAATAATATAGCTCTCTTGACTGTTTACAATGACAGTTTTGTCAGAGATTTAATTGTACATATATCGTAGTCTCTAAAACAGTTATTTAAATTAGATTAAGAAAAAGTATGTTAAAAAATTAAATGCTTACATGGAAATTGTGTATTGTAGGCTAGGCACTGTTTTACTTTTCTTATTTTTACTTTACAATGATCCATTTCTTCCTCCTCTGACCCTGGTTAGGCATATTAATAAATGACATAAAAGGAAAGACTTTGTGAGACTACTAAACAGAAGTGCAATTGGAATGGGACATAAGCCCTAACTTGAAATATGATTTTACATAGAGTCCAGTCATTCTAAGAGTGGTAGTAGAAATATTTCTAATATATCACACAATCCATGTCAAAGAGGATGGCTTCAAAACCCTGGACAAAAAGACTATGCTAAATGCACTTGATCATTCTTTTGCCTCTTCCTCTCTCACATTCATGTCAACATAACTGAAGACATTGTTAGTCTTTAGCTGACAGCACTTGTACCAATAGGACTTTTTTTCAGGAGGATCTGATTCCCTTTCTAGATTAACTGACCCATTTTACTGCTGCTTCTGAGCTGCTGGGCTTCCCTGTAGTGGCTACGGAGCCCCTGCTTACTTATCTTTAACCCCTGGTGTGATGCTTCGGGGTCTACACATAGCAGAACTTACTGAGAGCTAAGAGAGTACTTGCCTGATATGCTTTGTGAAGACTGAAAATTTATCCCACCGATTCATGGTAACAAATTTGCTATTGATCAGGGCCAAATAAAATCCCACATGCCTGTGTAACTAGAGAGCATGGAAATGGAATTGGTTGAAAAAATATTTTAAAATTAAACAGATATAATTTGTACTATTAGTACAATTCCTCATGGGAGATGGAGATTTAATTCTTGGTTTAAAAAGAAATCCCCAAGTTTTCCAGCAAAAGAACAGTTTAGACAAAGTGCTGGAGACTAAACACCACAATAAACCAGGTTTAACCCAGTTCTCTGAGGAATTATTTGTGGTACACTACAAAATACTACAAAATATTTGCATTACTCTTGAGAAGGTTGTGAAAGGCATTCTTGGAGACTAAGAATAAGTCTCCATTCAGAGAAAGTGGTCTAATCCTGCCATCTCCAGAATTTAAAAAAGGGCAAACATTCCCCTACTTCCTGCACTTGCTGCTGCACTCTAGAAACAAAGCTGGCCTAATTCTGAGTTCAAGACAGTCAGATGGCACAGGCATTTTTACGTAGAATTACTGGCAATTAAAAAGAAACACTTCTACTGCAAAAGGAAACTCAAGACAGGTGACCTGGTCTGTCTGCTACATGCAGCTCATTAAATAGTTACATAAAAAATTTCATGAGAATTTGGTAGAACACTGTATATTGGCTTCAGATTCATTGTTAAAAAGATTAAATAATCAGGAGTCTTGTAAAGTAGAAGATACATTAAATAATAAATACAGGTTCTTTTCTCTGGAACATCCGATATTTACGAGATAAGAATTTTTTCATCCCTTTTTATATATATTTTTATTGATACAGGATTCTCCACACCATCCTGCCCCCACAAAAACTCTATCTATCTATCTATCTATCTATCTATCTATCTATCTATCTATCTATCTGTCTATCCATTTCTGCTCTTTAAACATTTGATAAAACAAACCGTATTCCTTTTCCAAAACATACTGGAGGAGCTGCAGTTGTTCCCTAGGAAGACTTGCCCAATGAGAGCACTGATTGTGGGGTAGTAGTCTCTTTTTCCATTTCTGATACCTCTCTCACTTCGACTGTCTTGTATAGCCTTATATTCGACACTGAGCCATGCCACATGTGCTTTGTGCTTGGTGATATATGTTTCTTTTTGCATTTGTTCCAAGTGTTTCAACTGAGCTTTCTGCTCTTGGTATTCTGTTTGTGGATAAAAATTTCAGCTGTAATAGTAATGCCTTTTCCAAAGCCAAGGTTTACAGAAACAAGGGTGAATTGTTCAAAACATTCAGATAAAAATTTAACATCAACCCATCTTGGAAAAGGCACTTAAAATTTCTGAGGAGTTGCAAAGGGCTGAGTGTTTTGTCAGCCACAGAGAATTTTTGTCCCAATGCATTGAAGTGTGAAACCAGAAACAAAAAAAGTTTGTAGATGCTCAGTAGCAATTTGCTAGAGTTTGGCAGCAAAATTATCCTAATTTTCCAGTCACACTGATCCTCCCAACTCTTGTGTGGCAGACAGCTTGCACACCATCACAAAGCTGAGGCATTTTGTTACTGTCTTGGGGTGACAGTTACCCTAAAATGTATTACTTATTTTAAAACATTATCCCTAGAGACACGTGACATTTTACAAGACAAGGAAATGAGAACAACAGCAGCAAAATTAAGATAATTCTTCTTTTTTTCCCCCTCTTCTTCCAGCACATCTCTTAATGAAAATGATCAAATCCATGGTGCAATCCCACTATGCTCAACTGCATAAATGTATGGAACTGCATTTTTGGGTCCTGGGAGTAGGATGAACAGAATGAAACAAGCAATGTACTTCCAAATAAAAGCAGCAGCTCTATTGGAAGAATATCTCTCTAGTTCACTTGGCAAGATAAACCTTCCCACTTTAATACAGTAAGGCCTAAGTCAACTTTCTATATAATGCAATGAAAATAGACACAATTTAGTAAAAAGAGAATTTGTCTTAACTGTATTTCATAACTGCTACATATGTGTCTGTGTGTTTGTAAATACAATTTCTCAGTGTCCAAGAATTAAATCCTTGCCTCATAATGATAGTAATAATAATAATAATAGTGGTGTCCTTACATTCCATGGAAAATAAAGATGCTCTATTACTTTCATTAGGCACTGGTAAGGGAGTGTGCACAGGTCACAGTATGCAAGCTATTAAGATTGAAGGCATCTGCACAAACAGCCTTGACTGCTTTTTAAAGGCTAAGCTGCACAATTTGTCTTTCATTAAGAGCTGTTGTGCAGTTTTGTGATTTGTAGCCAGCTCAACTGAGCTTCCAGAGTGTGTACTTCTATTTTGAGATCTTGTCAATAAACAAATAAGACATATGCTTCAGTGAGTCATCTGAGCAGAGCAGACTATCACAAGAATCAGTTGACCTGTACTTCCTTCCTGCTACTGAATCCTTCTCTACCTTTTCTTGTTAACACAAAGTGTGTCCCTGTACGCATCACAAAACAGAGAAGCCAGGGATGGGAAGACAAGGTCTCTTTCATCCATATGGGTTTATTTGTGTTCTGCTGGCACCGTTATAGTCATACAGTAACCAACATAAATTTTTAGTTTTATTATCACCTCTAAAAAGAGACAGAAATGTGAAAATTGAAGCCAGAAGGTTTGTATCACAGGATTAATTAGGCAGGGCCAAGTGGAGTCACACTTCTCCTGGCAGTGAGTGCCTCAAGAAGGTGCCTGCCTTCAATTATGGAGCGCACAAAGCAATTAAAAACCCTGTTTCTTTTTCCTCGGGTGTTACTTGTTGAGAAATCTTTTTTCTTTCTTTTTTATTTTTTTTTTTCTTTTTAATTCTCTGGAGATCTGAACTGGTTTGAGGTGTAATCTGCTAGGGTAGATATTCATGAAAAATTGATTTAGCAGAAACCTAAGTGCAATAGGTTTAAAATAAACCTGAAAGGAATGAACAATGTGTTTCTTGGCCGAAATTTTATTGGCCATTTTTTAAATACAGACTCACATGCACAGAAGACCAGATAATTAAGGACCCAGACATTATGGATCTCCAGGAAAGAATTTTGTCACTGGGACACATGAATCAAATCAGCCAGCCACTCTATGCATTTCCTTAAGCCATACAGCACTCTTGATTAACCTTTTCCTCAGTCCTTTATACAGATATATGAAAGCTTCTGAATGGCAGGGTCGTGTGTATGTGTCAGTTTTAAACGTATGTTTCAGGCAGCCATATTCCACGGTCCATTGGAAATTAGTACCCTGTTTCACCTGTATGTAGTCTACAGGACACGATAGCCTTTCTCTGGATTTATGAGCCTCTTTGCTCTCCTGGTGTTACCAAGAACTTTACCACTGTCACTGACTCCGACCCTTTGTACCAGGACTCAACATCTGATTTTGTGCAGCTGGACCTGCACATTAATGCTTTTGCCACATTCCTTTCAAACACCCAGCTAACTCCTTCCTGTCCTGTTATTTCCCATGACAGATAAATAATTCAAAATATGATATAAAGTATGGTGTATATCTGGTTTGAATAGTGCTCTATCAAGACATGTTTCAGCTATAGCAATGACCTCATACTTCCTGTTGAGTAGGGAGAAGCAAAAAGATATTTAAATCAATAGAATAAGGGAGCCATAGCAGGGGATATTACAGTTCATGTGAGTTTTCTTCACAGGTATTATGTGACAAAAAATGTATGCTAGGACATTAAAAGGGTGTAAATAATGACCACTGGTTTACTATTGTTTCTAACACTGGAATGCCTATATTCCCAGGCTTCCTCATTAATGTTGCCTAAGAAGTGATTATATTTTTAAACAAAAAAATAGTGGGTAGTGGAGATTTTTTTCTCCCATTGTGCACTTCAATTTTATTATTTCCTAGTTTAAATATAGCTCACAGAAGAATGAGAAAATTCTTTATAAAGGTCATTAAATAAATGCTGCTGGAACAAATCTTTAAACAGGATCATCACTGAAATGGGAAGTTATGCATATGGAACACTTTTACTTGTAGTACAGATTAAACAGTTGGCAAAATAAAGCTTTAGATTGCCAGACATTATGTGTCACTAGAAATCAATTCTGACAGATTTTATTGAGGCTTTTACCCATATTATTGCTGCTATATTTTTTTCAATTAAAAAAAAAGAGGAAGAGGTTTGACTTTTTCATTACAGGTCAGCCCATTTGGCAAAGGCTATCCTGTCACATGGCACACTTTTATACCCATTTTGATTTAGTGTGCATAGTATGTTTGTCAGTGGGGAATGTCAAGATGACAATAGTTTCACATTTCTGAGCCATTGCTAGAAGAACTCTGACACATTCTCTTATGACTATTTCAAGATATTTTTAAAAGTTTCAGCAATTCCACCATACACATAAAACAAAACACAACAGAGACTTTTTTCTTTCTTTTCCAAAGTTATTTTTCATTTGGTTCATGAGACTTAAATAACTATTTCTTAAAATTAACTGGCAACTAGAGTATAGCAGAGCAATATTCTTTCACTCTATTTAATGTCTTGTCACAGGTATAAACCCATAAATTTAGTGCCAGTGGATTTTGGAGTTAGCTAGCCATATTATCTATATGTTGTTTTCTTCAAAAGATCATATACATTTGTACATACAAAGTCCAGTATTTTTGTAAAAAGCCTTCAATTTTCACATCAGTTAGGGGGTTACTGATGCAATTTACTCAAGGAGATATGTATACATGCATACATATACACACACAAACACCAGGACAGTCACTGGAGAAGTATATAAAATAATTCATTGTATTTGGATTGAAAATCCAATCCTGGTATTAACTGTCTTTTGTACTGCAAAGAGTAGATAGGATTCAGTTGCAATACTTTTAGAAATAATTAGGAAAGGTTATTATATTCTTAGTGTAGCTACCTTGGACCCTGCTGCCACACGATGTGTCTGAGGCCAGAAGTTTTGAGGTCTACAGAAAGAGTGAGAGTCACACTGTTAGCAGAAAAGACTTATAATAGACTGAAAAAACACCAAAGAATCAACAGCTTTATAGGTGTTTTAAGATATTCACCAGCAAATAACAAGCTGAAAAATAGGCTGTGGTTCCTCTCTCAGTAACTTTATTCACCACTGCAGGTGGGTCAAGAGTGAGCTGAATATGGTGTGTTTCAGCCACTAACATTGAAACTTGCCTTTATAAAGTATCTCTGTACTGGGAACTGAGGCTTCATTGTGTGCAAAAGATCAGTCTTCCTGGCTTTAAGAAATAAGAAACACATTTTTTAGGCGTCCTCCTTACTTTTGATTATCTTTACTCCTCTCCTTAAATTTTCTTTATGTAGTCTTCAAGACAAGTTCAAAAGGCTCATTTGGTTAGATAGCAATAGAGGATAAGGATAAAATTGTTAAACTTCTGACTTTGCTTGGTCTATCTGGGCAAAGGCAAAGGGCTGAAGTCTCAAGTAGGCAAATATGTTGTCAAACTTCCTGTGAAGCCTCATAATAAAGAGATTATAAGAAAAATAATTAGGGACAAAAGCTTAATAACATAAACCAAACAAAAAGTGAAACATTTTGCAACTCGGTTCCCATTTTGATTGAGGGTTCATGTTTATGTGTTGTGATTTTTTCTGGATGTTAAGATTACACACATGCTCTCCCTAGGCATTGCGCAGGAACACCAGATTGCAGACTGACAGGGTGAGCCTTGCTGTGCTGGTGCAGAGCATTAACTTGAGCCTTGCTGTGGGCTGAACTCCCTTGTGAGAACCTTTGAGAGGAGCAGGGGAGGCATTGCTCAAGCCCCCTTACTGCTCCTTCTCGAGAGGCCAACACTCCTCCATTACTACCTGTGTGTGTGTCTTTCTTTTATGCTTCATATTGCACTATACAGCATTATACATTTGCAACATGTGCATTTATCTACCTAAAGGGAAAGATATTTTTCTTTTGAATAACATTAACAAAATCATGCTTCATATACACATAGATGGTTAGGTTTGGTTTCATTTACACATAGATGAACTTTACACAGATCTGTTGTGACACAAAATTTTTTTTAGGAACTTTTAGTACGTAGTGACTATGATGGCGCTGGGTTTAGCAGCTGTTATGTTTCAAGCAGGAGCTCTACATGTGGTTATTTGGGGAAAAGGGACACAAAGAGTAGAAATTTGAGGTGTGAGACTGTTCAATGGGAGATTCTCCCAAGTTCCTTTGTTACAAATATTGATAAATACTAATTGAAATCCTTAATAATATAAGAAAGATGCCGTATTGGGAACAGAGACATTCAACTGGAATTTTGTAGAGATGTAAGGCAGGCAAAACTGCAAGATATTAGAAGAAGTAATCAATGTGTCCCTTGTCATTTTAGGGGCTATTTTAGAATAAAAATAATTGCGCTTTTAGCTTTCCTTTTCTTTCTTAATTTCAGTAGATAATTTTTAATATAATTATTTTTTGAAGATAAAACTCAGTCTTGACTTGGGGTATCTATCATATGAATTAAAGGTCATTATGAACTAGGAATTCTCCTGTTTGTGTGTTAGTAACATCCAAAGTTGTGAATACTTCCAAAAATATTTTTCAGGACTTCACTTGCATAATAACCTTTTTTTCTGTTTTTTAAATTTTTTTTCAGAAAGGAAAAGTAGCATTTTGAGAGCATATAAAACAGGTTTTATAAGAGTTTACAGTAAGATACACACAGAGTCACCTAAGAAGTTATTTAATAAATAATTCATCAGATTAGATAATTTATTTCTAAAATAAGGGCAATTTCAGTAAATATTATCATTATCTTATTTCAGAAATATTTGCATTGAGACAATAAGATATGACATCTCTGCCCATCAGAAGAGTGGAGGGAGTCATCCTTAGTCAGTCAGTATGAAAATACAAGGATTATTCAATTCTTTGATGGACAGGTGAGATATTTTTCAGTGTTTCCTGCTTTTGGTTTGTAAGATGAGTCAAATCACATAATTTGTCAATCATACACTTGTAGGACTGCCTCATTATTTTAAACTAAATGTAAAATGTAGACATGTCTTCTTGTCTGTAGAGTCCAATCAGAGTACGGGTTTCTTCCATCACCTACTCTAAGGATCATTTAGCAGTGCACTCAGAGGTGTTCACCTACTTCAGCCATAGCTCATGATGTTAAGTGGTGCCTAATTTTAACTGCCCATTTACTAACATTTTAACTGCCCATTATCTGTTACCACCAATTTAAATTCTGGGAAAAGTTGCCTTATAAATGAACATCCTCCCTTGGCTTTTATATAAAATACTACTACTCTAATAATAATGCAAGTCCATCATCTTTAATAAATTAAACAGGACCTTCATTCTCCTTTAATAGCAATACAGGAAGCCTAAAACTTATTCTTAAGCCCTTAAATTTAGGGGAACACTAAAGTAGATGCAAATTCTCAAACATAATAGTGTTTCTGGTCAGCTACATAGAAAATTTCACTAAATGGCCAAGGTAGGAGACCACAGTTTCTAACTAGATCCAAATAGGTCAACACTAGCTAATAAATTTTGATCGACTGGTTGTTCTTTGGTGGGGAATGAAGAACATGAAGGGCCATGAAAAAGAGATATACAATAAACTAAAACTGCAGCATTGGTTTATTCTCATATAATGTCTGTGTGATGGATTAAAAAATAATAACAACTTTCTCCAAGGTTCTCATCAGAAAAATCAATTTGACTGAGAGACAGGGGTTTGTTATTACTATTTTTAAGCAAAAGTTTTACTGACAGGAATTTTTTTAATAAGAAAATACCATATAAAATTATACTCCACAAATAAATATCACAAAGTGAAGGAAAGCCTTGTATTACATATACTTCTCAAAAGGCAATTGCAAAATCCAGTCAAAATGCACACAAAATGTCCATATTTTCTGGTTTCCACCAATAAAAAGTTTTAACAGAAAAAAATTAATGCCTTTACACAATAATAAAAATAAATTTCCAAGAGACACTACTTGCAACTCATCTGATACATGGATTTCTTTTTTTCATTTTTTTAAAAAACAAAACACATTCAAAAAATCTCACCCCAAAACACAGCAACTCTAAGTTTTGTATACCTTGTAGGACAGAGCCACAATTTCCAGTGGACAGACAATGAGTTCTGTATTAAAGACTTTTATGCATTTATGTATTTTCTTGCAGCTATGAAAGTATAGTTATTATGAACCCACTGCTAAAATAATTAATGGGGGAAAAGAGGCAATCTTAGAACTGATTTTCACAAGTTGATTTGGGGGAATGTAGAATGATTATGTTTTTGAGGGTAAAATAATTATGCCAGTGAAGTAAATAAAAGTATTGCTACTGATTTGAAAAGGACAGAACTTTGAAATATTTTTCTGTGAACTAAATCATCTGTACACATTTCGATATCAAAGAAAATGGAGAGAGATAATGCAAATGCCTTTACGGGAGTTTCAAATGCAAAACCACTCCACTTCAAAGACACAGTAAGTGTTTCCATCCCTTATGCATTACCAAGGATTATGATTTCTGAGGCTGATACTCTGGAAGTCCATGTAAACAGAAGAGATTTAACCAATATGTACCTAAAACCTTTTTGCTATATGTGTTATCTGAAATTGCAATAGTGTGCCATCGGCATTGTAAACTGTGTTCATGAAGCCTTGGTTATTGCTCTTTTTAATAATGGTGTGACTGCAGTTATAAGTATTACAGATTTTTTCTTACTTGATATGATGCAGAGAGATCTTGTCAGGGAGTTTTGTTTCTTATTCTCCAACTGACTCTTGACTGGGGTGAACAATCTGCCTCGAGAAGTGTCAGCTTCAACCAAGTTTTCCCTGCAGTGGCAATATTTGCTTTCTCCTTGGAGCACAGTTAATGCCTGGCTGCCCTTTCTGTCCCTCTGCCTGGAAAGGTACTAGCTGTGCTGCAGGAAAGGATCACAGGGCAGGGGACAGAAGCCAGCTCTAGCTCTTTCTCTTTTGACAGTTATACCCTTACTTTCAGTGTGAATTGGGTGCTCCTGGAGGTTTCTGCTCAGCAAACTCCTCTCCCATCTCGTGGCAGTTTTGCTGATGTGAGGCAGACAAAAGAATTGGGATCTCTTTTACAAGGCTGCATAGTGGAGGAATTACAGGGTAAGGAGCAACAAGTGTCCACACTGCTGCAATAGTGACATGCTTGACTTTAAGCACAGGCATAATGTCAGTTATTCACAAATAAGTGAATAATAGGAATGGACATTAGTGTTGTTTACGAGCTACGAGAGAAGGAGCTATTTTATTTGTGTTGTGTAATAGTTCTGCTTTATTTCAGAGGTTTTTTTCTTTTCATGACATTTCATCACTTCTCATTTCCCCCAAATTAGATTGTAAACCAAAGTGTTCATTCTCTATTCCAGTCTCACAGAAAAAAAAAAAAAAAGAACAACAAAACCCCTGTAAAATAAACATTGCTGGTATCTACATAATGCATAGATTACAGTGTACAGTTTATGCTTTTTAGTACCTAGTTATGATGCACTGGTAGAAATAAGCTCAGTAATGTTGAAAACAGAACAAGAATATTGTTTAATGTGTAAATAGATAAAGCTAGGTATAAAGTGTTTGAAAATAATTACAATTTTTTCAGATAAAATTTAATTCCTTTATTTTTCATTTGCAGTAGGGAAAACTAAGGAAATTAAAAGTAGTAGAAGATGAAACATAATCTTCTGAAGTGCTGGCATGACTTCATCATCAGTTGTTAAGACTTTAACTAAGAACTTTTTCCTAGTTTAGCTAAAACTTCACTGTACACCTTAATCTATGTCCCATAAGATTATTCTGCTGTGTGGCACAGATGTCACTGAAGGCTTCCAGAATATGTGAGATTACTTTTGTTCTTTAGACAATTAACAAGATTTCTGTCTTACCCTCTGTGACAGTTATGGAAGTACTGAACTTATCAGAGACATAATAACGTAAACCTTCATACGTGTAATCATTTAATCATGATGCTCTCAAACAGTAATATTTTTCTCTTCACTTGAGCAATTTCTCTTAGAATTGTTTAATGTCAATGCTTATATCAAGCAGAATAGAATAAATACCAGTATTCAGCAGTAAATCAGAGAAACAAAACAAACAAACAAAAATAAAACAAAAAAAAAAGTTGAAGTCAGCAACAAATGGAAACATATTTCAGAATATTTCCAATTTTTAAGACCACTGGCACCTGGAATATAAAAGTCTCAATCTGCCATAACACAATTGGAAATTTCAGCAAAAAAACATGGGGAAAGTGAAAGCAAAGGCACGGGACTATTGAGGTGCAAAATGAATAACGTATATATATAACTCTTATAAAACCCCCCCAATATAGTTCACAGAAATTGTAGTCTGAACCACCCGTGGTATTCTCTGAATGAATTAACCCTACCTTACCCTCTTGCACACTGTAAGTACCATGATACTGTAGGAATGTTAAGTTCAAAGTTATAATTCAGGAGTTTGAAACATGGATGTTTAGAGAGAAATAGTAACTACTTTTAGCTGAGAAAACTCTCTTCTGGAGCACTCTGCTGATTAACAAAGCTGTCTGTGAAATTCATGATGCCACCAGAAGATCAGAACAGAAGAGGATAAAATGTCCATTCGGAGATCAGAAAATTGATTTTGCTGGCTAAAAAAAGTCTTTACTGAATAAATGTATTGTGAGATTCATTAGAACTGAGTTATATTCTGCAAGCACACTCTTTTTTTTTTTTTTTAATACCAATTACTATTTCATTTTAATTGCACACCAGTATAACTCCTTGAGTAAGTATATAAGCAGGCTTATGGAAAGCTGAGAGAGACACTAAAGATCATAACTTCTCTAAGAGACAGTGCTGTTGTTATTCAAGGGTTTTTTTGAGTCCTATGCAAAGTCCTCAAAAACTCGCAGAGTATTAGAAGCATCTGTCCTCTATCCTGCTTTTAAACACCTGTGGCTGAGACCATGATTAGAGATGGACAAAGAGATGTATCACATGCTTGTGATACAAAGCACTTGCTTCCCTGGCTCATTTGTTCTCCATCACAGATTAGCATCTTGTCAGTAGGTGCTATAAATATGTCTTTTGGAAAAGATCAAAAGGTTACTCAGTGATGAAATCTAGCACAAATATGGTATAGTTTCTTTTCTTCCTTACAAACCCTTTATGTTGAATTCAGCTTTTTAAGTTCTAGGCAAAGTTTATGAGCCACTCAAAGATAATTCTTGAAAACCAAAAAAATAAAAGCAGAACAGCCTGCTGTCAATAATATTGATAAGAATTGCGCCTGAAATTATAACTTGATTTCTTAGGCCTTAACTCATATAAACCATTATTGCTTGATATCTGAATTATATTTTTTTATTCAGCAAACTTATGTGCTGTAACAGACCTTGAAATAGTGCTGGAAAGTCTAGAAACAGTACAATGGAGACAACATTATGTGCACATATATGTTATTCATTCTGACACTGTTGGCCATTATACACTCCAATCCAGTCTATCATGAACAGGGCTCTGCATCCAAGAGGACCAGCACTATCCTGTTATACCAAGACATTCCTTGTCCCAGACATCAGATGGGTGGGACTCATCTTTTGCTCCTTCACAATTAAATACCTGAGAGCCAACTCACTGCTGACAGAAATCCAGTGACAGACTACTGACTTCCAATGCCAAGAGAGGAGCCTAGGCAAACCTATGGCTCTGAAAAGTAATACACTTGGGTTTTTTGTAAAAAAATGTTATTTCATTACTGCAGCAAAACTACAAAGTCCTCTAACTCTACATCTCCTCTGGCACTGCACTGTCCTATGTGCTTTTTCGGCTTTTGGAGCCAATTGTTTGTGAAGCTCTCCTAGTGACATCTACAAAATCTGGGTTTGGGGGTTTTTTTTATATGTTGGAAGTTATAGAAGGCTCTCAATCCTGAAATGTGTCCTCCTATAAAATAGATATATTATTGGTTCCAATAAAAGCCTAAAGAGAAGCTACTTTCAAACCCTACAAAAGAACCTCAATTTAAAGAGCTAAAAAACTTTGAGAAGAGGTCTATGTATATGAAAATGGTGAAGGCTTGAACATAAATAGCAATTTGCTGCTTGGAGTCCTGAGTGATGGATTTTGGCTGAATGACTGACTAAATACAAATATTGCTGCATTTGCTGCTTTTAGTGCATAAGTACTCAGCTCAGAGACTAGTTAAAATATCCCACCAAGCTCAGGAAAGGAAATCCTGCTAAGATTCCACCTAGCAGGATCATAAGAAGGTCCAGGTGACCCAGTACCCCTAAGGTTTGTTTGGAGTACTTCTTTTTCTGGGCTAGTGGTGCATCACCATATAGTTGTTTAGAAAATGGGTAAAGTAATGAATGCAAACTTCGCAATATTCTGTAAGGTTCAAGATGTGTCCTAAATAAAAAATAAAAATAAAGCATTATTACTGTAAAAGAAATAAATATGTTCATCTGTAGGGATCTCCAAGAACCTTGCATAATAAAATGGTGGTAAAATGAACTAACTCTTGAGCACGATGGCTCATTCTTGGTTACAAACATGCAGAGTTTTATGTAAATAAATCTGCAAGAATTTTAATGACAGTGTCTGTTGTGGAGAATAGGATTTTTTAATTTTATTTGATCAATGTCGGAGAGAATAAAACATCAGAACTATTATTTTCTATTAACTGTATCTGGCACTGGCATAAGCAGTCTACTTTGCCAATGAGTTGAGTCGGTAAAGAAGGAAGAAAAAGAGAAAAAAGTTTGTCAAACTTAGTAAAAACTTTATAATCTATATATAAAAGACCTCACTTACTTGCACCTTTTTGATTGAAAATATTTTATAAAACCAAAATCCTGTTGATATTGTTCAGCTAAAAAAAATCATAAAATCTCACACATGTAAGAGCTTGAATGTCTGGCTCATCACAATTTTAATTGTAAATCCCAGGAAATGCAGAATATGAAAATTAAATTAGGAAGTGCTCAATGGATTGCAGAGTAGTAAATTTTATTAAATTTCTTTACAAAATAACATTTGGAAAATAATTTAATAAAAAGCTGTATGTGCCTTACTAAGAAACAGTGAAAAAGGTTCAAGCAGTTTTTAGTGTAACTAGAATTTTTTTGCAATGCCTGTGGTCTTGGGCAAACTGTGCCTCAAGAAAATGTGAATTGATCAAAATGTATGTGCCTTTAATCTAATATGTAATTTATGTATAGATTACTGAAAAGATAATTTATGACAAACAACAGCATGATTCTTTAAAGCTGTTTTTATGGACCCTCTTCATGACAATATAGCGAATTGTTAACCAGTCTTGGAGAGCTGCAATCTAGTGTTTGTCACAGACAACACATTTAATTTCAAAATTAAAAAAAATGTGGTATTCCCGAACTGTATAGATGTATGTAGTATTCTTAGCAGAAGCCATAACCTGCTGTCCATATCTGTTCTGCCGTAAAAATCCACATTTTACAATACAGGCAAAACATTAAATTTTTATGTGCTTTTTTCATATCGATGTACATGTCTCTCACACCAAGAACATCTATTTTTCAAAAGGTTGGTTCTTGAAGAGACAAATCAGAAGTCTTCATGTATTTTTGCTTCTGTAGCAGTATTATGAACTAGGTATGAAAAGAAAGAGAATTAGAAAAATACACATTTTCTATGTACCTTGGAATAACTGCAACGTTAGATCTAATTGCTGAAATATATAGGACTTGTGCTATTTGGACAAATAGGATGAAGATTTCTGGTTTGACATGAAGACAATATTAAACCTGAATTTAATCACGCTGGTCCAATCAATATTGCAGAATCATCTTTCCTATTGCAGTTTAATGAAAGACAATGATACCAATATATCGATCTTCCTTTCAGCATGGTTATCATTCTATAGGGCTGTTGCAATGTCCTTAGAGCAAGACCTCCAAATCCTCCTAACCCAAAATCTCTTCCACTACCAATCTGTGGCAATATTTTTCTAAGTCACCTTGTCATGGAAGCCTACTGAGTGAACAGCACAACTAATTTGGACAAGAATTTTCCACCAGATGAAAAGAAAATTCCGATGTTAAGTAACAAAATCCCACTTTTTTTCTCCAGGACACTCTTCAGTACAAGCCAATCAGAGTCCTTCAGCTTTTGTTCATGAAACAGCTGGAACTTCTTATATTGATCCACTTGATTAACTTAATTAGTATGATTAATAATATTAATAGCAGAGAGTTGCTCATTACTACATTATTTACAACACTGTCATTGGATACACCCAGTTCATGAAATGTCTAAAAAAAAAAGACTAAATCATGTGAAATCTTGTTTTTAAGTCTTCTGACATTGCCATGAACAAGAATAGCAATTGACACATCTTGCAGATCTCATCATCATGAACTCAGAGTGATAGTTCTGGGACATTGATGTCATCAGCTCAGGAGAGTGTCTCACACAGCAGACTCACTCCTCACTCTCCTAGTGCCTTGCTTAATAGCCTGGATGCTTCTCTTTAATACAGAAGGTTGCCTTACATTCCTGAGGATCAGCAGATAGTGCAGGAAGGCTTTTATTTCATGCCTCATTTCTTCCAATATCCTTGGAATTATTTACCTCACTCACATTCTCCTGGCAGTTGTGGAAAAAGAAGAGTTGCAAATGAATTGTTATTTCCTGTATGTGTGTACACAGGTGTAAACATCACAGCACAAGGGATACAGAGCAAATTTTTAACAACAAATATTTCAGAAATGACAATGGTTACCTTAGCAGCCCTCAGTCCAATTGGGTGGAGTGGCCAAATGCCTGTTAATTAGCTGAGGGGGAGTTTTAGTCAGTACTAATGTGATTCAAAGAAAAATACTATTGATTTAATTAAAGTTAATTGGTGGCTCATCAAGGAGGAAGGTTGGCTGCCTTCTATGCCCCAGAAAGGCCAACATGCAACTCCTGTCTGAGACACAGCTGAATTGCCTATGTGTCACCCAACCAATATCTATACAACATTTAACATCTAAGCACCAAAATGTTTTGAACATTCCCTTTGAATATATCCCCTTGTTCAAATGCAAAACGAAGGACATATGCACTAATCACATTTCTACTGTGGATCTGTCAAATCACAACATTTCTGTGAAAAATACAGGAGTTTTACAAGAGAATCAGTTGCTTGCCAGTGAAATATGCTTTGCCTTAATAGAGTCACATGGTAAATCCTAATCATGTGGAATTGAGTTTTATTCAATTTTCAGATTTTATTTTAAGAATTTTACCTGGAAACCAGGTAAAAGATACAGCGAGCCAGTAAAAAAATTGATAACATAAATTAATCTATAACTTTCTGTAATATACAGTGTAATATTGATCAGTAAATAAATATAAACAATATAGGCACTGAAGAGTTTCACAATGAATTTAAATTAAGAAACTCACATCTTTTTTAAATAACTTTCAATCATAGTCTGTTCATCCCTCCAGCAGTCCATCCCAGCTTTCCATTATAAATGGTGGACTATGGTACTGAATTACATCTTTTGCACAGCAAATATTGCTTCAGTGCCAAGACTCCTCCTTTGTTGAAAAGCAGTTTCCCTTGGAAGGTGGCACTCCTGGCAAGAATTTATGGTCAATTCAGTTCATTCAAAAAAGTGACAAACATGACAAAAGGGCCAAAAGTTGTTATACCTACTGGCTCTGCCATCCCTAGTGCTGCTAAGAGGTTGAATATGGTAACTGACAGTCACATTTTTTTCTTCAGGCAGATGTAAGTTCACTAAATACACACAAAGGTGAGGAGATGTGAGCCAGTGGTGTACATAAAACTGGAGAGCTGCAATTCATAGGAGGTTGCTCTTATAATACATGTTAGACTTGAACAAGAACATTCCAGTAATATTTAGTCAGCAAGAATGGCAGGGCAATAGACAAGGGAGGTAGAGTAAAATTCATTTTCCTACAGCAGCATTGTGTGATACATCTAAAGTTAACTACAATGTGGAACTTCAGCCCTTTCGCTTTGACTACAAAATCACAACTACCCTTAGAGAAAAACCTGTAAGGAAAGAAGATTTAGAAGCAAGAAAGGAAAAAAAAGGCAGAAAAAATTTAAAACAGAACCAGCCCTGTTTTTTCTTTGTCTCTTCTTCAGTCTTCTGCATCCTTTTGTATTATGTGTTGAAACGAGAATCAACTATGCAGTATTTATAGTGATGTTACTCTCCTGATAAAGTATTACACAGGCTGTGGCAACAATCTAGGGCTCAGCAGGGAAGCTGTGAGACAGCTATTTTTGTAATGTTTAAAATTATACTAAATTAATAAAAATAAAATCTCCTGCTGGGCTTCCAGTTTTAAATAGCACATTGTGGTGTAAATTATCAGAGCATCAGGGTTCTGCTAATTTAGTACATATTATAACACTGAAGACATTAAAAGATCATAGCATTTTTCATTTTAAAAACAACACTGTGAAGTGGCTTAATAATTTCAATAGTTTATGCTAAGAATGGCTAATATATGCTCCATGGGATAGAGGGAAATGGGAAAACTGCATATCATAACTTTTAGGGGCTTGAAGGCATAATTGTTTAGAACTCTGTCAGAGAGAATTCTGCCTGTTCCTCAGATTATGACAGTCTAACTTACTAAATTATCACCTTCTAAAATTAGAATGGTACTTGAAAACAATAACTATACATAATTTTGTATTAAAGCAAGATGACATATTTCCTAATTAAAAAAAAAAAAAATATTGCTTTAGAATAAGAGAAATTCCGTTGCTTCATACCTGTATGGAAAACTTCTGCAAAGCAGTGCGGAAAATCCTACCACAAAGCATATATTAGGTTAGATAGTCATCAAGCATAGACCTTTTGAAATCATCCAGAAAGTATCCACTAACAGAGAAGGAAAGAGCTGAAAACATTTAGTCAGATGTTGGGCAGCATGAAGTGCTAAAGAGTGTGCAAGACCAAGACCTAAGCAGAGTAAAAGAGAAAGGTGATGACACATATTGCCAGAGAAACGATGTTAAAAATAAAAAATGTCCACTTGACAGCACATATTGGTTCCTTAGATATTTTTCCCCTACTACTAGAAACTTCTTGTGGCCATTCATCCCTGGTAGAAAAGCATCACAGTAGTGGCAAGAAAAAATGGGCTGCTGTAAACCAAACTGTCTGATACACTTTGGCAAGGTTAGGCAGATTGATAACAGCGTTAGTGCTTTGCAAGTACTTATTGCTGCCACCCGTGGGTGGAGCTATGCCCAGAATAATGGCAACAGGACATTAGTGGGGAAGGTTCAAGCAAGACAATGGGCTGAGACATCTCTTCCTCACACCAGTTTTTTCTCAGTCTGCATTTAAAACGCTAGAAGCTGTGTTTGAAAGCATGGAAGACTTATGACTACTGCTAGCATTTGTGTTTGCTCATGCCAGACTATTTATTTTCAAAAGTACTGCTTGTTAAGTAAATAAAAGACAATATAATTTTGGCAATTACTATGTTTACAGGGAGCTGGAACAAGGTGAAAGTCACTGGCATTCTTGTTGAGCTAGCTGATAAAATGTGACCTGAAATAATGTGTTACTAGTGAAGTCATGCAAAAAAAATCCCTAGACCCAGTACACTGAGACCACGTCCTCATTGTGAAGAGAGAAATATTCAGACTATGCTGTGGCAGTCTAATATGTGTGTATCATAAGATACTGAGCAAGCAAATAAAAGCAAGATAACTGCAACTTCTTGGGATTACTTTTGGACAGCAGTTTATCAAAATTTACATGCAAAGCAACTCACTTCTTTTAGAAACCTTGAGTCTGAAAAAAACCCACTTTTCATGCCTGATCAGGTACTGCTTTGCTGGCTCACTTGGGTTTTCATAAAGGGTGAATTGATTTAGAGCACCATTGAATTCAATAGAAGATCATAAAACTGAATTTAGTGTTGCTGTTATAATGCAGAAAACTGACCAAGATACTTAAAATAATTTTATTTTTTAATCAGAAACTGAAAATTTTTCAAAACTGGAATTTTTAATACAAATTATAATGATTGAATAAAAGTTTGGATAATGGGGAGTAACTGATTAGCAACATCTCCCTTTCTACCAATCTTGTGGCACATCAGAGGCCCACTTGGCACCTGGGAGAGCAGCAACTGAATATTTATTTTTCAAAATTATTCTAAATTATTTGAATCTGGGTTTTCAATATTATATGTCAGTATCATGATCATTGTCTACACTGGATTCAGCAGCTGAGTATGTTAATCATGAGTATATGAAAGAGCTCAAACTGATTTTCATTTCTTACTAGGCTTCCAAATCAAACTTTTCTTTGTGATGTCAAATTCTGATTTACTAGCCAACATCAATGATAGAGTCAGAAAATTATATGAAATTCCCCAGTTTTTGGGGCTTCACCACTGTGACGAGATTTTTTTTTTCTACCACTAGTTCTGTTTTCCCTCCCAGCTGCTCAAGTGGGGACAACACCTTTTCCCTCTTCCTCAGAGGACTTCAGAGAGGGCCAAGAGTTTTCGTTCATAAGATATCTCAGGAACAGAGGCTATAAAGGTGACATCTGTGGTATTATGAGCACTGGGAATAAGCCGTGACAGAGGCCAGCTTTGCTCCTTGCTCTCTGGAGCTGTGCTCAGCCTGTCTGCTGAGGGCAGACTCCTCAGATGGGAACTCACTCTGCAAGCCATACCATGTCAATATTGTGCCAGTGAGTGTGCTAATTATAATTCATATGATAAATACAGTGCCCAAGTTGAGCTTATATCCTGCCTTTGTGTAATTTGTTAGTACAGCAAACTTAGAAAAGAGAAACAGACAAGAAAGATGCAGGGAAAAGGACATGTAGATCCATAAAGCTAGCTAGAGACATATCCTCTTGACTCATATATAATTTTTCTCAGGTTTCTGTTGAGGTTCTATGAAGCCATATTTTACTGACCCTCTTCCAGAAAAATCCATGTCTAAATAAGTGGCCTGCTAATTTATCTGGCTTTATTATTAAGAAAGAAGTATTCAGTACTAATAAATAATTAATATTTAGACAACGCTTGTTATACTTCGGGTACAGGTGGAATATAAATATTGCCCCTATGAACACACAGAAGGACAGTTTTGGGGTTTTTTTTTTTCAACCACAAATGCTCAAATACTCACTGTCTTGGCAGGGAAAATGCACAGATACATGGAGGAAGATACTTGCACCTTACTTGACACACTGGAATAACCTGTGTGATGACATACTTTTATTTCTATGGAATCAAACATTGTTCTAAAAAGGCCTTTGGCTCAGACGTGTACCACAAAGCTTTGTGTTGGAGTCTTCTCTTCTCCCCACAGGCTGATTGTCTGGGTTTTCACCATTATTCTGAAGCACTTTTTATTCTCGTTTCCAACCCTTTTTTCCTCCCTTCCTTGTGCTGGCATGTATTCATATGGATTTTTTTTAACTGTTATTAATTACAGATGATGTTTCTTCTTCACACTTGACCGCAAAACCAGACTGAAATGGACATTTATTGAATGGAGATGCAGTGTAGTGCACTACCAGTTCATGTGCTGCTCAGGCAGATTTTGAGGCCTTCCTTCCCCCTCTACTGATCCATAATTTATTAAGCTCAGTAGCTCTGTCAAAAAACTGAAACTACAGCTCAGCAGCACTAATTGCCACTTCCATCATTAAAACTGATTCATTTTCCCTTGATGCAACCTAACCAAGGAATAACATGACAGAAATCTTAAGCTCCCTAAGACAAGGAGTTACCACTCCTTACAAGATAACTCTTTCAAAAATTAAATAAATACAAAATTATGAACAGCAGCAGAGGACATTGACATATCCCAGTGTTGTGAGTATGCCCATTTATTTAAAGGATGATGAAAGTATTGGGAGGAATAAGAAGGTTGCCACAATTTATAATTTAGAGAATTTTTTTCAAGACACCAGCTTTGTTGCAAGGAGCCTGAGATCAGATGAATGGCACTAAGAAAGCACACAGTATTCTGGATAGCTCATTGTCCTGGAGAAAAGGAGGAATAAGGTTTCAAAATGCATTTCCAGATGCTATGTTGAATCACAATCTCCATGGAGATAGACTCACATGAGACATTTGTGTGTACAAAATGAAGTACAGCAAAACACAGTCCATTTCTTTTGTCAAGTGAATAAGAGCTCATTTGTCAGGAAAGTACAAAGCTCATAGGATTATTGCTGCTGTGACACTAGAAGCAAGAGCAAAACATTTAGATAGAGCAGAGGTAGTAAAATGCTGTGGAAATTTGAGCTCATCCAAGTGCTCTAGAACCTGTTTGCAAAAACAGATGTTTGTAGAGATCTGGCCAAGACCCAGATGAACCAAAATTTTTGAGACATGGTGATAAAAATGAGTACTTGCTTTCTATATAGGCATATACAGGAGGGAAAATGTCTACTCTTCACCCAGCTTTCAAAAATAGGACAGAGATGAAACAAACTGTAAAATTTAAAGAAGATTAAATCAGAATTCAATGTAAATAACATAACTTGAGTGAGGTGATGTCATATTTTTGTCTTCTTTCCATGGAGGTTCAAATCCACAAAAGAAAAAACAGGAAGTGCAAGCACTGCAGAAGCAGAAATAATATTCGACTAGGTTATTAAAATAATAATTTGGAATATTCTGCTGATAGCATATATTCACAAAATAAATGCTTTTACCATTGGTTAGAAATGCATACGCATTCAAAGACAAATCTAAGTCCTTAACACGGATAAGAAAGATCTCATAGAGGATCTTGATTATGACAGTCATAACCAATTCTCTATCCAGCATAAAAGAAGGAACAATATTCCATTAGCAAAAAGGTGTTAGGTAAACTAACAAAGTTACCGTAAGGATACATCTCAAGTTACATATATCTTAGTTTATATCTCATAATACTAGTGTGCAGATGTACACTGCTATTATGATTATCTTGCATGACTCCTAATATGACTACAATCTTCTTCAGTGATTTCTTAGGCTTCTTCTCATTTTCTTTCTCTTGACTTTTAAAGATATCTTGAAACAAAGTCAATAAATTTAGACATTTTTGTGTTTCTTTATATTACTGCCTTTGGCCGTAACACTGAAAGCCTTCATTGCTCCGACTATTTACTCTAGTCCAATTTGCACTCCCTTACAATCATTCCCATGTTTCTCTTCTTTCTTTGAGTTTATATCCTTAGCCAGCATCTACTTTTACCAATTACTGATCTCTACTTCCAACCTATTTTATTTGATAAAGCAAACTACTTTGAATAAATAATGTATTCAAGTTCAGGCTTCCTGTGGTAGATTATCCATAAGGAAGGCAATTACAGCATTGTCTAATTTGTTTGGTTTTGAAAGTGTTCACTAATTTTGTATGAGAAATTTCACCCCATGGCCCAGTCAGGAAAGAACTTTGTTGATATTTTGAATTAAGTCTGACGTTCATGGCATAAAGCCAAATGTAGGAGAGTGAACCAAAAGTAAAGTAAAATGCTGTTTCATTTAAGCTAATGAGAAGCTGAAAGACCAAATTTGTATTGTTTGTCCTCTCCAGAAACAGAAGAATCCATATTACTTTGTTAGGGTATGTAATGTGATCATAAAAACATGATGATTAAATAAAGCTGAGCACCCATTTCAACTCTTCTATAACACTGAACGAAAAGAGAAAAAAGACACATAAATTAAACAATTTTATTTCCTTACCTGGTGTGGCCTCATTAAGAAATGGTATTTGTGGAATGGGGGCCAAATGTGGAAGGTATCTTTTCAGCTTTATACCGGCTAGCGCTTGTATTTCAATGCCTTAGAAAGCCTCGAGCAGCCTTGAGAAGTAGCACGGGCGATCTAGCACTTTAGTAGCTCTAAAATCGGTACCTGAATCAGCTGCAGAGCAAATACCATCAGCAGAAGCAAAGAGGGAGAAATATAGCTCCCTGCTCGCTCAATTCCCTGCAGTTAGAAGCCTTCAAATGAGACAGACGACCAGAGATGTTTACAGGAAGGTAGCTGAGCTGAGAGAGGGCGTTTGCCTCCCCTCGACCATCTTTTATTCGGAGAAGGGGAAAGGGGATGACTGGGGGCGGACCCGGGGTGAGCGGCCAATCAGACACTGCTGAAGAGTCTGAGTTACATTTGGCTTTGCCCGCGCTTGGAACAAAGGAACTCGGAGCACATGTCTTTGGGAGGGGGGATGGGAAGCTCAAAACAGGCAGCAACAGGTATTGGTTCTGGAGTTAGAGCTGTTTGAGCTGGAGCTCAGGACTTTTCTCTTATGGTGAGATACCTAGAGAAGAATAAAAACATTTTCAACTTCAAATATCTAGATTTTCTGTTTATGTAAAGGAGGGTACTCTTTGGGATTGTTTTTGTTGTTGTTGTTTGGTGGGTTTTTTTTCTTTTTTTTCTTTTTAAGTAGTTGAAAACTTGGGATTTCCAGAAAAGGCAGAAATAGCAAAAGCTTTATAAAGAAATCTCTGCCAAAATCTCTCTTTGATTACTTTGTCCTTGCATGGAAGGTCCTTTGTAGCTTTGTTTCAGTCAACTTGGTGGCCTTTTGATTTTGCCTCAAACTGCACAGTAGCCTCTGATCCCCAGGAACTTATGGTTTCTGCCATCTCTGAAGCCGGAGCTGTTTTGTCATTGATTCTCTCAGTGGTTTCCAACCCTCTTCTTGAGATGTAAAGCCTGTCTCTGTGCTGTGAGTCTGTTCTACCTGCCACATCCTCTAATCCAGAAATTTCCATCCTGAGCAGACCCAGTTACTCCCAGGAACAGGAAGACTGTCTCCACCTAGCAAATCATGTCTTTTCTTTCCTCCCCATGACTTACCCCAACTCAGCTTGCTTTACTTTTCCCAGAGACCACCCTCTGATGATGCCCTGGATCTGCCTCAGCTATCTGCCTCTTTCATAGCTTCCTGATAAGTTTCTCTGAGAGGTGTTGGAGCTATAAACATAGCTGCCTAAAGTACAGGGAAGCTTCCAGGAACTGAAGGAGGTGAAATTGCTGTAATTCTGCTTTCAGAATACTAAGATAGGGAAAAGACAGACAAGTGTCTAGAAAAGGAAAAAGGAAAGCTGAAATCATAGCCCTTTCACAGGGAGGACTAGCGAACACCCAGACCTTTACAAAAGTGGAAGACAAGCATAGTTTCATTAGTTTTGAATTATAGAGAGGAAAATAATCAGATACTGAAGTGTTAGACTTGGTTTTAAACAGCACATGGACCAGAGCAAGATTCTCACCATTTTTGTCCAGTAAGGGATTGCTCCCATAAAACAAGGAAGGAGCTTTGCATAGTCCTATTAAAACTTTCACAGACAGCTTTTGGTATAGTTACCAGCATTCAAATCTAAATATTGGAATACACTTAGACCAAATAAGACTTAGTTAGTGGATCCATATCCACAAAGCCCAAAATATTTTTTAGTCACAAGACATTTGAGACCAAACAAAATATCCTGCAGGTTACTCTTTTTCTGCATGAAAGCAGATTTCATGCTGCGGTTTGCATTCCTGCTCTGTGTGCCAGACTTGATGACCTCTGAGGGAATGCAAATCTATAAAGATGAGCCATATTTGCACCAAAAGAGATAATTAAAGAGAGGAAGGAAATTAAAAAAGAGAAAAATACACTGCAAATTTCAGAAAATCTACCTAATAGTGGAATAAGTGGATTGAGGGATAAATGGTCTCCCAAGAGATACAACAGAAAGGCTATCTGCTTGGATTAGTACTAAATGGAATGAACAAAACACTAGAAATTACATTGCAAGGAATAATATTGCACTGACAGGGGAATGGTCAGGATAATCTAATAGTACTGTTTATCTCCAACCCCCCCAAAACTGCAGGAGATAGTATCATGAACAACACCTTTTTGTTCTCTCACTTTGTCACTCCTCTATACTCAAACTCTTTCTTTTATCCTGCCAAGAACTGCTTTTGATATGATGTGAGGATGTGTCCAGCCTGAAAGGAAGTGAAAAGAAGGAAGTGAAAAGAAGTCCATGAAATATTTTGAGAGAAGCATGTGCTCACCATCCCCAGGATTTACAGCAGGTATAGTATTTCAGCAGGTGTGACTCTTCCAGCAGGTATGACTGTTCTAGTGGGGTGTCCATATTTTCTTCCTTTGCCATTCAGCACCTTGAAGAGATATAGGAGAGGGCTACAGAAACCTTTGTTGTGCAGCTGTTCTGATTGCTCATCAAACAGCAGTGATAGTCCTAGAAAAGCTGCTGACAAATAGAATGTAGGAGACTCACATTTATGGGTTTTGTTTCTGTTTTTCAAGGGAGCACTCCCCTTTGGAAACAGCCGTATGACAGCAGGCCAGAGGGGTGACATACGTGTGAACATATGTCACTGCCCCCGTGGTAATGTACATGCAAACATATGGCATTGCCCTCCTGGTGCATATTAGTTGTCAACAGACACAGGAAGGACCTTGCCCTGGTTATGTTTTTTATCATCCATATGGTTTTCTATTACTCCTGATAGCAGATAAATTACAGCTACTTCCAAAATCTCTGTCTAATAATAGTTTGTGTTTATTCCAAATATAGATGCTTTCTCTTCCTTTGGTACTTCCACAGAATTCATTGAGAACCAAGCAACAGTTTTTCATTGCACTGCAGGACTCTGATGATTTGAAAACAGAAGAAAAAGAAAGAGAAGAGTCAGCACAGACACAGCCAACAAGATGAATATCTGGAAGTAAACATGCAACTTGACCCCTGTAACTTGGAAGGGACTCAGCCTCACAGGAAGGAAAAGCCTCACTGCCACATTGCATACACACCACTGTGGTCACCAGAGAAAATCAGGATAGTGGCCCAATATAAGGACACAGTGCTTCTGTATACAGTTTTACAAAATGACATGATTCTGTGAAAAACTCAGTTGGAAGATAGCAAAGTTAAATCAGTTAGCACAAGGACTCATATTTTTCTAAAGAGTAATCTGCTAGACATTTTATAATGAAAACTCCACTGGCAAAAGCACAGACCATCTCTAGATGATGCTGAAGCCAGTACTTTCAAAGACTAGTTACATGAACTGTGACAATAAGGAATCCAAAGAGCAGCTAGCTCTGCATTAGTTTACTGCCTTGTTGTCTATTCCAGACGCAATCCCAAACCTCTATGCAGCCACTTCAATGAGTTCAATAATCAGTCCCTAAAATGGTCTAAACCACAAAGTGTACAAAATCAGTGTTTGTTTGAAAGCACTACTGTAAGTGACCCAAAGTCTAAAAGACAGGAAAATTACACAGCTGTCCTGCCCCCATATGTCAATCTCCTTGTCTGTTCCCTTTCACACCCCAGCATCTCAGTCACACTACACATGTGGCAGCTGCCATTTGTTTGCTGTGCATCCAAGAACATGCTGCTTGGTTTAGTGTTTCTGTTGAGACAGAAGAAGACATATGCATTGCACTAAAACAAGCAATATTATTCTTGAAACTCAGGTCTTAGCATGCTGAAGCTCAGGTTTAAATATGTCAGGGCATATATCAGACACCTGATCTGGCCTTTCCTGTTTGACTGGCAGAGGAATATCTTACCTATAAGATCAGTTGTGGTGCACATCGAGTTTGCAGAAGTACAAAACAATAAGGGCAATAGATCACAATATTTTTTCATTAAAAAAAAAAAATGCTGTGGGTTTGTGGTACTTCAGTTCAGCTTAGATGATCTTGCAGCACTGAGAAAATTCTTCCAACATCACGTCAGTAAAATACTTTTGAATAGGTTTATGCCAAAGCTCTCAAAACAGTTTTAGATGGAGTGTACATAATACAATTGACATGAAAAATCTCAGCCTAGCAAAGTACTCTGTACTATCAAGAATCATAACATGGGTCCTTAGGATGATTTGGAAACCATTTTAGTGGATCAGAACTAGTGTTATTATTGTTAGATGTGTTTAGTATAGTAATTGCAAAGAATCAAAAGCAGAGAGTTGTATACAATAGCAAATGCTACAGGTAGATAAATATTTCTCACTTTCAGTAGTTACTGAAATGATTTGGTAGAGTCATGCTCAATGACTGTTCCAAACTACCTATATTGTAATAGTCTAGGAATATTATAAAAATGAACAAATAACAAAAGTTTAGGATGCATTGATGGGGTGGTCTTTATCTTTCAGGTAGAAAGGACTTTATGACAGGAAACAACAATAAGTTAATGTAAACAACTTATTTTGCCTACCTTCATATTTCAATACAGTTGTTCAATATAACCACATTTCTCCAAAGACTCGTATTCTGTTATTGAAAGGTAATGGTGGAAACCAACTTAAGAACATGTAAAATGCAAGATTTTTTAATCAATGAGAAGCTATTAATTTAACCAAGCCTTCCTGTAATAATATTGAGACAGACTGTCTGCCTGGTTTTACATTATAGCTAGCTTTGCAATCTGTACGGAATCTAATGAGGTGTGTACTTTTTGTGAATATATTGATTGAGAGTGGTCCTTAGGAATCCAACGCTGCCAAAAACTTGGTATCTCTCCGTGATTCCTGAGGGGTTGTTTGCTTTCTAGAACAACAAAGTTGTTATTTTAGTAGGAGCTGTTGGCTCTTGCCTCTCACTACACATGAAACTCATTTAGTTCATCTTCACTAGATCACATTAAGCTCAGACCTCACTAAGTTCAGATTTGATGTGATCCAATGGATCAGTGATCTGACAGACCCCCATGTGAAACCACACTGATGCATCACTTGACAGGTTCATTAAAGTCATCACATTAAAGTCATTGTGCACATGTGTAGCTCTGCAGCAGCAGGATTCCTCAAGTACCCAAACAACCTAAGCTGGTATTCTGAGCAGTTCTTGACCTGACATATTTGGAGTTGACTAAAAATTCAAGGCAAAAATTTGAGGTAGACAATCTACTTTTTAAGACTTACAGAAACCAAAAGGATCTTCTTAATCTAAAAGCATGCCTTAGTTTAAGCATCTTTATCTCACCTTCATGGTGTCTCATTGCTGATTTCAGCAGAATCATCCACAGCTGAAATCCAACAAAGAATTATGGTTTTTTATCAGCTGTGGCTTTATCATAGTCAGATTTTATTAAAAATTGCTATTAGCTTAGAAGACGCATAGAAAAGAGAATCTGTAGCTAAATATACCCAATTCATTGAAAAAGTAAGAAGCTTTTTGCTTGCTGATTTCTTTAACATTGTTTTATAGTTATTTGATATATTTTTTGTTCGTACTGACTTTTTGGTGTAGCATCTGAGTGTGTTCCATTAGCTCATTAAGCACTATGACTAATGTCTGAAATATGATACGTACTCTGGAAAAAATTTGCTTTGTGTATGGAAAAAGAAAACAAATGTACTGGCATGTGGAAAAAGTAGAATCAGTTATATTTCCTCCAGTGTTGAACACAGCTGGCTGGAAAACAGGTATTTTTGAAATGTCAAGGTTTTACAACTTGTGCTTATCCCACATTAGAACAAAGCTGGGGAAAAAAAAGAAAAACCACCTTGCAGGTAAGACAGTTTTGCACATTCCATTAGAAGCAGGAGACAAGGATGAAATGATGTCCCTGATTGTTGGGGGGGGGCTTGGACTAGATGACCTTTAAAGGTCCTTTTCAACTCAAACCGTGTTTTGTCTCTGAACGATTCCATGACTGCAATTCCATGAATATTCTGTATAATGGCTACCAAAGCCACTAGAGGTCTTGCTGTGCAGTGTACATGCATCATCCCCAACAGTTTGCTGCTGCTTACATTCTAGTATGAGAAATGGTTTTGGGAAACCATGATGGAATTGGGACAACCTGCCCTAGGTCGGTCTGCTCCAGAGGAGTTCATCTCCCTTCCCATGTGTCACCAACACAGAAAAAAACAGGAAAGAGCTCAGTAAATATTTAGAAAGGTCATGTGTTATACTGTCTAAAGATGAATCACATGTTAAATACTGGAACCTAACGATAGTAGAGACACATTGTTCAGCTGGTTTTCTGGTGCATTTCAATAACTTTTATCCTACACACCAGCTAGCTAACTGAAATACAATACAGAATAACTATAGTCCGATGTTTACATTTTCTAATGAAAATTTTAGCTATAAAGTAGTGTCTAATCTTGGAATATTTTTATTTATTTTTGACAGAAATAAAAAGAAAGCTTTGAGTTTCTAGTTAAAAGAAATTACTACTAAAACATTATGTTATTCCACATCCAAAGTGGAGCTAACGTTAACATGAAATGCTTTGAAAGTTGAAAGAATACTTAATCATGGGCTTGTAATCAAAGGAAAAATTACATCAAAGTCAAAGGCCATTTTATTGACATCTTTTGAATCACAAATTTACTTTTTTATTTGAATGGGGGATCTTGGCTGTTAGAAGTTTATGGTTTTAAAGACTGATTAATCAGGATCCAGGTAGATCATTTTATCTCTCTCTAATCACAAAGATAAAATATTTCTTAAAAAGTCACTATAAGCTGATCTATATTCTGTTACCTGTATAATCTATACCCATTACTCGCAATCAATTTTAACTTAAAAATGGAGAAATAGTGGCTTTCTGTCTATAGTTCGCGAAATTTTAAGTTCTTTGACTGTCTTCTAAATGTCACTCTAATGCTTTTTAGGCTGCAAAAAAGTAATGCAGCAAATAAAACGTGTTGCCAAACTAGGCTACAGTTCAGGATAAAACTACTTCTACTGCACATTGTATAGGGGCCTGTAAATTTATTGAGGCTCAGACTTTAAATCTGTGTACTAACTCTTTCACATCAAAATGTATATATGATCTGAATCCAAGAAATTCCAAAATTAATTCAGTAACCTTCCTATTTTTTACTATGGACTATTATTTTAAAAAAAGAAAACACATATATACGTAGAACAATTCATTAATCAAAAATATTTGACAAATTTGGTGTAGTGCAGACTTTTACAGTACTCCTTTAGTTAAAGTGTGAATCAAAATCCAAAGTAAAATAGGAGTTCAATACTCACAATAGAAATAAGTACCAAATAAAAATACAGAAACTGTAAAGCTAGGATAGTGTTTCGTGGGGAAGGGAGACCTAAGGTGACTGGATATGGATATCTACCCACTAGCTAACAGTTTATGACAAATGAAACATATTTAAGTAGCCTAATTTTCTTTCTGATTTAATAGGATCCAATAAATGGAAACTGTATGGCCAGAATAATGAAAAGAGCACAAAATTTATCTCATTCTGTTGCGTCCTCTCTGTGTTCTTTTGTCCTTTGATTGCACTGGTGGATAATATTATTTTGTTCCCAAGGAAATATGTCCCTTTGATTAGGTTGCAGATATTCTCTCATTTGTCACTGTTCTATCAAGCTATGCCATGTAACAGCAGGAACCCTTGATTATTTAATTGCTTGTAAGAACTCATTAAATCTTACTATCAATCATTGAACATATGGCAAATATCACCCAATGGCAGGAGAGGTTTTAACAGTGATCTGTCACTGGGGCATACCCTTTCTTTAGTAGCATAGGCCCTTTGTTTAGTTCTCTGATCATAATAATTTTTAATTAATATTGATTTGTAAAAGAGTGTTCATGCAGTGGCCTTAATCTATGGGTATAAGGATAATCTTCTAACAGAAGCATTTGTAATTCCATATAAATATCCAGGAACCCCATCTAAGAGAGTTTAACCTTTTAACAATGTTTTGTAGATCATGTTAGTCTGATGATAACCTAATTTAGTCTTCAAAGTGGATACGGCTCATTAAGAAAAACATATAAGAAGTCACACAATAGGTTTTGCATCAACACCTTGATGGGATCCTATGAGCTATCTCTGATGATATGAATGCAAAAGACATTTTTCAAAATATAGAATATTAGCTATGGCTAATAGAGGTAGCGACTTGTTCAGCTACTTGTTTTGTCTATAACAAAAAACAAGTCAAGGGAGTGGGAAGAAATCTCACCAAATACTGCTTAACTGCATCACAGATCCTTAAGGTTTCGATATATATTTACACAGATGGATAGACCTAAAGTAATGAAATAATCTGATTATTGCAAAAAGTCCTGCCTGAGATATGTAGAGTTTAACATAAGAAGAATTTAGACTCAGCATTCTTTGCCATCAGAACTTTAGCTACAACTAATTTTACCTGAGGAGGTTCAAAATTAGCCATGCTCTAAAACTGAATAAACTTCCAAAGGTGAAAGTTCACAGCAGTTGGCAATAGAACTTTTTTGCAATCATAAAAAGAGTGATATTGACCATTTTCTTGTGGTGACTACTCTTTCCTTCTACTGGACTCACAACCTTTTTATATACTTTGTTCATTAGTACTACTTGGAAGTTGCAGGAAACAAGAGAAAAGTCCAACCACTCAACACTTCTTTAATGATTAAATTCAACAAAAAACTTGCCTTCATCTTTCTTACTCTTGATATACTGTTATTTGGAGATAAAAACAGTATCTAAGCTACTACTTTGTAATAACTTTCTCAAAAATCCCCTTTCTTTTGAAAATTTTGTGTCAAAAGGCTTTGAATAATTCATAAACAGAGAAAAGTGGAAACTGGAAGATTTCTGTCTCTGAGTCAGGCTTCTACTCATTCGTGCTACCTGTGCCATATTACACTCTTTATCTGAGGTGTGGTTGCCTTTGTAAGATGACATATATGCCTTGCCATAGCAACAGCTTAGGTTGGGGAAGGGTGGGTTAAATTCTAAAATTTGTATGTTCTTGGAACAAATTTTTGGATATGGATCACAGCTGGTGTCAATGCCAGTTTGTTTTGTGGTTTTGGTGCAGTGGGTGAGCTCTACAAAAGAAGTAGAGATTTGCATGTATAGAAATAGTAAAGAGCCACAAGCACCTTGCTTTTATACAGAGTGAAAGGACGGCTGTGCGAAGTAAGAAAGAACATCAGATTATTACCTGAGATATGTATCTGCACTTTTAGGTATTGAAATTATTTAGAAAAGAGGCAGAAAAGGAAAAAGAATTTTGAGGCTGGATTTCTCCATGTGTTAGTATTTCAGGTTATATTTTCTTTTTTTATGAACTTCTGCCTCTACATATTTCTGTGTATTCATCCCTTTTCTGTTAATAGTATTGTACCAGGCGTCTATAATTTGTCTTATGTTATGTTGACTAAAGATCATATAATTTTTGCAAAAAAAATCTGCTTTATGCTTTCATGAGGACTTATGTTGACTCCCACATTTTGAAACAGCTATACTGATTTTTAAATGTATAATAATTATTTTTAAACTTAGTTTCTGAATCTTTGGTTCTTCTCCAAAGAGGATTCACCTATGCCTAAATAGCTGTATGCATACATACAGCCTTGAGGACAGATTATTCAGGTGTTTCTCTGATAAAGTGAAATCTAATTCATTCCTGTAGAGGCAGAACTCAGTCCTATAACAAGGGGAAAACCTTCATGACAGATATTCAGCTACATCTAATATGTGTTTAACATTATTATAGCAGTATAAGGGATGTAAAAGAGTAATTTTCCTTTCCTGGAAAACACTGTAAGACTGTCTTGAGATTCCTTTAAGCAGTGCTGCCTATGGAAAACTATCCCAAGGATCAAATCAGATACCATGGCTCACGAGAGAGTCTTTTGGGAAATGTTTCGATGAATATATACAATTTAATTATTGTTTTGTTTTGTAGTTTACATAAACTTAACAAAACATTACAGGTAGATAAATCACAAATTTCTGTGGTTTTCTAAGCATTTAGTTACTGGGCTTTGTCCTAATTCCTCGTTTTTTTTCCATGTTGCGACATTATTGGAGTCCTTTTTGTGCTTTTTGCGTCTCTTTTCCTGAAGCTTAATAATTGTAAAATGATAATAATAATGTGAGATGATAAAAAAATTTTCATATTCTGTTTGAAATTCTGAGCATACTCAGATTCGTTGGCATTTTAGCTGAGAGTTCAGTTCTTATTTCATTTATTGTACAGAAATGGGTCCATCTGATTTACTTCTGTGTAAAATAATGATAAAGATCTCTTTTGCCAACTGGCTTGAGACTATGAAGTACTTCATTAACCATTCAGAGATACTGGAAACACCTTGTTTTCCCAAGAAACTGTTTTAACTTAAGGACTTCACAGACAGCCTGTTAACAAGAACTGCAATACATTACAGTAACTTCATTACTTCCAAGGTAGGCTAGAGTGTCATTTCAGGAGTAATGAATGATGCTTTAAGGTATCAGGCAGATACCCTAAAGACACTGAGATTATGCCACAAAATACAGAAAGTCTTCCAGGAAGCAAATGAATAAGCTTTGCTAAGGGAGCGTAGAATAAAACCCATTAAAACCCATTAAAGGAACCCAAACTGTAGACAGAAGGTAAGGAAGGATTGATTTGTTGTAGCTGTAAAGGCAATAGAATGTCTATTTATTAATTAAAAGTACATTTTATGTATTGTGATATGATAAATTGTTGACTGTTTAGGCGAATTACCTCAGAAATGCACCTAAGGCTATTAACACTGATAAATTATGCACTACTACTTTTTAAATTTCTGAAACAGTCTTCACAAGTATGCTCGACTTTATTTTCAGTTTTAAGCAGCAGTTTTGTGTAACCATATTCAACATTTAACTATTGCCACTAAAATCTTCCTAGCCAGAAAAAAAGCCAAGCTTTCACAAACAGTTTTAACTCTACTATTTTCCCCTATTTTCCTGTTAAATATACATACATATGAAACACAAAGTTTTCTATTTTGACAGAATCTGATGAAAAAAAGTAACATACTCTTAACTATATACTCCCTTGACTTTATATCCCCTTTAACTTGGGAGCGTTAAAACAAGTAACCCCCATCTGAAATAAATGTTTAAAATACGAAAATGACATTTTTGGGGGTATAAATAAACACAAAGAGAATACTGAAGGTGTATATGTATAAATAAATCTATATATTCTCACACACCAAACTTCTGGGAAAATGTACTAATCTCTGGGGTTTTTTCTTCTAGGATACTAACTAAATCAGCTAGAGGTGAAAAACACTAAATAGTTTTCACAGGTGTTCTGTGTCTTTGAACATATAATGTTTTAAGTTCAATATCCATACTTTGTACTTATATATATAAAAAAATATAGTGTCCGTATTCTGATATATTCTGTGTACTTACAACAGAGTTTATATCTGAAAATCAGGCATCCATCCAATATAAAGTTAAAAATTTCAACATTGTGTTTGTCATCCTCTATAAATTTGAATGTGTGATTGTGTATATATGGGAGTGAGTGTGCACGTGTGCGTGTGTCTGTCTTGAAAAATAGGCCTTTTTTGTCACTCTCTGATGGTGGTGACAGAGGGAGAATAATACCTTTGTCCCACTATAATTTCTAAAGGCATTTAAAGGGTTCATTGTTTCAAATCAAAGAGCTATTCATAAGTTCCAATAAAATGCAATCCATCACAATTTTACAGGAGCAGAAGCTTTCAGCTTGTGCATATTTTTCAGGAAGGCAATTTAAAGCTTATAAACACAAATCACATCTTTGGGTTTTAACCACAAAACATTTACACAGTACTGACCTACCACCTACCACATCTCAGTACAAAGCCAAGAAGTAGAGCACGCAGGACCAGGAATCAAGGACCTGGAGACAGCATTTTAGAGTAGACCAGATGCTGGGGCATCAATTCAGGAATTCTCAAAAAGTTTAGAGAGAAAAGGATGTTCCCTTGTGCTTATATCCCTTATTAGAGTGTATATGACATAATAATTCAAATAGTTGTTTGAATGACAGACCTATCTGAAACAGGTTCTTATATCCAGGAAAAAGGACTCTGGAATAATTTTTTTGCCCTTTTTTTCCCCCACGTATTTGATGATTATGCTTGTGAGCTAATATGTACATTGACCAGATGCACAATTGCTATGATACCATAGCATCTCTGATCAGTAACTGATTTAGCTCAGTCTGTTAAAAAACCTTTGATGCATATGGGTGAATCACTCTTAGAAAAAAAATGTGAAGACATATTATTCATTCTATTTTACTGGAGGAGAATTGAAGCTTAGAAATGCTCTATTGTTTACCTAAGGTTACAATCATTTAAGTGACTTACTCAAAGAGCTGGAATCAACCAGTTCTGTCCTAGTCTGTCTTAATATGCAAACATTACTCTATTTTTATTTAGTGTTTCCTATTCTGGGAATCTTGAAAGTACAGTGCGGATTCATCTTCCTAGGGAACTGGTATTCATAGACTCATGAATCATAGGATAATCTTTGTTGGATGGGAGCTCTGTAGGCTATTTTGTCCAACCATCTGCCCAAATCAAGACTAACTCAGAAGCTAGACCAGATTAAATAGGGCATAGTCCAGTAAAATTTTGAAAGCCTTGCTGAAAGTCCGGTCTTTCTTGACAGCCTGTTCAGCACTTAACCATTCTCATTGTGAGGAATTTTTTTCCTTAAGTCCCCTTGCAAGGTCTCATGATGTAACTTTTTATCACCATCATTTGTCATTTCGTTGTGAATCTTGGAGAAGAGACTACCTTACCTATGTTTCTCCATAACCACCCAATATGTACTTAGAGACAGAAAATAAATCACCTTTTAGTCTTCTTTTTGAAGGGTTAAATAAGTACATTCCTTCAGGGTGTTGTGCGCTCCAACTCCTGTCTATCCCAGCCTTCTCTGGCTTTGCTCCAATTTGTCAGTACCTCTCTTATAGTGGGGAGCTGGACACTGTGGCACTACAGGTGTAAGAGGACATGCAAGTGGCTTAGTGGGAATAAACTCTTCCTGTGACCTGCTGGCCATGTGCTTGCTGATGCAGCTCTGTATGGACTTTGTTTACCTTTGGCTGTGCACGCTGTTGGCTCCTTCAACTTGCTGTGCACCAGAATCCTGGTGTCCTTCTCCACAGACCTGCTTTCCAGACAGCTGCACCCCAAGTCACACAGATGCAAAAACAGCTCTTCCCCCTAAAAAAAAATACAATAACTTATATTTTAGGAGAAGGAAGCTCTTCAATACCATCATAACATGGGAATGCAGTCTGACAATTGTTAAATATCCTGCGTTTCCCATTAAGATTAAGGAAGATTTCAGGCTCCAAACCTGTTAGCTCTTAAAAAGGAATCAAGTGAACTACAGTAAACAAAAATCACTTTGTAAGAGAAAACTGTAGAAGTTGCTAGTCATTGTAATGCACACTGATATATTCTTTAGCAGCAACATTGTTTTATTCCAAATAATCACACATCAGCAAATGAAAAATTTACTGTTATCTATAAACTGATTATGTTACAACATCCCTGAGATTTATAACTCCCACACTGGATCTTTACCCCTTTCCTACTGCTAAACTGTTATCCTCTCTGCCTCTTTTTTTTTTTTTTTTTTTAATTAGGCCCATGTACTTTCAGCATTTCAAAAGGCTGTATATTTATTCTGGAACTGTTAGCTGCTACTGGATTGTTTGATTGAATCATGGTCCAATATCAATATTTTGTATTATAAAATGCTTTGTAGCATATTAAAGAGTCAACCAAAAATGAAAGGGAATGGCTACTCTAAAATCTTTTTCTCATTTGATGCTAGCAGATTGTTTTAAAAATTCACATCTTCTTTTCTGTGCACAAACTGCCTACAAAAATAGTGGCGGCAGTTGGATTGTTTTTAAAGCACATACAACTCTAACCTTTCTTAATCTAATTTACATTTTAAAATGCTTGCTGTTTCAATTCAATTTGTGCTGATCCTGCCGTGGAAAAGTGGGAGGACAATGCTTAAAATAATGATAATTCTTGCCTCTTTCAGACAGCCAAGCATAGAAGAGAACAGTTCAGAGTAGGTTGGGACAAGAAAGAAAATAGGCCTGGATTCACTTTGGTTAAAGTAGTGTCACATACAGAATCAGTATATTAACAATAGAGGTTTTGGAACAAGCCCACATGGCCTGATAAATAAAGGAAAGAAAGTAGTGAGAGAAAATCAAGCTACTTCTAAGTTGCAGAACGTAGCTGCAGAGGGAGGAGATGAAGAGACAGAGCCACTACTGCTGGAACAGAGACTTGTTGCCATGGGAGCAGGGATAAGGAAAGCTGGTACCCTGGAGGCAGTGACTGGGGATAAGAACAAAAAGGAGAGAGATAAGAACTTGGAACACTGCACATTCAGGGAACAGACTCATGCACACACCCCCCCTTTATTTTAGGAAGCCCAAACTGCCTTATTTCCAACCTATGTAATCACATGCATGATGGGGCCAAGGTCAGAAAGGCAAAATTTTGTAAGGAGAATATTAAGTACCTTTTACAGAAGTAGTTGGTTTTTTTAGCTCTCTCTTCCCTTTGAGCTCATTTTAAAATACACATCATATGTGACATACAAGGTGAATATCCATGCTTACAGGCTGATATCTTCGGGATCACTAAGGAAAAAACAAAAGCGTTTATCCATGGAAACAGAAGATTCAGAGTTTCTTCCCCTATCAAGTCATGTATTGTCTCATAGGAGTGCAATGACAATTCTAATATTATGAGGGTTTGACTTATTGAGAAAGATAATTTTTAAAAACCTTGCTAAATATTTCTACTGACATTCTTCGATAAAATATAGCACAAAAATTCGAGCAATATCCTGATGTCATGAGACATTACCATCCAATAACAGGGATAAAACTTGCTGTAGAATTTAACCATGGCATTTTTAGTTTTGAAGTAAGTTACTTTAATTTAGGTTGCCATTTCCTGTACAAAAATCATGCATTGAAATTTCCCATTTTTCCAAACAGCAGGCATTTTATATGGAAAAATCAGCAAAGAAACTTTTCTCCTTTGCATTTTCCAGGCACAGAGGGTACAAATGGTTAAATATTTTTCTCATGCTTACATATCGAAGTTTAAACCCTCTGCCCTGTGGTTTACCTGCATGATTTTATTCTCTTTCCTCCCAAGTCTGCCTTGTACTTATGTTTTTTTATTCTACAGTATGAGCTGATTGTTCAAACTCTGTGACCAAACCACTCACTTTGTAACCTTTTCTGAAAGCATATATTAATAAAAACAAGCAGGAGTTGTCAGTGCAGCAAAAAAATAAAACTGCCTGTTATATGCAAAGCACATCTTTAATGATGTTTAAAAAGGAGCTAAACATCTCTATGGGAATTCTTAAAACACTTATCTCTTAGGCCCTTATTTAGTTTTGCAAGTCTTTGTTGTTTAACAAGCTGGAGAAATGGGTCATCTAATGTTATATTAATCAGTAAATTAATATTTTAATTTGATTTTCTTTATAGTTGAGATGCTTGCGGCATCTCCAGTGTTTTTTCTCTCTGTACACTGATGTTAAGCAGTATCATTATCATAATGTACCTTGGGGTTGTGAGATAACAGGGTCCAGTGATAGCTCTATTCTTAGGAGAGTGGGAGGTTTATGATGACACTTATACATTTTAAATGACACGTGGAGGCTCTCGTGCAATGAAATGTCTTACAGCTGAGTCATAGGCTTTTCTACATTGGGCTTTTTAGTTCGTACACTTGAAATCACATGCTTTCATGTCCAAGGAGGTGATACATTTTACTAATTTTTTGATAAGATCTTTACAGTGTGCTGGAGTAAAAATCTCAATGATTCAGTTTTTATAACCAGTCCTATTTTGAAAATTTTTGATAAGTTGCAAGAGATATGACTATCAATAGATGAAAAGGAGAGAAAATGAAAATTAATTCTTTTTTCTGAAAAAGGTTCCAGCTAAGTACGTTTTTCTCAAATATTCAGTCAGTCAAATACAGAAGACTCGTGGACGCAAGGAGAGACACAGACTTTTATTTGGTGTTATCAGCTCTAATTACCCTTCTGAAATGTGCTTGGAAACTCAGAAGTTTGATTAGATCAGGCAAGACGGTCCCTGTCCCTTGTGCATTTTTACAAGAGCTGACAAAGAAAGCTTTCTCCTTTTTGCTCTCTTATGCATGACCTTTAAACAGGTCAAAATAGTGCTAAGATGGAAATGGTTCACAGGTTACTGTTAGGTGAGTACAAAGGAAGAAACAGTCTTTGTTCCTTTTACCTCCTTAGACAGTCACAATCTGGCCTTCTCACCTTCTCCTTTCCCTCCAGACTCTGTAATTGAGGATATTTACTACATCAAAGATCCCATGCCTAGTACAGGCCCCCTCCCTCTATTACAAATACACAAATCACACGTCCTAGTGCATGTTCGCTCTGGTCCAATGGTAAGTTACATGTCTGAGTGAAAATATATGTTTGGTGATACCCTCACATACCAAGGTCAAAGCAAATCACATTCACACATTCCGTATCACACTCAGTTTACTGGCCATACCTCAGCAGGTGCACCATAACCATATATGACTGTAAAACAGCCAATATTTTATTGTTTCTTGAGCTTCACTGGCTTTGTAACATAGCCGTTCACAAAAATGCATCCAAATGCAGGTTCCACTTATGCTTGCAATTGGGCAAGTGCAAAATTGGCTCAGGAGGAATGTAGGCACGGTGCCAGTTTCCTTCTCTCTCTCTCTCTCTCTTTTTTTTTTCTTCTTTTTTTTTTCTTTTTTCTTTTATTTTTAAAATAACTTATTAATGTGAAATGGCATTTTAAACATTGCATAGCACAGGATTCTGGGTTTGGGGACTGAGTCATGTCTGGCAACCCTCACTTTCAGTCAGAAGCTTTTTTTCCTGTCTCAGAATAGTGGTACCAGCTTTTCAAAAGATAAATCTGCCTGGATTGAGTCAGCCTCGAGGCCAGAAATGTTGTGTGGGCTGTTGGCTGGATGACTGCACCAGAATGTTTTGAAGTTAGAATAAATGGAAAAATCTAAATGAACGTGCTTATTATTTTAGCATAATAATAGAGTTAATAGATAATCTTACATTATGAGATCCATGAAAATTTTTGTGATGGATCATTGAAAACTTGTGGGAATATTCACTTTGCTTTTGATCGGTACTAGTTTTCTCTGAGGAAAGTACTCATTTTTTACAAAAGCCTATAAATAGAAAAACAAATGCCTGAATTAGTTTTGAATTAGAATGAAGTTTTGAGTCTAATTCAACGTGAAAATCCTTTTGAATTCAAGAGAAGACTTACCTCAGTTTTAATATGAAGGACTTTTCTAAAAGTTTGAAACTTCAGAGGTGTTTGGCTTCATTGTAAACATTTCACACATCTCTAGCTATCATGTTGCTAAAGTCAGCACTTGCCAGTGTCAACAGAATGAGCTTGTTACACATCACTGAATGTTGCAGGAGTAGGTTTGACGCCCTATATGATTTTTCAGTCTCACTTTTTGGAGTCTTTACACAAAACGAATAACATCTGTCTTCAAAGAGAGTTTCATCAGCTCCAGAAGCAGGACGTCAATAGACTACATAAGCAGGAATAGCAGAGGTGTCTTAAAAAGATGGGTGCTCCAGAAGTGAACGTGCATTGAAAAAAGAGACAGTCTGCTTAAATTAAACCAAGTAACCTAAGGGGTCTGGCTACTCTCACATTTTTACAACACATGCAAAAAACAAGTTAGGAAGAAGTTTCTTCCTTTAGCAACTTAAAAAATAGATTGAAATTCCAATTCTTCTGTCCCAAAAGCACAGCAATATTTTCTCTCTCTATTGATTATCACTCCACTTTGGTTGAAACAGTCCTGACTAAGATCAAAATCGCCTTGAAAAGATGACTTTAAACCTGATGAAGTACCAGCACCACTGCACTATGCTATCAGATGGGTATTTTTGGAAAATGAAAGTAAATCAATATTAATAATATAAACCAGAAATTGATTGATTTTGCCATTAAAATATGCAATGGTGAAAGAGCCCATATCTAATGATTTCTGTTAAAGTCTTGTAAGTAACGTATTAATTAAACTGGATACATGAAAATATTTGAAGACATTTGTAAGACTTACTTGGGTCAACCAATTTTTAAAAGCAAAAGTTCTACCATTAATAAACTAGAGAAAGATCATAGCTGTTAAGCAATAAGGATGAAAGTCACATGAAAAGGTGACTATGAGAAATTTGAGAAAAAAAGAATTTGCAGTCTCCATCATTCTCTGTCTCTTACAGTCTAATAAGTTAACTTGTACTGACTGGTAAGAGAGGCAATAAAAACTGATAATTCTTTAAATGACACTAATTCCAGGATGTATGCAAAGCCTCACCAATGCCTTAGCATCTATCAAGGACATATTAAATAACTCAAGATAGTGGATTAATATTGTGTAACCATCTTCAGAAATACTAAACCATCCATTCCAACATCCTTACTGGCATTGATCATGAACCATTGAATCAGTACTTTATGTTCATTTCCTTTCATTTGCTTTATTTTACACTGGGGAATATTTGCATTCGTACTACATTCCTGTTTCACATCAAACACACTCTAAAATTCCTACCTGCCTTAATGCAATAGTAACTTTGGTAGCCAGTTATGGTCCTTGATAACTATGCTCATTCCCCACTCCACCCAACAGTGAGACTGAAAGAGCGAAAAAAAAGGGAAAAAATGAAAAGGAAAATAAAGACCTAAAAGGCCAGTGATCTGATAACAAAACCGATAAGTTTGTTATTATAGTAATAACGAATTGGTAAATTTGGAAATTAACATCTAATGTATGTCAATAAAGCTCTAGTAATGGCTTAAAAAAAAGAGTTAACAAAAGCACCACCAACAAAATGAGGAATTAGAAAGCACATTAGAGCAATCAGTAAATCATTTTGAAAAAGAATCAAAATCACTATACAGAACTGAAAACCACTAAGTCAATCCTTATTGTCAAGCCTAATGTGATCCAATGTACTGTAGTGAGGGAATAGGAAGGAAGTGTCTACACCACATGTTGAATTAAAGGGAATCAACCAGCCATTTACTTTCATTTATTTAGTAACCTTCGTGATGAGATCATCAAATATATTGCCTCCTCGGGAATCACAGAAGGCTGGTATCTTGCTCCCTTTCTTCTATCCCACCCTTTCCGACCTGATTTTTCCATCAAACTACTTGGCTATTTAAATGCATGGGATTTTTTTAGGGAAAAGTTGGTTTTGCTTTGTACCAGAAGAAAAACATATTGAGATATTATGCTAACAGATTAATTTTAAGTCACTCTGAAGGATTCACTAATGGACTTCTGAATATTACAGTATCATACTCTTAAGAAGTAGTGCACACAACAAGCTATGTTAACTGAGACCAATAGGAAATAATTTGACTGCAAATGATAAGTAAAAGGAAAAATGTTTCCTGCTCCACCAAAGCAAAATCAAACAAGAAAAACATACTGATGGCAACACTTTACCTATAAATCTAGAGATCACTGCATTAAACAGAGACGACTTCTCTTGTCCCTTGTTTTGATAGGTAAGTCATCTGCTGTTGGAGTAATTTGTTGTCAAAGGTGTTTGAGATGAACTGGGTTCCTGTTTCCTCTATCCCACTTCCATGATGGGAACCTGAAACAACAGCCCTACCTGTAGATATTTATTCTGTATAATGCCCAAAGAGAGGTGAAAAGGATCTCACAATGGGTAAGACTTCTATTTCCAAAGACAGTCAGTATAACCAAAAAAACCACAGAACATGAGCACCTGAGTGCCTCCATGGCTCACTGTTCACTGGGTTGCAGGATCCCTTATCCATGCTACCTAGAAATGACTTGGTAAGTATGCAAGAGCATGCAGAAATCCTTTCTTTGGTCACTGTAGCCCCTTAGTACAGTTCTCTGTCTAGGCAACACTGCCTCATTCTGGCTAGTTCAGAATTAATTTGAGTATTTCTATAGGGCTTCATATTGAGCCATATTTATATTTTGAGAGCAACAAAGCTTTTATCTTTGGAGTTTTCTTCACCTACTTCAAATCTGCTGGAGTTCATAAGTATTTAAAAGACTGTAATTTTTTTTTTTCCCAGCTGTAGAAGCTGGTCCAGTAGTAGATACTATCACACTTTACAAATCTTGACTCAATTATATCAGTACACTGTGGTAGGGAAATTGCTTCTGAGACAGTTTCCTTGCTTGTTTTCTTCCCTTGATATGTTTTACTTGGTAGTAGTGCTGATTGTATATATCAACTGAGTTGAATTTGGAAAAATAAACTGTTTACAACTTCAATCTTTTATCAAAGAAGGTCAAAATATTATTCTTCTACGTATAAAACTTCCAATTAGTGATAGCTGATGCATACGCTATCTAAAATACTATATTACTTTTTTCTGTTCCAATTTGTCTGGTAAAGAATTTGAGTTCCTATGAATTTATTCCTTGTTTTCATTGTATATGTGAACAGTATATGTACCAAATTTCAGTACATAAGGAGATTTGTTGACAGTTTACTTTGGCAATTCACAATTTGTAGAGCATAGCTGCTAGCTAAATCATGTGGGTTTGCTTCTGCTCTCTAAACAGATTCTTTTTTTTTTTTTTAAGTGGAAATAACAAATAATGCTTAGCCAGTAAAAATAAAAAAAATAGTACTCTTTAGATGATTTCTGATTCCCTTCCTCCTCTCATATTCATGCAACAAAAGCTGTTTGAGTAAACACTCACAAATACTAAAATGAAAGGGCATCGGCAGACAGGAAGAATGGCTTTTCAATTGGTTGCTTAAAAGTCTTCCATTAGGTGTCAGCTGCTTACATTTCCAAACATTATATCCCACAATAATGAATAAAAGACTTCCTAATAAAATGAAGGCTTTTTAGTGTGAACATTATGAGTGCCTACTCAAGACTAAGGTTAATTTTGTGCCTTGCATGAGCACTTTGGCTTGCAGATAGAGAGTTTGATTTAGGAACAGGTCACACTCCACAGACATGAAATATCCATCTGTTGTGTGAAGAGTCACACTCTAGAGTGAATGGAATTCCTCAGATCAGAAGAAAGTAACTGAGTATTTTGTGATACCTGATCTCTCCTCCACCTGTGGAAACCTATTGAAGCAGCTCTACTTACAAGACATTTGTCAGAATGTTAATTGGAAAAATGACTTCATTGTGTGAGTCATACAGTCACCTCTGTGGACCTCATTAGGTTTAAATGAGCAGACTGAAGGCCAGAGCAATCATTCTGAGCACAGCCATATGTTGGTGAAGAAACTCTCTCAGAAACAGGCTCGTGGCCAACTTTGGGTACTTACAAATGACTAGATGGAAGATGGAGGTCTTGGTGGCAGGAAATACACTGGAAACACTGACATATGTAACATGTTCCCTTTCACAACAAAGGACAATTTAAACACAAATCTTTCAAAATAGCAGATTCACTAGCTTGTAGGTTTTTAAATGGCTTGCAGCTTTTGGATTGGGACAATGATAATTTTAGGTGGCTGTAGATCATGCTTGCATGTAGCTGTGGGGTTCTTGCAGGACACCCCATAGCCCTGGTTTGAAATCCTTAGGAACACAAAACTTTTTGCTGGGAAATGAAGTCATTCCATCTTGACTTCAAAAATAAGAAAGACAATCAAATTAAACTATTGGTTGAGTTTGTGACTTTCTGTGAGAATATAAGCTGCATTTGTGGAGCTGCTTTTTACCTACTTTTGAGAATTAGGTAGATCTGGATGAGGGTTTTAGTAGAAAATGAAAACAACTCTGTCTCCCACAGCAGCTAAGAAGTAATCTCCAGCAGCAGAAGTAGTATAAAGAGAATGACATATTCTACCATTTATTTAATTTTTTTTTAGCTTGAAAGATTCTGCTGTTGGGATATCCAGACTCAGAAGTGCCGAGAAAAACATTGTTGGAAGACATCTCATAGTAAGGAGTCTTGTCAGGACAAGTAAATGGAAGGAACATGGGATAGCATTCTTCTTCTAATGTCATCTAAATATAATATAAATTTGCAATGAGGCTTAAAGTGAGTTACAAAGCTTGAGGGAATTAAACTCTGTAAACTTTTTCAGAGGATAAAAGTAAGCAATATAGTCATTAATATCTATGGAATAACCTCACCCAAACCAGTATTACTGAAATACAAGACTTCTATAATTACATATTTGTATTACCTTAAGTATATCTATTTTGAAGCTATAGATTAAGGTACTTTTGCGGGTGTGAAACTCTCAATAGTCTGACCTTTACGAAATTTATTTCAACTACTCATATATGTCTGAACTTCAGAAAAGTACACATTTTGCTTCTTTTTCTCAGTTGCTGTGCACACAGTCCTTTTTCTATCTGACCTCAAAATAAACAAGAATGAAAAAAATATTTTTAAAAACTGACAGCTCACTACAAATAAGCAGAAATAAAACAAGAAGCTTTTAAAAACCAACAAGCTACCAAAAAGAAGACTGAAAATCTTGACATTGTCATCATCACTTGAGAGACTGAATTGTTATCTACTCAACTCCACCTTCCCACATGATGAAAGAAATCTAAGACATGGCCTTGAGGTATCAAGCCATCCAAAACTCTGCCCATGCAAGTTGTGTTCTTCCAACAGGTATATTTCTATTAGATTTAGTCTCATAATTGGAAACACAGAGATGAACAGCATTTCACAAAAATGGCCATAAAATCTTATGCTCCCATACAAAAAGCAACCAAGTCAAAACTTATTTGTAGCAAAACAAGAGGATAAAAACTAGGAATTAAAACACATTGGTCATTAGGAAAGTTCTCACATCCAAAAAACACATGGTGCTTTTCCCACATACTCACCCAAGAGACAGAAAATATGTCCCTAAAACAGAAGTCAGTTTTAAAGACATGCAGTAACCTGGGTATCTGCATGAAAACACTTAAAATTTAGAGGTTCCTACCCTGGATTCATTAATAGATTTGGGATTCACAGGGCTCACCTAGTTTTTATTTTATTTAAGTCCTATTCAGAAATTTTAAGCATCTATCAATTTACGTATAACTTCTAAGGATACTTCCTATTCCTGTGGTTGGATGTAAATATAGATACTGCTGTGTCATCAGTATGACTAATCATTATTACCCAGCCAGGTACACCTTTCTAGTCATATTCATCTTTAAAGAAGTAGCACAACCAAATCTTCAAAGCAAAAAGTTGTCATCTGAAAATTCTTTCTTCTTTTCTTTGAAGTCCCTTTGCACTTAGAGGTGCTGCCTATGGAATATAATCTGGCTTGCCCAGCTGCTTTCACTCTCAATGTTTCCAATTTTGAGCTTTTTCTAGAAATCCAGCCAAGGAACAAACTGCACTGAAGTTTATGTGAACCAATTGCTTTCTATGTCAGCACTACAACATTATGATGATATAATTCACTTAACCACAGCCTATGCAATCCCTGTGGATAAAAAAACTCTTTGTCCTTGGTGTACCCACAAATTCCTTGTTCTTCCTCCCAGCATCTGACTTCATGCCCATCCTTGAATTATTAACTCCCAGAGCAATGTCTCCTTCTCTGAAAATAATAAATCTATCTGCCAATTGTTGTTACCATGTAAAAAATTAATTTTTCATAATCACAGTAAAGAAAAATGTAAATATCTGCATGGTAAAATTCTGCTATTATTAATTAAACACTTTTATTCAAAAACAGTGCTGCCTTTCTCTAGAAATTAATATCCACATTTAATTTTAATATTTAACAATTCCTTTAAGTAAACAGCAGAATTCATGGAAAAAACTTGTTTGATTGTCTACACACAATTGATTGCTGGTATGGCTTGTAGTTTATTTAGTTCCATAAAATGGAACTGTGGTTTGAGCATTTTAAAACACAGGTTCATATATGTTCAATATTTTGTTCAGTTATACTCTTTGCCAGTATTTCCTCCAATTGCAGCAACACATTCCAACAGCCTTTTCATAAAGCCATCTTTCCCATTTGTCTTTTTTGTCCGCTTGGCAAGAAATATCCATAATGATGACTGTTTTCCTAACCTTTTATGATCAGAGGGGATAAAAAGCAACATCAACCACAGGCTTCTCTGAGGTACTGCTTAAAGTTATTTGTTCCCCAGCCTGTGTCACAGATAACAATGCAGAAGGTACTTTTCAGTTTACTGATTAGACTACTGTTAAGTTTGCATTTTTCTGAATAAGCCTCTGCTCAGTGCTTCTGTACTTCTAGCTGTCTATACTTCCAACGCTCCATTCCAATTTGAACACTCCCTTGTTCAAAGCTTCCATTCCATGGAGCAGTAAGGTTTCCCACAAAGTAGATCAACTGTTAGAGACCAGCCTTTACAAATATTTGGGCAAGTCTTGCACTGCATCAGATATAGAGAACAATACACATACGCAACAGTGAACTCTTGTCTCTGACTGGAGGTTTTTCCAGCCTGATCACTGTTTCTACCAAATTTAAACAAATAAGGATGTAAGGAGCTAGAAAGATATGCACCATTGAGAAAATTAAACAATTCTTCGTGAACTAATTTTTTTCATATAACATATACTCTTTTAATTCATTATTAGTTATGCTGTTAAATTGACTGGAAATATATCATTACACCTTAATAACCCTATTGTAAGTACAAAGTACATCTTTAACTGGGACCTTATTAGTGATGCTTCCATAATGGAATACTGACATAGGTTAGAGACTTGTGTATTTCAAGTGTTCATAGCATTTATAAATGTCTGCAAATTAAGAATTGATAAAATAAGATTTTGATAAATAAAATGTAATTCTTTTTAATGTTTCACATACTGTATGCCAGATAAGGTTCTTCTGCATAACCTGGGCCACATGCTTACAAGCATGAGTTAATTCTCCCCTCTCAATAACTATTTTGAGTCTGGTAGTGTGACCTACTTCCCTAATTGTGAATTTCTTCATGGCACACAAATACTACTACTAATATTGATGTATATTTTTTCCTCTTCTCTGTCTGCCTGCTGCCTACAGAAGAGCCATACAACACATATGCAAATTAATCCGTGGGAGATAATCCCAGTCCCTCGGTTCACCCACTTTAACATCAAGAAATAAAGAAGCTCAGTACTGAAAGCTCCATAGCACTAGGGCTTACGGAGCATTGCCACACAACATATTTTTCGGCATGCATTGTTTAACTGTTATTTTGGACTAATTTGTAGTTACGTTTAATTACATAATAATAACTGTATTTACATATCAGTATAGATTACAAAAATCTTGTAAAAAGCTTGCTGTACTTACTAAAAAGTGTTTTGCAACATTCCCTTGCTCTGTTTTATGGTTTCCACATTACAGAAGTGCACCAAATCCATATCCATTTCTTTTGCTAGTGTCAGCTGGTGCACAACCAGGCCTGTGGTGGAGGCGGTTTTGTCTTGTTCCCCAGCTGGCTGCTAAAACCTGTTCTTTGCAACTCCTCTCCCCACAACTCACTCCTTTGCCCAGCTGCTGTGTTCTTCCTGAGGGCTGCTGTGGCAATTCCCAGTTCTGGGCATATCTTCTCAACCACCCACCCAAGCCTGGCCCCTGGTGCCAGTGCACTGCCCCCTTATCCTCAGCCCCCAACAGAAGCCATCAGTAATTCTTTGGCAGAGCAAGGCTTGGCAAGCTCTGGGCTCTGGAGCTGGAGCACAGGGCTGGGGCTAGCCTTATCAGGCTGTGAAATTCCACTGAAACCAAGGGGATTTCTTCTGTTGAGAGGAAAGCATGCAGAAGGGCTGTCAGGATTGGGATCTTATGTACTACTCATGAGTGGAAGGAAAATGGAAATCTTTTCAATGAGCCTGTTTGCTTTGTAATATAAAACTATGTAATAAAAGAACATTCACATCATTGTAATTTTCCAATGTTTTATACTTTAGTCATATTTTTCATAGCAGTTTCTCTGATTTATCCATTTCAATTTTTTATGATACTTCTTTTTTTGTTGTTGTTGTTGTTGCCTGTTTATTATTGGCATATATTTTTAGTATTTTTCCTTTGGATTTTTTTTTAAATTGACAGGATTTCATCTCTGTTTGTTAAAGAGAACCAGCTGTTTTCTTCAAAGATAATTTTCTGAAGCTGCTGTGTGCCATAATTACACTGCAATTACACAGCAATATCCATAAAAGCAGATGAGGATTCTATGTGTCCTTCTGACTCATTAGAAGTTGCAAAAATGATGGATGCAGTCTTTCCTAGCTTGACTATTGCCCTCTGTTGGCAAACCCAAGTCCTGTCCTATCGAGAAAGAACTAAGGCAAGGAATAAAAAAACCTTTGCAAGAAGATCAGTTTCTGTTTTGGTAATGGGAACACTGAGATGATGCTGAAGCTGGGAAGTATTTTCTAGGTGCATTTGATGGATAACACTTTGAGGGGTTTTTTTAATGTTTGCAATAAATCAGTATTTTATACATTTTGCACACTTTCTGATAAATTATTTCTTTTCTCAAATAGTCAAATTACTTGAGCAATTATTCTCTTTGCAGTTCAGTCTGACATTCACATAATTTCCTTGCAAAATCCTTCAAAAAATTTCTTGTTTTGAAAGAGATGGTCAAATTCTATTCAGTTTTGTTTCTTCAGATGTTCTGACATGAACAAGTTGAAAGAACTCAAAATATGCTTATATGGCTTTGGAATACCTTAGATCTTCATGTTCTGACTATGGAGAAGAAAAAAATCAGAGAGCTACTATTTTCACTCAAATCAAAGCAGACAAAATCAAATTCCTTCTGAATCAACAGACAAAAAATATTTTCACTCTGGAAGGAGTTCTCAAATATTTAAGGTGACAAAAGAGATCAATTAAGATGGGAAGGGTAAGAATTGGATGGTGAGATTTTGAGGAGGTGTGGGGGCAGGAGGGTTTATTTGGGTCTTTTTGCATTAAATATTGAATCAGGTGAGCTATTTAGTTTTGTTCATCCATTTCTGGCTAGGGTTTGGCCTGGTCACTTCATAATGAGCCTAAGCTAAGGTACAGAATCAGTGAGGCTACTGGGACTGATTGTCAATGGACTCTTCTGCACTCTTGTCAGAGCAGCCACTAAAGTCTAGATTTGTAAAAGATTGTGGATAGGGCAGAACTTCAGAAAAATTAATTTCATTAAAATCCTACAAAGTTTAAAGTGAGTTGAAAATCAGGAGAGACCTATCAGCACATGGATTTCTCCTGGGTCTTTGCTAGATCCTGATACAGTTTCGAAACATTTACTTTGGTATGGGCAATAGTTTTGTAGTCAACTGGTCAACTAAAGCATACAAGGTGATTATTAGTCCTCTAGTGACTTTCACAAACAGACCATATTTAAACAGCAGAGTTAAACAGAACTCAGTTTAGAGAGTCTATTCTGGAAATAAATGGCTGTGAGAAATGAACTCGTTTTATTTTCAGTTGTCTTTCTAGCTGTCAGAGCATCTATAATGTATATCTCAGCTTGCAGAATTTTTAGATGCTCAGAATTTGAGTGTTTCCTTTACTGCCAGACAAGGACCAGATTTTGTTAAGGCTAACACAAGGACAGGAATAAATTTTCTAATGTTCACATTTCTTTCAGTATTGATAGCTAAGGCAACTTGAATGAAGCTTCAAAGGTCAATGACTTCTTGTTTAGCATCACCGGGTTGACCGAAAATTATTTTATATTTTCTTTTCCCTCTCTTTTCAGAAACAATTCATTGATATGTCCAAGATTTTTTTTCTCCATGAAATTAGACTTGCACAGCAAGACACTGTGAATGCAATAAAAACCTACACCAGGGAAAATGGAAATATGGATAAGCACCATTTATAAAGTGAGGAACCAGTTGTCTGTCCACTGCAAATGCACTATCAATTTTCAGTTTCTGTGTAGGACAGTAGTTCTTTCAATAGATAAGACAATTGCATAATTGCAGGACTTCCAGTTTTTCTTCCATTCAGTGATTGCTGACTGAACTGTGCTGATTAGCTTTCAGTACAAGGCTTGACAGTGGCTCTGCAATCATTCTGCACAGCTCATACCAAGCAGTATTTTAATTTGTTATGAGAAATACCTGATGAAGTGTATTGTTGGAGTCACGGCTATTATCCTGCTGGGCTTGTAGAAGACACCACTTTTGATGCCAAGTATATATTTTCCACAGTTCCTTTGCATTTTTCTTCCACTATCACTTTTCATTCAATATTTAGAGATTTTTTTCTTTAACTCAATTATTTACAGCAATGAAATAAAAAACCCCTCCACAATTACCCCTGTTTTGTTAAATTGCGAAACAGTACATTTAGCAATTCTGTCAAATCTCTAGTAGTGAAAGTCAGCTCTTTGCCATCTTGGTTTATATATTTTTGCTACTATATGTACTTAAAATATCAATAGATAGGAAATTAGAATTCAGCTACTAAAGAAAAGTTTTTAAATATTGCAGAGACCACAAGCAAAAAACCCACGGAAAAGGCATATTTTTGCATATATAACTAAGACAAAATATGCAGCAGTTAAAGCTCATACTTTTCACTTTTCTCCACATGTACAGAATCTCTACTTTTTTTGAGGCATAAAATTCTGATGGTGAAATTGCGACTGCATGAACTGCATAGAATTAAAACATTATTTTTATCTATCTACATTCATTAAAATGTAGAGAGGAAAGAGGTAGACCCTAAAGTCCAATTAATCATCAGTCTCTGAAAATTATGATGTTATAGTTTGATGCACTCATTAAAAAAAAAATCTGATCTGTGTTTACTGGCTTCTAAATTGCTCATTTTATTTGTGTTGTCAAATCAAAGATTGCATACGTCTCACTGCAGGAAATATAAGAAAAACTGACTGGGAGATAAATACTCTGGTTATTGCATGGAGGAATTGAAAAGGTCTTTGCTTAGACACATCAGAACATACTGTCCTGCTGTAAATATAATGGTTATCAGGGTGTGAAAATTTAGGCTCACTGCCACAGTAGGGGATAGCTTTTTTTCCCTCCTTTGGTGGTTGTTCTGAGATTAATACACAAGCAGTGCAATGTTTTTGAAAAAAAAGATGCTTTTTAACCCTTTTAGAAGATTGTTTTAGTGGTACTAGCAATGGCACTTTCAGATGTACAATAATCTGGATGCCATTCAACTGTTCAAGCTATTCTCTTTTAAATATTTCATTTTTCTTTTTGAAAGCATATAACTCACATCAAATCTTTTATTAAACTCTGCTGTCAGATTATTTTTGGTTTATTTTTTAACTTTCATACTGGTGTTATGTACTCAATGATGAGATATGTATGTACAGTACATTCTCACAGACACTATTAGCTTCATTATTTGTGATTTAAGATTAAGATTTGTCTTTCAAATCCACAGTTTCTGTCAACTGCAATCATTTTCTGCTTGCCTTTACACATAAGATCAATGCTGTTAGAGTTCAGGTTTCTGTGACTGTCATCCTGAAGTTGATGGTATTTCTGGTTCTTTATTGCCTTCTGACATATCACTACACTTAAGTACAATTTTTCTCCAGTGCCTGAGGCTGAGTTGAATGAAGTGGTCCTTCAGTCGCATTCTGTCATCTGTGTGTTGACCACGACCTTCATGGTTAATTTATGATTAGGAGGTTATGTCTTTCCTTACTCTAGCAACAGTATTTCAGCAAAGTTCTTTATAAATTTCTTAGTTCTGCAAATACCTTGCAATTTTGCAGGCTTGCTCTCTGCAGTATTCTTCAATAAATAATAGGAAGCTAGCCTGCACTTTTAGAGAAACTTTTCTATGTACATTGCTAGTGCCTGCTTAGATTGTTTCTCACGCTGTCTGTTGTCCTGCAGAGCCAGACGAATAATGAACGATCTTTGCCATCTCTGGATTGTACCACTGTGAGTTCTTAGATGACATTTTACTGTGAGATGACATTTTACTGTGAGATCTGGTAAGGGATCTACTTGATTATATATCATCTACCTGGGAGTAAATGTGTCTGGTAGACAATGAAACAAATTAAGCATGAACAGTTTATGGCAGGATGAGACCTTTATAAGCTTTGAATTTCAACAGTTGATAAAATATGAACTAGACATCATTAGTGTTTCAGAGTACATATAGTGTTAATTGAATTTGGAATTTTGCTTGGGATTACTGTTACTGTTTAAACTTAGCCTATAAATTGAGGGATGATACTTCCTTGTGCAAAATCCCTCAGTGAAGTCTTCTACAGCTCACCAGTAAGCAGAAGGATTGCTGCCAATCCTCTTACACAACTTTTGTGAATGTGAATACAGTTTTCTGAGAATGAAGGCCATGAATTTTTTTGAGAATCAGCTTCCTCATAACATAGGTTCTCTTTCAGGAATCCCAGGTACACAAAAGTTTAATCCAGCTTATAGGTTTTACACTACATCTGAATAAACTCATCACTGGTCAAGTGTCTGGAATCAGTATTAGGAAAGATCTGTTTATCTATTTGGTGGATGTGATTAGTAATTCTGAATTAACCTCTCAGATTGTACAGACTGAAGATATAAAAAACCCCAAACAACAACCCAAGAAAAGTGCAGAATCAGTTGATCTTGACACAGACAGATGGAAATGGCAGGAGGAGTCCAGTAATGAGTGCCATAGTCCAAAGTACAAAATCACAGCTAATTTGTAAAACTGTTAACACACATAACATTTACCCTTCTATTTAAAAATCTGCATTATTCAAAAGGTTTAAAGGAAAAGAAGCCAAGAATACTTGATGATTCATTAGTTTGAGAGGCATACATGCTCTTGTTAAGACAATTAATACTTTGGTCACAAATCCTTTGGTTTTATTGATTTGGCAGAAATCATAACCCTGGCTCATTTTGTACTTAACACTGAAGAGTTCTGAAGAAGGGGAAGATAGGTTAAGCAATTGTTCTGTGATATTTGCATCGAACTGATCCTGCAGTTTCTGAACACAGATCATTGACCAAATGCTGTACTATGATGTAATGTGGCTACAGCAAGAGCCATTCATCCTGCACAAAAGGCAAATAGAAGGCTTCTGAATTAGTGTGTTGAAAATTTGATAGGATAAAATGTCAAATAATTTTTTGCAGGCTCCTCAGAGAAAAGCCTTATATGTATAGATGCTCTGATATATTATCTAAATAGTACCCTTTCTTAGATGGAGCTGTTACTTACAGAAGGTGCAGCTTTACTTTCTTTCTAAACACCCTTTCAAACATACTGTTTAAATCTGCCTTGCATTCAGTAGATTTTCCTTATGAAAGAGTTCTATATTTTAACTTCTTTAAGCCCTCTGCTCCATACTGGATACATGAAAACCTTTTATCAGAGATGTAGCACTCAGAAGACAGATTTCAGAACCATCATGGACAATTCTCTATAAGCATCAGCTCAAAGTCCCACAGATGCCACTAAGCAAAACCAACAATAAAATGCTGGCCATCATCAAGAATATAACTGAGGATGAACATGAAATGTAATACTGTCACTATCAACTGCATGCAGCACTCTTCATATCTACAGGATATAGCAGAGTCAGAAAAAGCAAGAGAAGAGCAAATAAAATTAATAAGGACTTGGTGCTGGTGTCCTGGCAGAGAGACAGACTAACTACCTAGACTGAGGGTTACCTGCTGAAACTCATATCAACTTGGACTAAAACAAGAAAGTTCTTTTTTATGCAAAGGATAGTGATTGTGTAACTTCCTGCCAAAGACAGACTTGGAGGAAAAAACATGTTCAAGAAGAGATTAAACAAAACAATGGACAACCATATCCAAAAGTAGATACTAAAGGGGGCAGGTGGGGATGTACCCTCTATTGTCCTTCATCTGGTAATTGTGGATGTTAGGGCAACAAACCACAGCTAGTGACCAGGCTTGAGGCCTTCTTCTGTTGCAAGTGCTAGACAGGGAGCAAGATGGACCTACAGATGAGTTCTGTTCAAAGAACATGATTCTTTGAGCTGTTTTACAGGTAAGGCAGGGAAAGTATTACTGCCATGAATAGTCTTTCTAACTATGGAAATTTTATTTGTGTATATATATATGTTTATATATAGTAAAGATGAGTTTAAGCCATGCATAAGCAGACTTCAAAGATATTTTGGGTTTTTCAAACATTAAAATGACGAACAGATTAATGAATAGTGAAAGGTATATAAAAATATATTGTAAACAATTTAATGTATCCTCTTTTTCAACTTATATTGTCCTTTAATATTAATTTTCCATCTTTTATGTTCACAATATGTTAAATATGACTGTCAATTTAAAATGTTTTAAACAAACATCATGGAATATTTCCTGAAGTTTATCTGAGATTCATCATTTCAAATTTTTTCTCTAGAAGCCTGCTTTTAAAGATTATGTTCAGAACACCAAAAAACACAATAGTGTTGTCAAATTAAGATAATCTGAATGTCTTAAGTTAATTTGAAATGTTTTTTAAAAATATTAATTCTTTTTATTTGTACAAAATATTTGGATAAAAGCAGAAAACAGTATTCAGGACACAGATGATGCTCTAAACCAGTTAACATTATCATTTTATTCCCAAATGTATTTGTCATGGATTATGAAACTAGTTCTAAACTTCTTGTGTTAAAAGAGTTCTGAATAAAGGAAACTGGCACGGTTCAAAATATTTGTCATTAGAGGTAGGACCTTCTTAATTTTACTTTACAACTACAATTATTCTCCACACAAGTTAGGATCTTTACTAACTCAAGAACTAAAATTCCGTTTTACCTAAAACTTCCCACACTACTCAGCTCCAAAATTTTAAAACAGTAACATATGGTAAGCAGTTTGTTATAAAAAGGGGGATACTGAAAAATTTAAAACAAAATGTGTAAAGGAAAAGGCTTCTCTTCCCTACTTGTCTGTAATGTCACTGTAAATCTGTCTCAGTTTGAGCTTATTTAATTCTTGCTGCAGGATGCACCAATCTTTTGATGCCCTCAAATAATCCTAGTTTGGGAGACTAGCTGGAACCCTTACAGAAATGTCCACAGAAAGAGCCTTGACTTAGTAATTAGCCTAATGTTTGATGTGTTGGCATCTCATGAGATGTTGTAGTGATGAGTAATAGGCTCACACTAACTCACAGCTTCATTCACATTCTGCAAGAAAATACAAAACTGTGTGCCTGTAAGGTTCACAGATAAAAATAATTTGTGAAGACTGGATCATGCCAAATATCACAGATATTATATGAAGTTTAGACACCTTTTAGAGAAGCAATTAAAAACTAAATGTTAGACAGACTGGCAGTATTTTAATCATAGCATTAATCAAGTTGGATATTGTGTTAGAGCTTCATTCATGTGATCAAGTTTTCTTCTAAACACACGTCTTGCAGAAACAGTTTTACAGGCAGCTGGTGATGTGTGACAAACTGGTGAGCAATTGGGAAATGTGCCTGCAGCTGAAAGTACTAGTCTTCATGGTGGATGGTACTTCGGGGTTTGTTTTTCCTATGCTGCAGAAGGATGAAGACTCAACCATTCTGAACTTTCCTATACATACATAAAGCATGTGCAAAAAGCCTGAAATCCTGGCTTTTCCACTCTGTCACTCCCTCAGCAAGACAAAATCAGTGACCACGTAGAATTAAGCCTTTTTCCATCTTCTGATAGAGATCTGCATGACAGTTTTCTGGTGATGGTACTCAGGCCACTACTGGTCTTTCAAATGTTACATGAAAGATGAAATCACTTGGCTAAAGAACATGTTATCCTCTAGGCCTCATATACATAATAAAACTCTCCAACAGATGCAACTGAGAGAGTCTCAGAATAGCCATTAGTCAAGATACTTTGGTTTAAGAGTCCACAAACACAGGTTCACAGGTTAGACTTGATCAGTGCAGGAACTTGTGATAAATGTTGTTGCCACTGGTGACTAACTAATAGCTGTCAGAAAGGCAGAAACTTCTAACATCAGCAAAATTTTCAAAATCACAATTCTAAAAAATTTCATTTGGCCTTTAAAACCAGCTCTAAACATACTACTATAAGAAGTGATATATAAAATGCAAAAAGCACATGTCTGGCATAACTTACAGCAAGAATAAAGCAGAATTATTTGCAAAAATCAAGAAAAAAGTATTATGTGAATAGAAATAATACATCAAGGTAAGCAGGTAACATGCACACAAAAGGCATTTGGGGAGTTACTTTTAATATGAGGGGGGTTGTGTGCACTTTGGAGGAAGCAGTACCACTTGTTAAAATGTACACTTTAGGTTAGTCTTCTCTTAGGAGTTAATAGGGAATTAATCATCTGTACACCAGGGGAGAGTGGTTTGATCAATACTGAAACTATAACCTTCACTGAGGCAACATATCTAATAAGTACATCTTGAATAAAATTCCTTCATGCACTGACTCATTTTTCTTAAAACACGAAACCAATAAGCATTAGAATCCTTTTGGAGTGAGGGTGATCTCAGCAACACTTCTGACTGGTCTAACCAAAGTGTACCCATCTATACATCCACAGATAGGCAATAAGCACATCTAATACATTATTAACACAGAGTAAAAATAATAATGGATCAAGAATTAAACTTTCATGAGCAATATGAAGGTCTGGTGCTGTGCCTATAAAAGAAAAAAACAAACCCAAACCCCATATTTATCTAAATTAACAAGGAGAGTTAGAGATTTCCTTCTCAAGCAAATAACTAGGGTGAAAAAGATCATTATACAATTTGAAACTTTTCATTGTGAGAGTAAATGCAGTAAAGAGTGCTGAATAGTTATGATTTTTACAGGAATATATTAACTGAAGCATTCTAAGAGAAGTATTAGATCTAAAAAATATTATATAAGCCCAAACATCTCTTTTGATTCATTGTGCCTTTTGCATTTTTCTTTTATTTTTAATGGCTGAACAGGGTGTTAAATTGGAGTAAAAGACTGGCAGGAAAAAACACACTGTATTTACTATATCCTGATGAACTTTACAAATGTATAGGTAAATTATTCCCTGAGTTATCTGTCCTGTAGTCAGAGGACTTAACTTATTGATTTACTTACTGCCTGCAACTTACTCTAATAACCTAATAAACTCTAATAAACCTTCTGATGCACCTCTTATACTATGTAATGAGCAAGGAAAAAGAGAGAAGTTTAAAGGTTGAAAGTTAGAGGTTTGCAAATCAGAAACACAATAAAGCTGTGAGATTTTTAAGCAACTCCCCTGCTTTCACACCTTTGCAAAATTATTTCAGCTAATGTGGATGGCTTTGGTGGGACTGAGGTAGTGTAGGCAGCTGATTTGCTCTGTAGTTTTTAAAGGAATAAGTAGAGGAACAGAAATAACCAAGAAGTAATGCTTCTCCTAATTCAGAAGAAGCATTTGGTGTCTACTTGGTTTATTGTACCAATGATACAGTTTAAAAATACTGCTTTTGGTACAATTAACTAAAAAGCTCGCTACTTTTGCCAGACCTCTGGCACCAACCACTAGCCAACTATTTCCGAGTGCTTACCAAGAAATACACCGCTGGGAATAATGACTTTTACACAACTGTGGCTCTTGCTCCTGTCTGAACACTCTTTCTCTTTTGCAAGGACAGGTGAAGGGCTCTTTTGACAGCAAAACAGCAGAAATTGAGGCCTGTGTCTTAAATCAAACAATGAAAATGTTAATTGAACTGAATTGTAAATTGTGGTGATTTACCTGCTTCTATATTAACAGCTAAGACAAGCCAGGAAAATAGTGTAGAGTAGACAATCAACAAAAGGAATCACTATGACTATCTGAAAAAGAAAGCTGGTCATAGCCAGCAGTGCCTGTAGGGAATGGAGACAAAGACTGCCCTCACACCACCTCAGGCAATTCAGAGTTACTATACAAACCAAAAGAGTTTTATGCCAGAGAAAAGAATGTCTGGAGTATGTGTGGAGAAGGAAAATAAACCCAGTACTATTGAAGTTTAAAGAAGATATACTTTTACCAAAGTGTAACGGGTAAAAATGGACTTGAAACCCAAATTTTTGAGTCACGGTTTACCATTTCAGAGAAACACATGTATCAGAACCATATTACTTCAATGTCTTTTTGTATTTTATTGAAATTTTTATTACATAATTTTCAAATTCTCTCTGTGGTAGTGCTGTTTGGGAAAGGGGTGAACAGAGATTTTAGAAAGACACTCACAGTATATGCAAAACTAAGATGACTACTGCAAGCATCTAAGCAGAACTCCTTGGGTGGGTGATTTGCTCTTATGAGACAAATGCCACTAGGCCATATATGCTCCTGTTCTTCAAACATTTATATTCATGATTTAAACATTTATATTCTGTAGTAGTTCTTAAATGTCCAGTTGTCCCAAACCGGTTTCTTTAACACACTCTTGAGAAGGGCTGTGGCTGATTGCACAGGTGGGACATGCCCAGACAGCGAGACAAATCAGCTGCAATTCATGAGCAATTCAGATCAGTTTTAGTCACAGAATAATTTGGGACTATCACAGACATCTTCACCTACATCAGGCTGCTCAGAGTCCTGTCCAACCTGACCTCAGAGGTTTCCAGGCATGAGGCGTCTACCACCTGGGAAATCTGTTCCAGTATTTTGCCTCCCTCATTGTAAAATTATAACTAATCTAAGTCCTGTGGCTATGTTACAGGACAAGCAAAGAGGTCATGCTGCAATAGCAGATGCTGCCTAAACTGATCAGCCAGGAAGAAAAGGGCACTCCCACTGGTTCTTTCAGGTGCACAGACACTTGCCGTGGCTCAAAGGCCTGGGAAAAGCAGAGCTTTCTACAGTAAGGAAGATAGCTGAACTGAGCCATGTTAATCTATTATGTAAGTAAGAAAAGTAGAAAGTAAAAAATTAAATGGAGGGAAAAAAATAACAGTGACCAAAATGGCTATATTTTTAAATATTTGAGCTAAAACTAGTAATAAAGAGGAAAAGGAAAAAGATAACTAAATGTCAAAAGATTATTATCCTGACAGTGTCCCATCTAGCAGTGTTTTCAAGCCCATGATTAGCTTCAATATCTTGTGTTGTGAAGAGCTTGGCTTGAAAGTTGAGGTTAATAAGTGCAATAAGAGATGCAATGCCCTAACTGCTCCTGTTTTCTCAGCAAACAGATGATAAAGAGTAATTATCATTCACTGATAACTGTCTCTTTTTAGATCTTATATTCTCCGTAAACTGATTTTGTACTTAGAATAGAATTTTCAAGAATTCAGTCTGTCAACATAATATGGTCTTGTTATTGCAATACTCTAGCTTGTAAACAACTTTTCTACTTTTTTCCTATTTTAGATTGACTGAATTATGTAAGAAATGTCACATTTATGATTAACAGTGAGCTATTTACACAGGGACTTAACCTCTGTTGGAAAGCTACAGACACTTAAAATTCAAGATCACTTTTTGGAAAGCTACAGAAACTGTTATGTCTTTTAAAAATGGGACTGAAGTAATTTATCAACTGTAATACAATGAAGGCAAGAAAAAAACCAAAATGAAATCATCTGTAATTCATCATTTCAGTGTTTACTGAACAGGTACAATTTAGTATTTAAAAACAGAAAATCCTGATATCTGGAGGTGGAATTTCACTTTGGCCTTATCAGGGGCAAATGTCACTCAGAAGCTGGAAGACTGCACAGGAAGAGAGGATGGAGATTTTCAATAACTGCCAGCAGCATGTGCATTATAGGAGAGATCAGGGTCCTGACCAAGTGTTCACTATAAATTCAATTCTCAGCAGTTTTGAGAATACTTAGACCATGTTTCTCTCCTCCACTTGAGGAATGAACTAAATACCCTCTACTGCTTAGAAGGGTAAGAGTGTTGAAAAATGCATTAATTTGCACTCGAAAAGTTTCTTTTTTCTTTTTTTTTTCATCCACAAGTTCAAAAACTTCAGTTTCTTTTAACTGCTTTTTTAAACTTTTGAAGCTTGCCAATGAGATGAATGCACTTAAGAAAAACACTAAAATGTTAAATCTGCTGTTTCAAAGAGGGCCATTTTGATGCTGATTAGAATTTCTTTAAATACAAGTCCAAAACCTGCAGAAAATTAGTCAACATTATTCACTGGCAGAAAGCAGTTGAAGACCCCTCATTGCCAGCATTACAACTTTCTTAATTTATTTCAATCACAATATGTAATAAGACATCCCAAGACATCTGTTTGAAACTTACTCTCCTAATTTTGCAAAATGTATATGCCTGAATACATAGAAGCGATGCATGGAACACGATCAAAAGGCCATTCCAAAGGTGTATGCTTCCACCAAGGAAATATTAGGGTGGAATAAAAGTACATCCCCCATGCCCTCCAAGTCTCCCCTTAATAAAGGGCTAGCATTTAATCTCAGTTTACACTTGGATCTGAACATTCTTCAACAATGCAGTTCCACACAACTTAGAAGAGTTACTTAGAACAGAGTCTGGTTACAGACCTTAAGGTAAAACATCCTCTGTTCACAGAGATTTAACCCTGAGTGTGCCAGTTATTCCACTCTCTGATGGCCTATGAGCCGGCTTGTTCACCTTGTAGCTGCTCACCACCCTTCCTTCCTTCCAAAGCTGTGCCACTGTGGAGGATGAAAGGAAGAGTGATACCAAACCAAGTGATACCAAGAGTGATTTACAAGGCATAACTTTTGTGCCTTTTAACCAATAACAAGATGATGTGAAAGACTGGAATACAACTTTGGGGGTGGGCTCAAGGTTTTATTAAGCCCAATACCCTGACTATTGGGTTATAGAATCAGATATATTTTTAGTCCATTCCTAAGGCCTAACACATCATTGATTATCTTCGTCAGAGAAGAGATTTGAGCATATGATCTGTTCTCTAGGATTTTCTCTAAAAGAGAATGGTACCAACATGTTACCAGTGTTTGATTAAAAGAAAGGTATGAGCTTTAATTCATTACTTCATTTTCAAGAACAAAGTGCAGATAGTCCCTTTCAAAGAAAGGTTTCTGATGCTTCTGGTCCTTAGTTACCACTGCCTTGGAAAGGCATCATTTGACATGCAACATTTTCAAATTGCCATACCACTTTTATCTTTATCCCCACCACTCCCTATCCCTCCACTGCACTCCCCCCCTTCTCCCTTCCCCCCTCCCCCAAATATATGAAGCCCCAGACAGCAAATTCTTTATTCTTAGGGCCAGGTGGTTATAAATTTGGCATTGCTGTAGCTGATGCAGCTCATACCTCACTCACATACTAGGGTGACATGGCAATAACACTCAGTTATAAACTGACACGCGTGTATGCATAATACTTCTCAAAAGGTTTTCGTGGCTCACCTTTGTTCAGTTCACCCATCTTCAGTCAGCTCTGTACAGGCTTACAGGTGATACTTTCCAGAACCATTTAAATCCTGAGATTAAGAAGCAACAGTTTCTGTCTTTGTCCATTATTACTGCATTATTTTACAGTATAAAAATCAGAGCCTGGCTTTATTAGATTCTCTCCTTTGCCTCCCATCCTTCCCTCACAGTGGGAGTGAGAGAGAGAAAGACAGTAATTAAAAAAAAAAACCCCTAGAAATCAAAAGTATAACATTTCCCACTGTTAACTTCATGAAGTTAGATTTTGCCAAGCAGAAAAATACATATTAAAACACAGCCAATATTTGTAATCTTAACTCTAGTTTTAACTTAATTTTGCTTCAAAGTTCTAACTGCAGGTGTTTGGGGGATTTTTCCCTCTCCAGTTTAAGACTGCATGCTTGTTGCATCAGATCAACTTTGCTGAGCTACTGAGTTCCATTACACACACACAGACAAAAGTACAGTATCACCTCCTAAAACACTTCCAGCTTCATCATCTGAGTAAAGATATGACAAGGCTGTTTATCAGTAGGTAATAAGACAGATAATTTAACTGTACAAGCTCTAATTGGTCTAATTCACTAACTGACCTCTCACCACTTGATTCACTAGTACAATTGAGCTCTGATAAAGCCTTTAATTGTAAATTGCACACAGCTGTGAGCTGCTTCTCACGCTGGCACAAAAACACTATCATCGACTGTTTCATCTCTGCGACCTGCTAATTTGGAGCATATGTAACTGTTTTTAATGCTGAAGGCTTGACATACCACAAACAGCAGATGTTGCAGCTGCCCCTGAGACGCTTTATTTAATTCAATTACGTCTTTTGGAGATATGTAAAAAAGCTAGGCGAGATGAGAGAGGGCAGGAGAATGTTAAAAATGGAGCCCCTGGTTGAGGCCCAGGTGGCTCGATAGGCAAATGATTGGGTGAATGTCTAAATGATCTTTTTAATTGAGTAGACTGACGGCTAATCAGGGTCATGAAGTGTTATCACACTGATGAGCTGAGTGGAGCCCTGGGCTGCTCTGCAATTAATGCTGCTTTTGTGAAAAGAGAAAAAAGGAAGATAATGTATACCATCTGGCAATTGTTTATGATAAAAGCAGCAGTTTGCTACAAATTCAAGTTAAATGCTATTCATAACATTATTTCTTCTGCTGCTGCAGAGGGCAAGGACATAGAGCCCAGGCCTTTGTCTGACTTTCTCATTCTCTTTCAACAAGCAAAACATTCATTTGCTTCCACATGTGTTATTATTAATTATTTGCCTGCTTGCTAATGTATGGCCCAAATGATGCTCTCTTTGAAATGTCATGAATAAGTCCAGCAATCTAGATTTTGGATGCTTCATGCCAAAGCATCCAGTGAGAGATAAACAAAACTAAGTTCTCAACTTGTAGCTAAAAGCCAGAGAAAACAAGTTAGTTGTTTTGGTAGTGGTGGGTACCCATCCCCCTGCCCCCTTCCCCTGCCCTGTTCCATTTTAAAGAGCTTGAATCTTTGAAAGACACACTTAAAGGTTCAGAAAAAAGCATGATTTTGAGAAGGAGGGGGGAAACTGAAGGTGGTGAATGTCTATGTGAAGGAGTTTCACTGGGTCTAAGAAGGCTTGGCTTTACAGAAGAGAAATACAATTAACCAGCAAGTCATGGGTGTTCTTGGGCCTTGGCTTTCTAGCAAGGCAAGGAGAAATAGGAACTGGTGATGGCATAGCACTGAGCTAAAAGCTAGCATCCCTGTAAGTAGAATATTATTCTACTACTCGGTAGAAGGACATGACAAGTGGGGAAAAAAGTAATCCTGCCAATTCTTCTTAGGTTTTAAACCAGTTGTGAATTGGAGGTAATACTGCTGGGGCCCTCCTTAAAGAGGACAACCAGCAGTCAAGTTAGGGAAAATTTAACAATATATAGTGTCACTTCTGACAAGAAGATGAAGCCTTGGCTTAAAACTTAGATATCAAGAGCTTATTTATTGCTTACAGATTAGTTCTGAAAATCAGGTCATTCCAATTCCTGGCTGTGTCACAAATATATTGTATGTCCTTAAGAGAGTCACTTAACTTGTATATGCTTTGTCTAACAGAGAATCTAATCCTTTTTCTTTTTAAACCAACACTCAAGTCAAAGTTGATCAAAATTAACAAATATCTGTTTTGACTCCTCTTTAAAACTTAAAGGCTGGAAACAGAGACTGTCCCTCTGCCAGAAAAGTTGGAAAGAACTGGACTTTGTAAAATTTCTTTAATTCTTGGGGTGCTGGAAGCACGTTTTGTGTATCATTCCTGTCATTGTGTCTTATACTTTTTTACTTTGGAACTGTATTTAAGCATCATGTATATCTTCAAAGCAAGATATTGCTGGACAGTACTCTAGAAAAAGGAGGAATAGCCTTAAAAGAAAGGCATAAGCCTCAACCTTAGATCTTAAATGTTTTTGTCTTAACCCCTTGTTAGTTTTTCAGTTCTGTGGACTACAGATGGATACAAGAACTATTACCTGTCATCACTTGTTTTTTTCAGTCCTTACTAACCACTGTGTACTGAAGATGAAATATCAGTAATGTTTACAGAGACCATGTGTTTGCAACGTAGAGAAGGATATACTTCTTTAAGGGTTTCACTCAGCAATTCTCATGCTTAAACCATGCTTTGAGTCAAACTTCTAGCTGTGATTAACAGACCCTTGTTATAAATATACACTGCAGACTCCTTAGCAATTTCCTACCTTTTCCCTCCTCTTCCAGATACTGTAATGTTCAGAAGTGCCTGGGAGACTGTTTTCTCATCCAAGGGAAGTTTTACAAGATTCCTTAAGTTTTCTTGCTATTAAGAGCAAGAAACTTTTCTAACCAGGTTAACAACAACCACAACCAAAACAATACAAAAAAACCCCAGTAAGTATTCAAAAGAAAGAAAGAAAGAAAGAAAGAAAGAAAAGAAAAAGAGTGAGGAGTAGGAAAATAAAATTAACAGGAAGTCATAGTCTGCAGGAGGACTTTGAAGAAGCTGAGAGATCCTCAGCTATAGCTGCCCTAGCTGACGTGGTGCACGGTACAGTGGCACTACCCCAAAGTAGTGTAGGCAGCAAAGAGCAGCACTGCTGGTATCAGTGCAGTGGCCAGCACAGGTAAACCATGCTGGTCCAGCAGCAGGCTGACACAACCACACTGCTTTGAGATTCTGCTTAGTCCATGCTGCTTTCTAGGCTGGCAATGCTGTGTCCACTCTACATGAAGATATGCAGAAGACCTCCTGGAGTCATCCATTAAACTCTGACTTATAAATACAAGTTGAAACGGTTCTACAATACTTCATGAAATAAAGGCACATCAAATGTTGATCTGTTCCCAGGCTCATCTCATGAACTTAAATACCCTAAATGGGCCAGATGAGTAGTGGGTCAGGGCATCTACTTCTCGCTGATCAGAAATGCTTGCCTTATTAAAACAGGTATATACCATCTTGGAAAAAAATGTTTCAGTTCCAAGGAGCAAGTGTATTCTGAGAAAAACATTTCTTAAGAAAATTCCCAACTGTATCTCTTCAACAACAGCCATTCACAAGGCTCCTGTATCATCATGGTAGTGAGACATACAAAAGGGTTTTTGTACTGAACAATTGAAGTAGAACATTACCCTACTTTATGTTTTAATAAGGGCAGAAAAACAAAATACTAGGAAAAAATGCCGTGATAAGAGTATGTTGTGAGTTGTTTTGGGAAGAAGTGCCTGCTGAGGGTGTTTTGAGAGTACAGGTAGTTATCAGACATTGTAGCAGGCAGCAGCTCTTGTTAAGACTATGGAGTTAGACAGAAATGTTGATATTTAACACCATGCTTTAGAAGACAGCTTAAAATAATACTCAAGATAGTCTTTGTGGCACTTTGAAATCATGGCATTAAGCTCTCAATTACGGATGAATGCTGCTTTATTTTAGTTTAATAAAGGTATCCCACACTTTCTCTCAGACTAGTATTAGACACAATAAAAAAGAAACATTCTTTCCAAGATTTAATATGCTATTTGAATTCTCTTCTGTGATCACAGTTTCCTATTATCTTTCTGATTTTTTAGCTACAGACTAATGTAAAATCTTCACACATAAAAAGGAATTTGTGGTGACACTTCTACTTATTTCTGGAAGAGTTTAGGAATCCTGTATTTTATATACTTATAATGAGACAGCATATTAATTCTATTGCTTTAATTTCATGATGGTGTGGGAGAACTTTTTCCAGGATGACTGGGACTACATGAATAGCTGAACTTTCATTTTGATGACTGGACCTAAAAACAGTATCATTTTTAAAAAACTAGGTAATTTTTTTCGGCTCAAACAAAGAAAGAAAACTTAGAGTAACTCTACATTGGCAGTCTGAGAAGTCCTCTGGAAGTGTAAACCTGAATTAAAGGCCCTGAATCCAGGAATATTTGAATAATTTGTAGGACTATTCCAACAGAAGAGATTAAGAGAGAACTATCTAAAAAATATACTCTCTCAAATATTTGGTTCACAGTCCTATCTCTGTGCAAATAAAGAGAAGGAAGAAATCCTCCTTCCTTCATCTCAGCTCTATGACAAATATTTGAACTATTGGACCCTAAAAACTTTTAACATTAAAAAAAATTTTACTTCCTCTTACTCAGAATAATATAACATTTTAAACTTAAAAGTGAGCTTAAGATGTTGTTCTGCCATATAGACTCACCTTTACCATGCTACAAGTATGTCTGTTGGAGAGGAGTGCAAAAATCTCACCTGGGCAATTAAATCACTATGCATTTTATCTGTAAAATTATGAATACAGATTTACATGATTTTAGCATTTCGCATTGATAACCATTCAAGTAGCTCCTAATGTTGTTTCTTTGAAGGAAAGTACCTTAATTTTTTTAAAAATCGCAGGTTGGCACAATGACTTACAGACTCTCTGAAGTAAAAAGGATCTAAAAAGTAATGCAGCTTTGCCTTCAGAATTCAATATAGAGTCCATGCTGCTCCTTTCACAGAACTCCCATACTTTGGATACGGCTGGGGAAGAGACCAAGGTATAATTTACAACTCACACAACTGTCCCATGTGTTCATAAAATCCACTGCTGCTGCCCAAGGACAGGAGAAAAACAAAAATCTTCTGGGAAGAACAGTTCCTTCAGTTCCACTGTTACCAACAGCCACATGATCTTCCTGAGCAGTGGTATAGCCAGAATTTTAATCCTAAAACTACCCCTGCATTTGGCTACAGGCAGTGCCAGAGCACTACATGAGCAAGGCATTTCAGCTCCATCGTAATTTTATCCAGGGGACTGAATTCCAGAGGCACAACAATATATGTGTGAAAACCTGCTAAATACAGTATCTTCCCTAGATAAAAGCACAGGCAGGGAAACATAAGGTAGATTTACACTGCTACCCCTCTGAACATAATAAGACAAGATTTTTTCTATGTTTTCTTCCAAATTTACCTAGAAATGCCAGCATTCAAAGTGAATAGTTATGCTAAATAGTGAAGAAATCTTTATGTAAAGTGTTTTCATTCATCTAACTTCTATGAATAATATTCTGGAAATGCCTCTGTCCCTCTGTTTAGTGTAAACTCCTAACTTTAGCCTACCTTAGTTTTCTAACAAGGATGTTATTCAGAACAACTACATTAGATTACATGAGTATTTCCCATGGGGTCAAAATCCAAAAGACAACTTTAAAAAACGTTGGTTGCTAAGTTTGTATATTCATCAAATGAATTTTAATTAGGTGGAGTAAGGCCAATTATGTTTTGCAATGCAGTGTACAATCCTAAAATAAACCTGTGAATGAAAATATTCAAATGCAAACGCACACTGAAATAACTCAGAACATCCTAATTGCTGTTGGAAACGTGAGTCTCATAAAGTACATACAAACTGTGTCATCTTGACAAAAAGCACCCCTGGATCCTGGAGTTTTCTACTGAGTTTGTTTTAAGTTTATGCTATAATAAAAAGGAACTATTTTCAAGGGCACAACAGACAGTTAGATGTCTAACTCAAGGCAAAGTCAACACCTGAGACAGTATATTATACTAAAATCTTGGGAAGATTTCCAAAGCCGCTAAAAAGAGATAGGCAGAATTCAACCACTGATAGCTAAGTGCAGTTTTGTAACCTATGTAAGACAATTCAAGATTGTTCTTCTGCCAAAAAGGCTATTCCTGACTTCCCACTACCTCATGGCCATATATCTTATTGTATCTTTCTTGAACTGGAATGAGGAAAAGCACAAAGTTTTTACTTTCTTTTGTGGGATTATTTTTCACTTTGTCTGAGGTAAAGAGGGAGTCTGTGGAGTAAGGTGGGAGTACTGTAACATTAAATTACTTATAAAGTTGAATAGGGCGAAGCAGAAGATGCAAATTGTAGTGGCAGCTTACACTGAGAGATCAAAATTCCTATGCCTCTTCACCCTAGTTAGCTCTTCAGAGGTGTTATTAAGTACATGTTAGATATACTAATTAGATACTAAGCAAAGATAGTATCTATTAGATATACTCAAAGCTTTCTAGCTATTTTAAGACAATGCAGACACAGCTATGTAAATACTTGGAATTTAGTCCTTAGAAATCCATGTTCTCTACACAGACATATGGCATTTGCTAAAATTCAAAGAAAATGCGTTTTCCAAATAACTTAGAAAAAGGAGAGAGCAGACAGAATGATCTAAATTACTCATCGATGCCTACTGAGAAATTCCATGCTGCTTCTGTGTCTATCCTCAATTCTCGGGTACACTGATAGTTTCTCCAAAGTGTCTACTTATATTTTTGTGTGTCATATTTTTGAATATTTATAATTTTGGGGATTAAACCCAAACCAATGGAGAAAAACAAAAAAAACCACCCCACAATTGTTAAATTTTTTCCTTTTTATTTTTACCCTATTCTGCAAGGCATGACAATACTCAGATTATTATCTTACAAGATATCTCTCTCTTAGTAATGCAAATTAAGTTGAAAAGTATCTCCTCATTATTTCAGAACAACCATATTAATTTTCAGTTCAAACTGTCCTGAATTTCAGTTTCTTTCCATAAAAATTTTAAAGGTGTATTTCAAAGGGAAAAAAAAGCAAACAAACAAACCAAAGAAATATAAAATAATAATATTTTATTTAACTCCAAACAATATTTTTGCTCCCCCACACACCTCATTCGAAATTGCAAGCTCACCAGAGCAAGAGAACAACCTCTTTTCTCATGAAACTTCAGCCTAAGGTCATTAGCGGAATACAGTGTTTCAAACAATGAGCCACAGTTCAGACAGTTCAGTGACAGACTGAGGAAATTGGGACTGTTGAGCCTGGAGAACAGAAGTGTGCGTGGAGACCTCATAGCAACCTCCCAGTATCTGAAGGGGAAGCCAGAAAAGGACACTTTGCCAGGAAGTGTAGTGATAGGACAAGGAGTAATGGGTACAAACTGAAAGAGGGGAAATTTAGGTACTTAGGAATATTTAATAGGAATTTATAGGAATAATTTAGATATTAGGAATAAATTCTTTATTGTGAGGGTCCTGAAGCATTGGAACAGGTTGCCCAGAGAGGCTGTGGATGCTCCAACCCTGGCAACGTTCAAAGCCAGGCTGGATAAGGCCTTGAGCAACTTGATCTGGTGGAAGGTGTCCCTGCCCATGGCAGGGGGCATTGGGACTAGATGATCTTTAAGGTGCCTTAACATTCTATGAATATATAATTCTATGATTCTAAAAAGATAACCAAATTTTATTAAGTTTTCTTAATAAAATAAATGGTCACAAGTCTTCCTTCCCTGAAGAAGTTTGAAGTGACTGCTGTTTCAAGTACTTCTGTCCTGCCTAATTTAAAATCTAAAACTCCATTTCATATAGCTTAGAAGAAGCTCAGGTACAGATGACTTTCTTATAGCTTACTGGACAGCCTGGGAAATTTTTATTAATAATGACTAGAAATTAAATTTTAATGTAAAAACCATTACAGTGTATAAATAGAGTGTATTCACTGCTAACAAAATTATAAAGTAGCTCTTATAAGCAACTTATATTTTCAGAAAGAAGTGGGAAGAAAGCAAAAAAAAGCTTGCTTCTGGTTTACCCTAATATACAAGACCCCCAGTGATATCTATTTTCTTTCCAGGAAGGCAGACATTGGATTACAGCAGCAGAGCAGAATCAACTCAGTCTGATGCTCCTTGAAAAACGAGTATAATAAGGATCTCTGGGAAGGCAGTTTTCATGATTCACTTCCAGAACGGACACTGCTGGAGATTACACAAGATGAGTTTCAGCAGCATCCAGTGTGCATACACCAATATTTGCAGGGGGGAATCAAGACCAGAGCCTGCTCTTGTACTGTGGTATTTCTTGGCCAGAAGAAACCACAAAATACTCACACTCACATATGGATTTGTTTCCAGACCACAGAAGTTTAAATAACATTTGAAAAATACTTTGAAGGAAAACAAGTGAACTTTTAATGATAAACAACTTCTGTGAGACTCTCTATATTTATTCTGCTCTGTTCCATGCAGAGCTAACAACAAAGGGCTTGAACAGTCTGCAGTGTTCCATGGCCTACCACCCTGCAAAGGGCACAGTAGGAGCCCAGCTCTGCTCTGTGCCTCCACCAAACACTTGGCAAGGTTTTGGCTGGCCTCCCTCCCTCTACCCTTAGTCATCCTGCAGTCTAGGGATGCATGTTCTGGGTGGTGAGAGAGCAAGCTCATGCTAATGAACCCTCCTTATCATGCAGCTCTTATGCCTAATTCATCAGGCCCTTTGGAGAGCGATCAACTCATCAACAGCCACACGGTGAATGCTTTAGCTCAAGGCTGGTGTATGCTCTCTTTGGGTGCACAACTGTGGTTAAAGAGGCTGAGTAGATAAGTATATGTTGAGAGATGAAATGTTACCAAAATCTTTCCTTACTTACTCACTGCCTACTGGACTCTTTTTCCAATATTAACAAAATTAAAGCAAAACAAAGTGAAAACAAGAAAATCAAACAAAAACAACAAACAGGAGATTTGAAATAATTCCATGTCCTGAGTAGAATATTTTAGAAAATATACTATCTCTTTAGATATATATATACACATATATTTCAATGCATTTAAGACAATGAGAGATATCTGGAAGTCTTTCTTACTTTTCTGAAAGGTTTTGAGTACACTACCATTGTGATTGCATATGCAGATATCCAATGCCTCCTGCCTATCCTATTCTTCTTTCTACCCAGTATCTGCCAGTTTGCTGTCTGCTATGCCTTTCTCAGGGTTTCTTTGTAAAGAAACTCTCACCACCAGCAACAGGCTGAGGGTGCTGCCAAATGCAGGTACACATGTGCACAGAAAGAGAACAAAGCTTTTCTCACTTCACTTACTGGCTTTAGACCTTGCTGAGCACTACAGTATAGCAGCCCTTGAATCTTCACATTGAATTTTGGAGGTTTAAACTCTTCATTTGGTGATGCAGTCTCTTTCCTGTCAGGAATAGAAAACTTTAGTTAAGTGTTCATTAGAAAAAAAAAATAAAGTAAAAAATGGGCAATCTATATTGTAAATCTGTATTAGGAAACGAGTCTGGGAGTGAAAACAATCTCTGCCTAGAAACAGAAGAAAAAGTTATACCAGTTGTATGTCCTGAAGATTCTCCAATGACTCTTTGAACTGCAGTAGGAAGTTTTGGATTTATATTTGGCTTCTGCAGTTCAACAAAAGTCTTATTAAAAATAAGTGAACAAAACCAGGCCAAATCTTATAAAATAATATCCCTGTCCTGCAAAAAATAGAAAGAACCACCTCCAGTCTTCACAAAGCAACACCAACTTTATTTATACGAATTTCATTAGGTCTTTGATTCCTAACTTTTTCTTGAAATGCTTATATTCCTCAATAGATTAATATATCCTTTGTTGATGTTGTGGCTTTCTAGCACAGTATGGCCACAGCTTTTCTGGGGAGAAACTTAAGGACGCACACTTCTGTCAGGGTGCAGAGAAACCTCTGATGTTCATACTTTAGCTGTTTAGCACTGATGGACAAGGGAAGGTTCGAGGTCAAAACTACTCCTAGCTTACTGTTCCTCCTCAGTAAGAAAATGGATTTGTAAAGTGCTTATCCTCAGACGGACCGGAGTTTTTGAACCTGCCAGTCCTGTTTGAGTATGTAAGGTAGTTACACATAAAATGTACATATATGTGTGATTTATGATTTCCTATGTGAAAATATTTTAACATCTTTCTGGCAGTGCAATAATTTCAAGTTTTTAGTTTGCTAAAGCACCCAAAGACCAACCTGACAGGGAATTGGATCCCAGTGCTGAGTCATGATCCAATTTGGATTTCTAAAAATGGATGACATGATCAGGGATGTTCATTGCCCTTACAGAACTTCACTCAGGCTACTTTGGGGTCTTGGTATCCAACATGACCAGCCTATTTTTTCCAATTGTTGAACAGTGCTTGACCTTTCACTGTGTCTGAAATCTACTGGGGAGGCATGAAGATTTAATTGATAGCTTTGCAGAAAATTTCCCTGAAGTCAAAGGAATGAGACCCTTTGGTTAGCTCTAGATGTCTGAAATAAAAAACAAAAACACATACCCATAGCCCTCTGAAAACTGAAGATTCATAGTCCAGTTTCATTTTGAAAGGGTTTGGATTTGGGACACTAAAAACTGAAGTGGTTTTCAAGCCATTATCTGTGCAAAATTAAATAACTGGTTTATGACAGATTTTAATTTGAACCTTTCTTTATTGTTCAGCAGGACCTAGTAACTACTGACCTATAAGAATTTTCTTTGTTATCTTTGTTTGTTTCACTGTGAAGTTTACATCATTCTGTGTTCTCTGTAGTTTAAAAACCTTGATCATAATTATAAGTACAGGAATCTTCAGGAAGGTATTTCTGAAGAAATACAAGGATATAAGGGCCTAAAAAGAAAATCTTTTACTAGATTTGTGTCTCATAGGCCTCTCTCAATATGGTCTTTAAAACCTGAAATAACTTTATATAAATATGTCTGCAGAAGATCCAAGCAGAAGCACAACTGTTTGCAAAAGTTGAGGAAAAACATTTAAGTCTACTTGGCATCATTTCAGTTCTTTACAAATCTATTACATGAAAAAAATCTTAGCTCCAGGGAGCCAAGCTATTGTACCTGAACTGGAAGGTCTGACCCAGATATGGATTGCACCTATTATGTAGAGACCATCAATTGACAAACATTTGAAAGTGTTCCGAGTACCAACACGAATAATATAAAAAAAAAAATCCATTGGCACAAAAACATATCATAAAACACCTGAGGTACAACAAAGAAGCTAGTGCTTGTTCATTGTGAACAGACATTTTCAAGTGTTTCGCAGTTTTTGCTTTGTTTTGTAACAAGTTTAGTGGAATTTTAAAAAAACCTCAAAAACCACCTGGCTTTCGGAAAAATGTTTCTTTTAAAGAAAACCTAAAAAGTTATGCAATGATTCTGGGCATGTGATCTGGGAACTTGGAGTATCCACAGCACTCATCAGAATTTGGGGGAGAGGAACAGGATTTCTTTATTCTTTTTAAGTTGTGATTCAGCTTGAGTGGGTTTCAGAAAACGGTGCCCAGTGAAACCAGATCTACAGGAAAATTGGACAGAGTGTCAAGGAGATCTTGGAGATGTGGGCTAAGGAGGAAGAACAAATGTCTTCTTCTTTGACAATCAGATTTGGAAAATGGAATTCAATCTGCAAATGAAGTTGATTGATTGGTTTTACATGCGTAAACGAGAAGCTCACATCATTATCAGAAACCACATGCTCTGATCCCTGTGCCAGAACAAACCAGGTGATCTGCCTCATACATGGACCTATTGTTAGCTGCATGCCTTGTGACTACTTTGAACTTTGTGCAACAATCAGCTGGGGTCATACTAAAATGAAATATTCTTCTTCATTTCTTTCAATTCAGGGTGGAGCTAAATGAATCAGAGGAGTTTTTCCATTGATTTCTGTAGGGTTGTGTTTAACATCTTCTAAAATACCCCAGATTTTTTTTTTTTTTTTGTGGTCTATAAAGCAACTTAAGGTAAAAAATACCCCTTTTTGATGATACTAGAGCCATTCTTAAAAATAATAGAAGAAAATGAAATTTCAGTAAAAAAATACCTCTGAATCTTCTCCTGTGTAGCATCCTTGGCTGCAGTCTAGAGCAGAGCAAGAGCTGTGGGCTTTCTATGTGAGTGCAATATCAAGCACTACAAATGTTCAGCTTAGAACTGTCAAGCCACACATAAAATATTGATACGTCACATTGGCAGGGTTAATACAGTGTTATTTTAATTGCAAACACACTGTGGGTGATTAGTCAAACTTGGTGCGTCTTGAATTCTAAGATAAAAATGCCTTCTGGCTGGACCTCCTATGCAATTAGCACTATGACCCTCATGTGCTCTTCTCTGTTATTAATATGATTGGTCTAATATGAGTATTAGACATCATTCATTAACCTGTTGTGAACCATCTTAAAAACCATCTCTGAATAATAGACTACATTCCTTTTTCTAAATCCATTTACTAGTAAGGAAAGTGAAAAGGATGAAGATGAGCTTTCTCCGTTACATTGACTGGTATAGTGTTAAGCAATACGTACTGTATGAAATTACGAAAGAGCAAATTAAATAACAGGGCATATCTGGCTTATTAGTAATGGATGATCAGGTGCTCATTATGTTGAATTTCCATCCTGTTCAGAAGATGAATGCACATGCCAGAACAGAAATATGTTAACTGACCCTGTCTAAATGTAAACTAATGCACATCTGGAAGTTCCAGCTCACTTTATGCTGGATTTCTCTCTTTCTTTATTCTTTTTTCTTTTTTTCTTTTCTCATCTTCTCTTCCTTTCCTTTCCTTTCCTTTCCTTTCCTTTCCTTTCCTTTCCTTTCCTTTCCTTTCCTTTCCTTTCCTTCCCTTCCCTTCCCTTCCCTTCCCTTCCCTTTCCTTTCCTTTCCTTTCCTTTCCTTTCCTTTCCTTTCCTTTCCTTTCCTTTCCTTTCCTCTTCCTTTCCTTTCCTTTCCTTTCCTTTCCTTTCCTTTCCTTTCCTTTCCTTTCCTTTTTTTCCTTTCCTTTCCTTTCCTTTTTCCTTTCCTTTTTCCTTTCCTTTTTCCTTTCCTTTCCTTTTTCCTTTCCTTTCCTTTTTCCTTTCCTTTTTCCTTTCCTTTCCTTTCCTTTCCTTTCCTTTCCTTTCCTTTCCTTTCCTTTCCTTTCCTTTCCTTTCCTTTCCTTTCCTTTCCTTTCCTTTCCTTTCCTTTCCTTTCCTTTCCTTTCCTTTCCTTTCCTCTTTTACTTATTAAAAGTGCATTTGCCTACACACTTATAAAAAATTATTATGAAGAATTGTAATTAAATAGTTAATTGCTAAAAAATAGTTATTAAAAAATTGAAGATTACTATTAGCAGTAAGTTAATAAAAGAAAAGAAAGGGTGAGTATTTTGGAAGGGAAGTGCTCTCTTCTGTTGGGACAGGTATTCAGTTAAGATAAATCAAGTACTCCACTGGCTTCAATGGAGTTTTATTTTTTACATCTGCTGAGGAAAAAAGCCCAGTAAAAGAATATTATCTACAATAAACAAGACTGGATTGCTGACAGGAACTGACTATAGATTAGAAAAGTTTCCTGGATCACTATTTTACCTAATAGCACTCTGAACTGAGTATTGCTGTTTTGTTCCTATGTGAAAGCTTGGTCACTTCAAATTTTTACCCATCTCATATGCCTGATCCTGTCACTGTTCCTGGCTTACGATGTGTGAGGCAACCCTTCTCTGGTCTGAAGAAAAGGTCACACCAGTGGCGAGATGCCTGCCCAGGAAGGGTGTTGAGATTTACTTTATCTAATGGGTAAGGCAAGCCCCATCACGGACGACAGGATTTAAAGCACTGCAAGAGGCAGAGAGGAGGTAAGATGAAGAATGTTCGCTGGTCTCTGCACTTCATTAGGAAGCACACACTCCCAGTTTTGTAAAACTCCATCTGCTCCCTTCTACTTGATGAGCAAGGAGTCAGCTCTACTCTCTCTGCTTGTGTGGCAAAACTAGGGCCTGGGGCCTGGAATACTGCCCTGCAAATGTGTGAGGTGTAGGCACGACAGCAGCAGAAGGATTCTCTTAGAGATCCAGCTCATACTGCCTGAGACTTGGCAGGACGTACAAGTAAAATAATTTTCTGTAAAGAAGAAGTCAGTGTCCGTGTTTCATACCCTTTATTGGAGTAGGATTCTAAGGGTGAGTCCCCACTGACACAGGACTGAATTTTATATGTTTATAATGGGGTTAAGCCTTCCTCAGTGAGTGTATAATTATTCTAGATATTCCTATTGGAAAGGATAAGAGGCAGAAGATTTGCTGATTTTCCTCTCTGATGTCTAGCATGCTATTTCATTAAGGTATCATCTTTTAAATCAAACTCCTGAATTACTTGATAAATAGTAGTTCAGTGATTGCTTTTGACAAGTGGGCATGAAATACTTGTTAAAGAACTGTGTGTTGCTGTCAAATGAGTATTGTGCTGTTTTCACAGAGATTTCCAGGGCCTTTTAGAAAGTCATACCTAATGCTTAAATTAAACATTGAATCATATGACTTCAGCAGAAGGCAGCTACTACTAACATAATTCTTACTGATCTGCTAACAACCTGGAGATCAGTTCAATTGTTAGGAATTCTAGCAATACCAAAATTACCACTGTGTTGAATTATTAATGGTTTGTATCAAAGAATGAACTTAAATTGCTTTGGTCTTGTGTAAAAATTCCTCTGATCTTTGGCAATCATTATTTATTTACAGCTCCCATACGTTCTCCCTCTTTCACAAAGAAATAGGGTTTCTTAAGTATGGCCAGGAGGCACTGAATTTTCATATGTAGTACTGTCTCTCAGTTAGAAAGACAGGGAAGAACTGCTGGCTTGAAGGTTCAGCAGCCAGCTTTTCCGTGTGAAAGGCAGGTTATCTAAACATTTTCTTCCCCTGAGAGAGATATTCATAATATTTATTCTAAAATACAAATATTAGAGCTCTTTGCTACATGTGAATTATCCTTAGGTATAGTAAATACGGTTCAGGTTAAAATAAAATCAGGGCATAGCAACAGCTAGTGTTTACATTTATAAAAAGTACACGCGGAGATTATTGCAGGAAAATGTTCCAGAATTTATTAAAAACCCCCTTTTTAGTTGGATAAAGAGAATTTTAGCATTTAGACTTGAACCCAAGTCGGCTGTAACTGTAAAATGTGGCTTCCATAGAGTATCTCTCTGTTTAATGTGGACATTTTCCCCTAAGTTGGTTCATTTTGCAGAAGGCAGATTAATACCAAATGTCCTGATTTATAAATTGCACGGGACTGGATATTTAATTTTTTTTCTTTAAATTCAGCTTCGATCTATCAACTAACGTCTTGACAATCCTTTAGAGTCAAAGAGAGATAGGATCACCCATTTATCACTATTACTTGTCTGTGTCAGACATATAATTGCTTGAAGCATCTGGTCAGATCCAATGAAAACGGAACAGAGAAATAAAGAACGTATTTGAGCTACCATTGCAGTTTGTACTTAAAACTGAAACACAATTTCAGATGGTGCATGGTACTGCTTTAAAAAGAAAAGTATATAGAAGAAACCCCTAGTTATTTGTTTTTGAAAATAATTGATCCCATTTGTTCTTTGAACTGATGTTCCTCTGCTGATAATCTGTTAACGTTCACAACATATATGTGGAATTGATTTTCTTCAGAAACAGGATATAGTAAATGTTCCAAGGAAATGCCTTTCAAATTTTCATACATCAGTTCTCAGTTCTGGCAGCTTTTATTTAAAATTGCTTCTACATAAGCAAATTAAAGGAATATGATTTTTAATTGCTGTTCCTTTCACTCTCTAGAGATCAAACTAGCTGAGAGTGGACTATAAATCCTCAAAACGTGCTTACTAGTTTTGTAAGGTTTAACTGAAGATGGGCTCAGATTGTTGATAGGGTTTGATGGTTCCAGCACCATGAAAGGGAGAAGCATTATGAGGCTCACCAGCTCGTTAGTGTATGTCACTATCAAACCAGGGCAATATAAAACAGCATCAGACTCGTCCTTTTCCTAAAATGCTCATTCCCATATTAAGGTTCTACTTTCCCTCTATGGTAGATACTCCTACTGAGTTCCACACTCATACAGGAGGGCTGGTCTTAATTACAATCTCTATAGCAATGTCCCTGGCCTGCTTATTTTCACTCTATAATACTCTTTGGGAATAGAGTAATTTTGGGAATCAAATAAAAACACACTGTTTGCTCTCTCTGAAGCGATCTCGCTTATGATAAGTCAGCTCTGAAAGGGTTCACCTGGTTCTTGGAGCAGAAATCCACTTCTCCAAATATATGTTCCACTGAATCACCAAATCCTGGCACAGATATACAGGAAAGGCACATCATTAACAGCAAAAGGCATTGCCTGCTGATAACTCCAGATAACCCATAGCACACATCTCTATAACCTACTCTCACAGTGAAGTTCTTTCCAAAATGTTCAGTGCTAACCCAGAGTTATCACAACTGAAATGGCAGCAATTAAATTTCCATTGCAAAGAAAATATGAACAAAGCTGAACACTCTTGTAAAAAACCACACCGTTCAGATGGGGAAAGCAGCTTTGAATAGCTGAGAACTCTGTCAAATCAACATCAGTTCTCATCAGACCACTCCAAGGTACTTCTCTTTGCAATAACATAATGCATTTCAATTTCTGCCACTATCAGTTTTCCATGCTTAGACAAACAATGCTACATGATTACTTTATATCTCTAAAGACAGTGATTTTTCCCTCAAACTGTCCCAAATAAAATCTAGCAACATTAAATGTATATAATAGCAAAATTAAAACAGAGTACTAAACAGAAAGAAAACAGCAAGGAAAGATATAGGGAGATTACATCTAAAAACATCCCCCCTAAGTTAAAGAGTTCAGAATGTTAAGAGTGAAAACTTAAGGTTAGAATGAAAGCACTTTTGAAATGTTATCTGCAATGGTTATTACTCTGTCCTACAATTCTCAGTCGCAAACTCACTTATACAATTCCCTATATTAAAGTTGACTTATATATATGTATAGATATTTAAATCATTTTGTTCATATATGCAAGAAGTAAAAAGATTTTTTTTTTAAATCCTTACAGGAATATGACCTTCATGAAGGTAATTCCCTCAGATGCTGAAAGAAAATAGAACACTTCTTTCTATTTATTAAAATATTCAGTTAAGTTCAGGGAATTTTTTCCTTTGTTCCCAAGAAATACAATTTTTAATATATGCTGTTATATGATTCCATGCAAAGAAGCATATTTTATTTTACAATATGCAAATATGCTGCATTTATCAAAAGCAATCCTCATCAAGTTTTCTTTCTATTGGGAAAATTAAAACACATATTTTGTGGCTAACTGCGCAATATTATTGCATCTAATATGATTTTAGCTGAGGGAAACCAGTAAATACAAGTTTAGTTGAAAGATTTTGAAAAATGACCCCTCTCATATTTAGCACAACACTTTGTCTAACAATCAAGGAAAGTATTCTGTTTAACTGAGAATGAAATCCAAGGTTCTCTGTCCCTTCAATTAGGATAACCTGGCTCACAGTTTTTATTTAAACAGCCCATACATTTGAGGTATTGGATCTGTTTCAAAGATGATGAAATAAATATTAGATCTCTGGAAATCAGTACAACACAAAACCCCCCACTAATTGGCATTATAGGAAAAGTAATCATGATGCAACTCTCCACTCACACAAAAAAATTTATAATCTTTTACAGTTTATCAGACATCACTTGTACAATCAATCTCTTGTGGGATGCTTTGCACTTGGATAGTGGTGAATTGTAGTGGACTGTCATTTCTATTTGAAGTAAAAATTATTGTCTTTTCTGAACCTCTGAGATAATTTTTTTGTTGTTTTTTATATGCATATACCGGTATTTGACTATAAAATAATGTGTTCACATTGGCATACAAGAGATTATGTGAAGTTAGTCAATTACCCATGATAGGAAAGGGACTGGCATGCAGATTATGGTGAGGAAATACTTTTAATCTTAAATCTCAGTTCTGTGAGCCAGCCATCTTAATTTCTGCCAATCTGAGAAAAAAATATTTCAAAACTGGTTCCTAATATGTGTTTCAGTCTGACCTCAATTATGACCAATTTATACCACAATATTTATATACAATTTTATAAAATTGTTTTTCACACAATTTATGGGGGAAAACTTTGCACTACAGCTTTTTTAACCTTACCCTTTGAGGATATCCTTTAAGATTATCTTTGCATCATGATGTATTTGCCATCACCATATTACTGCCATCCCATTTTGCTGAAATCAGAACAGTTACAAGTAGAGTCTTGCATTCTTAGACTTTTTCTCTAGAGTGTAGGAACTGAGAGCTGTTTTATTAATTTTCCTTAAACTGGCCCAAGTAGATTACAATCAGCATTAAAGTTTTATCACTTAGGAAAATTAACAAACAAAATTTCCAATTTTTTTATTTATAGATTAAGAACACATCAAGCCGTGTCCTGGAAGCTCACCAAACACAAAGAAGCCTTATTTTCCCCCAAGATGCCTTTTCACCAGTGGATTTTTTGTGCTTTAGTTTGTAAGTGTACAGGAGTGCACTTGGACATCATCAAGTAGAGATTCAGTAGTCATTGATTATTACTGATATGTAATAATCTCAATACAAATGACTTCTGCATTAGAAGACTCACAACTGTCAGAATTACAGGAATGGATGTTTTTAAAGTCTGCTGAATATGGTCTTATGAACTTTTCCTGCTATTGTAATTTCTGTGGAAACTTTTATTCATCCATTAAATTAAATGAGCAGGAAGGAAGTTCAAAATACCAGTCTATACCAGTACTTGTCACATTAATCAGAAATTCCAGGAACCAAAACAAAACGATAAAAACAACCTAAGCAAAAAAAAAAAAAAAAAAAAAAAAAAAAAATCCAAGCTTTTGATCATTCTTCAGCCATCCCTCTTGGGACTTGGCTTTACCAACACATCTCTCCAGTAGTTACACTGCAAGGCAATGTAGCATTACATTTATGATGACAAAGTAAATTATTCAATAAAGAAATTCAGGTTTCAGTAATGCCTTTTTCCCTCCTAAATTTATGTAGCAGTGCATATTTGCACATTATTATTTATCTGTCTAGTGAGTTTTTTAGTATATGAGGGCCTCCTAATGAGTAAATAACCAAAATCACACTAGGGTGATGGCATATCTTTCCTTCTACTTAACAGTTGATTTAACCTCTTCTTTTCCTTCTTCCTGCATCTACCCAACAATTCTTTCTTTCCACTCTCTTTCTAAATAAATTCACTTATACATTCTTCTTACCCCCTTATTCTTAATTTTAGTTACTTTCCAGGGAACTGTAAAACAGAAACTGGAAATAGCATTTTTCTTTAATTTTAAAACCAGTCATATTCATGATGGTATAAATTTCCTATGCCAGTAGGCTTCTAATACTTGTTGCTGCCCTCTTCACAAATTAGACTTCTGCACTTTACTAAAATATATGAAAACTCAACTGTTCAAATGGAAACCAGAATCTAAAGGTCACAGCATCCAAAAATGGAGAAGAATCACTCTAAAACAAATGACTTGTCTCTTTTTTAGCAAGGTTTAAAACAATAATGCAAAGATTTGTGAATTTAATTGAGAAAAATAACAATCAAGTATTTTCTTTATTTTGTTATTATTTTATTTCAGAAAAAAAAAAAACTTTCTTTTACCTCTGCCTAAATTCCAAGCTTCTGGTCCCTGTTTTTTATTTAACCTCCTAGGAGAAAGGGAGTGATGAAATCTCCTTTTTCTTACCTGTTTCTCATTAGTAAATAGAGATACTTAAAATGTAAAGGAAATAAAATTTCATCTGAAACTTATAACTTAAAATATGGCATAAATTTTATTTGGAAATCAAAGAATGACTAATCTTACTTCTTGTGATTTATTTTTAATAAATTTCAGCTTTTTTTCCCATTTTCTCCACTGAATAAAGAAACATTACATTGCAGAAAAGAGCCTTAAAGGTCTTCTGGGTTCAAAAATGGCTTATTGATGAGTCTTATAGTGCAAGATAATAAACTTTTTTTTATTTCAGTTTTTACCAGGTTATAAAGCAGACAGATATATTCTTATTGAGAGTTGATAACTAAAAGCATTTTGGTTTCTTGACTCTCAAAATAATCTGAAGCCACAAAAATGTTATTTTAAAAATCGTATCTTGTTTTTCAATGTGGTTGTCATTGGACATAGAATGTACTAATCCAGGTTGAAGTTCATCCTCCAAAAAATTGATTAGTTGAAGTAATCAGTCCAAAGTTATGTAATTTCATTTGCTATAACTAACATGCAGAATTGTAACTTGCCCTTGTTTCTGTACAAGACATGAAAGAATTTTCTGCCTTTTTGGGTGTCAAGTAATATATGTAATCTATGTATTCAATTTCTGACTTTTTTTTTTTTCTAATCACCTCTTGTTTCTAAAGATCAGATGTTCCTTTTATGACCTTAAGATCTTGAGGAAATATTCACAAGAAAGGAATTCCCTTCTTTCTCTTGTTTTTCTGTTTCAATATTTTAGAAAAAAAGAAACAAAACATAGTCATGCTGTTACTCTTTATTAAGTAATTCCTTAACCTACAAAGAGACAAGAAATTCACTGGTTTAAAATAGTCTGAGTCTCTGCATAAACCAACTGGAACCATTAGAAAATCCAACCAGCTGAGTAGCTCAGGAAGCAGAACTTGTAGGAAAATCTTTTTATATTAATTATTTGTTCCATATTATATATTATCTAACAAAAATTTCATTCCATCTATCACATTGTTCTAAACTATGAAGAATTCAAAAGGTTTACAGCCCAAGAAACACACCTTTAATTCTGAAACTTCTATTGTTTTCATTTTCCATTTGGAATGAATTCCCATCTCAAAATACGTTATTGACTCAAAAGGAACGCTCACAATGTTAAATGGTATATAAGAAAAAAAGCGAATGTGAGGGTGCAGAGAGAAGGGAGATATTTATTTGTTTTTGTAGTGCTAGGTGTGAATGCTCAGTTCTGTCTTGCTTCTTCTACAACTCAAAAAGAGCAAAAAGAACATTTACAGTGTAAAAAGCATTAGTGACAATACCACTAAATAATCAACTATATGCTTTTGGACACTTTTTATGACAGCACCATACTAACACTCTTATCAGGGAATGGCCTAGCTGGCTGTTAACTTTTTAAAATTTCTTGAGATTTATTTTTCTAGCCTTAATTTTATTCTGATACAAGCTTTTGAACACCACCTTAGTTTAAAATTCAAGTATATGCTATTGAGTCACAAAGAAATAAGACATAAACGCACAGGATGAATCTCAGTGTAAAATAGTTTTTCAGCTTATCCAAAAGACTTCCTCACTGACATGTCCCTGGGCTGTGGTGAAGCAGACACCTGACACAGTTTGGGCTTTTTAAACATTTTTTTATGATGTTGCTGTTAATGTAGACACTCTCCTGATTCATTGGCAGCATTGCTTGTGATGGAGAGTGTAATTCCTGCACTGTTAGGTTTTGGGAAACTTCCATTTACCTCAGCAGAGCAGTACGGAACATCGATGCAGCTACATGGTACCTGGCAGAGTTCATCTAGAAGGTCTGGAGGAAAATCACTACTTGGAATCATATTTTCTTATCTACCAATATGTAGCAAAAGACCAGCAGTTCAAACATATGCTCGTGACATAACTTACTTCAGGTAGGCAAAAAGACAAAGACATTTTAAGTACATTTTAAGTTGTTTACTCAGAAAAGATCATTCGCTTACAATAATTAGCTTTACTAGTAAGAATTCAAGAATTTCCTTTTTTAATATAAATATTTGGCTAATAGATATAAAAGGTATTTATTTTCTCTTCAGTTGGCTTTCTTTCCTAGGATTAGTATAGCATGACAGATGGCTGATGTCATCTTTACTTGGAAGAACTCAGCTGGCAATAATAGCATGGTACATTTCTGGGGATTTGCGGTACTGTATGTCATGAAGTCGTTTTCAACCAAAAAGAGTCCAAAAGGGAATTCCCAGAAGTAAATATCTGCTTATGATATCCTACTGTGTCTTGTTGATGCATCACAAACAGAAGGAAGCATAGAGTCTTTATAAAACTCCATAAATATTTACTATATTTTTGAAAATACATTGGAAATGCTACAGATTGCAAATGGTATGGGCCCCCTTGGCACTGTAACTTCGATTTTGCTGTTGAGTGAGAATAACAAAAACTGGTGATTTATATATATCAGAATCTGTTATGTATACATTTAAAGTTCAGTGATTTTTGTCACATTTGACATTCATGTGTAATAGAGTGAAAGCATTAATATTAGTAGAATGTAGATACGCTAGTTGATTGTTTTTCATTTTGCTAATGATTGCTGTGATGAGTAGAATAATGTCAGGGTCGGAGGGTTAAAGTTAATGAGAGCTTTCCATTGCACCATTGATTAATGGTGGATACTGTAGTGAGAGATTTTCACATTCCTCCCATATAGGAACAATAAAGGTAGAAATGATGCCAATTTTAACACTTTTACTTTGACTACCTACCAAAATGTTTCTAAACCTGTCATAATGACATCTAGGCTTGACAAAAACTGTGAGAAATTCCATAAAAATACATAAATTGTATCAGATGCTTGTAGTGGTATAAATCAAAGCTTGCTTTTTAAATCCACACTTTCTCTATTTGCACTAGGTTAAACTGTAAGAGATTTTAAATTCCTCTCCTAAATTCATGTCGGAGAGTACACTTTCTAAAGGCAGAATAATAGAATATATTGTAGCATAATATATATTTTAATATTAGAATATGATTCTTTCAATAGCTGATTTAATAATTAAAATTTAGATATGTTGACTCCAGTTGATACCTGATCCCGCTTTATCCAAGAACAGACTTTACTGACTGGATTTCAAAGATAGAGGGCTAACTTTCATAAAGCTCCAACTCTTCTTGAAGAACATAGATACAAATGCAATAAAGCAGACCAATGTCCATAAGAAACTAAGCAAATATTTTTGACAATTATTTTCCACTTCAATGCTTTTTACTAGTCTGTGTCACAACGAGAAAGAGAAGAGAGACTGCAAGGTAATGAAAAAAAGCATCTTAAAAAACAAAAAGACCAATCAGCTCCAAAATCTAACCTTACTTTCAAAAGTGTCATCTTGTCAAATGAAAAATGATTTTTAAAATTTCTAGTAAGAGCTTTCCAAAAGATATACTTTTTTAGCAAAGAATGTAAGAGATAGTGTATGAGAGAGTTTAATGACTTAAGACAAATGTCTCTGCTTGTCGTATTAACCTATCTTTATATACCTAAGAAATGCACAAATAAAATATGACCATGACATTTATATGAGTATTTTTATTCCTTTTCCATTTTTTATTAGGAAATAAAATTAAATGGCTGCATGTACCGTGGTTAAGAGAAGTTAAATCTTGATCCATCACCTAAACATTATGGACAATGAATGATAATTGACCTGTGCTACCTATTAGTACCAACATAGGCTTTATCCATTATATGAACACATTTGAAAAAGGCTGGCCTTATAATAAAGCAGTATAAAGCTGTCATGTTCCATGGTAGCTATGTTGATGGTGCACTGAAGCGACCATCATATGCTACAACATGGAAAATAGTAGGCTGGTAGGATTTTAACGTTTTTCTTTTGTAGTACAGTGTACTTCTTTCCTAAGTATGATTAAATAATCATAAGAACTCCTCTAAGGGCTAATCTGCGTTATTTCCCAGATTTTCACCTTGGGGACATATTGTCCCTTGTCACTGAAACCTCAGGGACAGAAGGGTACGCTACAGGGTGGCACAGCAGGAAGCTGAGATACTGATGAAACAGTGTTCAGTTAATGAAGGCATGGCCCATGGCTTCTGCTGGTATGCCATATGTTTGAAGAAATGCTAATGACTACAATTCAAATACCTTTTTCATCTTAACTATATGTAAATGTGTTTATAAATGCTCTCTTATAAATATACTATCACATTTTTAAAAGCTAAGTGCTAATGTTGCTTTCAACATCTATAATACACAATAATTAAAACTTTAGCAATTCTGTTTAATTATACCTTATGGGAAACTGTACAGTAATTTATAGAAATTAAGCAGAAAAACAAAGATCAACAGAAATAAAGCAGCAGTCTAAGAACTGAATAATAAATAATTTAGATCATTATTTTGCAAAAACAAGATCATTGTGAATAGACAACTTAGGGCCCGGTTCTCAAACAGCTGAAATTTGCAAGGGGAAGATCAGTTAAAAAACTCATGGCATTCTATTAAAAAACTCCTTCAGCAAGTTGAACTAATTGTGAATTTTTTGTGCAGTCAGATAATTTAACAAAACTCAAAAACTAGAACTACTGATTTAAGATCAAAAACTGGGGAGATCTTAATTGGGCCGTGGCTTTTTTCTCTTTGCTTTACCTTTGTGAAAACCCTGTAGCACTGCAGGTGATCATTAGCCACAAATGGCATTTTGCAGTGAATCATCTTCTCCACAAGTGGCCAAAACAACATCTCCATTGCAACAGCAGAAGTGGCATTCAGGAAGAGCAGTTGGTGACCAGGTTAGCCTACATGGGACACTACTATTTTTGCTGCAAGACAGGACACCCTGTTGCAGTCATAACTATTCCAAAGAAACTCCCTCAAGATCCAGGCTAAAGCATGGTGGTATTGCTAATCTGGGAATCTACTACTCACTTTTGTTTTCCTCTTAACAGAACTGAATCACTCATATACAAATTTTGCATAATACGTACCACAGAATTTGAATAAATTTAAGATGAAGAAGGGCTAAATATTTTAAAATCTCAGAGAAAGTCTACTTAAATTGCATCTCACACAGGCAAAGCCATGAAACTTAACCACGAGTTAACTCAATTTTCAATTCATTGAAATTTCAATGAGATTCAAAAATCCAGTCCAAGCAAGAAGGAAAATAAAATATAAAATGTGGCAGCTGACTAAGCATTCTTCAGGACACTATGAGTATTAAAGTAAAACACCTGTACCATGCCACTTTTACTGATTCCTTTCTTTCACCTGATCCTTGAGAATTAGGACAGAATGAATTACATGAATGAGCTTTACTTATCCATTTTCAGACAGAACTGTCCTACACAAGTGCTACACTGTCAGGGGAAGACTTTTTCTGCTTCACTTTCACCAAAAAGGATCACAAATTTGACTTTAAAGAATGAAGAGGAGAACTGGAAAACCATTCTGATTTGTGATGATCTTACTTAAAAATTAGGTAATTGTTTGAGAAAAATAATTTCTGACTAACCATATATTGTGGAGCACTCCGTGGGAACACAAACCAGGCTTGTGAGTGTAGTTTACAAGATGAAACATTGAAATCTATTTTATAGTCAAGGCAATGAATGTTTCAAATTCTGTTAGAGAGAATGTGAAAGTATGCTGCACAGAGGAGGATACCTTGAAGGGAAAAAAATAATAAATAGAAAATCACAGTTTCTCAATATCTTAATGGAAGGTCCTTCAGGCTGGGTAAACAACCTTTATCAATTCTGCCATCTCTTCAAGCAGAATTCATCTTCGTCTGCCTCAGCCAAAAGCAGCTTTCTGCCCTGTGTGCCCTCTTCAGCCAGGCAAGACTGACAGTCAGGGTCAAGAATTTTGCCCTACATATTTGACACATAGGCTCTGAATGTCCCATTTTTTAACCATTAGCACTGACTGGTCTGTTGAGGTGTCACTCTCCTCTATAGGGCTGGTGAGGCATGGGCCTTTTGTTGGCCTTTCATACAGAAGAAAATTTCACACTCTGACTGTACATTATTTTTTATTGACAAAAATGTAAAATATGGAGGACTATGGAGGACAAGGTAATGGACTAGAGAGTGTGTCCTTCAGTTTAGCAAGTCAGCTCCAGCTTGGAAAGCAGAGAAGTATTTTTGCGCTTGGCACTTGCTTACTGATCTCTGTGGAGAATATGAGTAAAATGATTTTAGGTACCTTCAATTACCACAGTTAACAAACTCCAGCTTAAAAAAAACAAAAAGGAAAAGGTGTTCTTTTATTCCCATTTTACATGTAAGGACATAAGACAGAAAAAGTAAATGTTTACAATTTGGAAAAGTAGAGGCAATCAGCCCAGTGATTTTGACATGAATCAGGAAATTTTCAATAGCTGATACCCTCGGGTTCAGGCCCAGTACATACTTAAATATCAAAAATGGGATTTATGTAGGGTTGTTTTGTTTTAGTTCTTTTATCAAATGAATATATAATTTATGTAGGCTACAGAAATGCAGAAAGGGAATGGCAGTGACAGAGAAAAACATCTGGAATGCAGTTCTAATTAATGGTATTATCTCACTCCTACAAAGCACAGAAACAGTTTTGAGGGAAAAGGGTTGACATCAGATCTTCTATTTTACAAGCTGATGCTCAGCTACAGAGCTAAACCCCATCTTCTTCCCTTTCTCTCATGCTCAGAAAATCTTCAACTGTCTTCTGTAGAACATTTGAGCTTTATGAGTCATATTTGAACCTGCTCTGAAGAAGATAGTGGTTAAGACCTGGGTAAGGTGAGCTTGGAAGTCTCAGGCAGGTCCTCTGTTCGCAATTTAATTAACTATTCACTTGAGAAGTGCATGCACATGGGGCAATGCTGCTCTTCACCCTCTTGTTGCATTTTAATAGGCATGAGTGAGCACATATCAGGTACCTCAAAATAGACCTTACATGATCTATATGAGGGGATTTTGAGCCTCAGAAGTCATGAAGCTCTGTAAACTTTGGTGATTTGTCCTGTCCATTCATTAATTCCTCAGCTGCAGGCAGCCTCACACATCTTACACTATTCCAGTTTCTGGGATGTCTCACTCTGCTGTACCCTGTGGAAGGAACCTGGCTGCCCAACCGGGGATTCTGCCATGGGGAGTTTAATTTGGCTACACACTTGCTTTATAGTTATTTGCAGAGAGGGGGAAACCTTGAAAAGCCGTATTTCTTGCTACAAAAGAGTGATCCTTGGAATGCCTGCAGGATCCTCAGTCAAGCATCTGGATATTAAGAAACAATTCCTTTCTGTTTGCTTGTTTTGGAAAAGTAGGCTATTCACCAGAGTGTTATTACTTTGTCTCTCCAGGTAAGAAATTGATTATGTGTCCCCCCTCCATCACTTACAGGCCATGTCTTCAGTTCCTCTTTGATGGTATATCTTGAATTTTCAATGCTTTTTGGACCTGTCTGTGCCTATATGTCTTCATTTTTTCCACACTAGACCTTCAGAAACCTAGTAAAGCTCCTTTTGAGCAATGGTGGCTAGTAAAGCTAAAGATTGACTACCAAATCAGATGGGCAATACAATCCCTGGAAAAGATAACTGCATGAAAATCCACAAAACTGGTGGGAGCTTTTCAATTTGATCAATGTGATTTAAGACATGTTCAGGCTTACATCTTTGCACAATCAGTGTAGCTATACCAACTGTTTATATTTCAGAAAAAGTGTTAAGGGAATTTATTAAATCTAGAATTCAAAAATTGGCCTTTCAGAAAAATATTTGACCACATAGAATCAAAATAATGTTTCTTACAAAACTGTTTTTTGGTGGGGGAGAATGTATTTAAAATTCAATAGAAATAAGGTCAAAATGTTTCAAAAAGACTTCAGTTCTTGGGTATAAATTATATCATAGTTACCAGTGAACCTCAAAATGAAAAATAATTTTGAAACAAACAGCAACATTATATTCCAATAAATGTAGAGAAAGCTGTGAGCCTATTGAACTGCTTTGTTTCAAATTAGAAAACACCTTTCAAGCAAATTTAATCAAAATTGATACTTTCCTTTAACAAGTTCAATTTTGTCAAAATCCTGTTTCCTGACAGCTGCAGTTATAACTTATATTTAGAAGCTTCCAAAACATTTTAATTTTGAGGTTATTATACAGATACTTCCAGTGCTAAAAGAGAATATTGTAAACACTGAAGGCTTAGAATAGCCTTTTCAAAGCAGGATCAAAAGCTTTAAAATGTTGCACATGGATATGGCTGGGGAATTATTTCAAGAGACAAAAAACATTTGGAGAATGTTTGGAAAACATTGCTTTCCATAAATCTGTACAACGAACTGAAGCCTCAAGCTTTTGCTAAGGAAAAATATCATATCACATCCTCCTGATTATCCAGTTGTGATGTATTTTATCTGTTTACTCACAGCTAGCATATGAGACATGAACTCTGGGACAGAGGTGAGCAGATTTCAGTAAAGGAGGCTGGTGCCTGCTGAACACCCTTTATTTACACTAGAAGAGCTGCCAAAAGAGGAAAGAACACAAAAGATAGGGAGCAAAAGCAATCCTGATAGCAAGAAATAAAAAAACGAGGACTTCTTTATCTCTCTCTTTCTTTTGATTTTAGTTTTTAATGTAAAAGACACCTAACCTATTTTTAAAGGCATTTTCATGCCACCCTTCCTTGGAGCAGTGGAACACACAGTACCCACCATTGCTAAGGCAGAGTTCATATCACTAAAGGTATCCAGAAAGCTAATTATCTCCTGAGAACTTGCTATAATTTTAAGGTTATGCAAAAGATGTTAACTAATCACACAGCTCCCAGATATTTGTAACACACAGTGTGACTCTGAGGTTGCATTTAAATGAGAGACAGGCATGACTACTGATGTATTGTTTGTTAGTGCTGCACAGCAAGCAAAATGCTACATTGCACAGTGCCAAATTCACAATACTTCATCGGTTATGCTTCAGAGATAACAGAAAGCATACAACACTTAATCAGTGTTCAGTGTTCCACAGGCTATATTAAATAATAATAATAATAATAAACTGAGAAGTACTCCAGGAAAAAATAGACTACAAAATTAATTACAAATTGCAAATATGGTGCAATGCAAATGAATGCAAACAAGAAAAGCAAAATGCTTATTTTTTTACCAAACACTGATCTGATTTGGAAAACTCAGGCTTCCTGATAAATTAAAAGTCACAGTTCAGGCCTTATATTATCTGTATTGGCTCAAAATTATACAAATTTGAGGATGTTCAAATTTGAAACATAGAACTCAGAACATATTCTCAATTTAGAATTGTTACTTTTTAATATACTGAAACCAAACTGCTGCAGACAAGTACCAGACTTTCTGCCTATTTTCAGAAGTGGGTGGACAAAGAAAATAGAGCTTATTGAATCTGAAAACAATAGCTCTGACTTCTTTGGAAACAATGTTGTTGAGTGGCTTTTTTCCCTTGTGAATAGTTGTAAAAACAATCGGCTTGTTGTTTTATGACAAAACCTCACTTTCTAAAGTTGGAATTCAATGCAATGAATCAATAGCAAACATGAATCTATATGTAATATATATATACATTTATATCTATAATATATATAAAGACAACAAAAAATAATTAGAAAATAATATTATACCTCTCCTGCAAGAGTTAACATTTATGCCTTGTCATTCAATTTGAACAAAATTACAATAGATAAGAATGACAGATAATTGTTATCTCTAAACATCTGACGTGAATTATTTAATTAATTGTTCCCATTTTATGCTTCAACACTAAGCATATTGAAGCAGGCCCATACATATTTCAATAGGTGCATGTTTTAAATTTAGGGCTATGTCATCACCAGACTATATTAGAGACTAGATAATTAATATTTAACTTCTATTAAAGCATCTAAAAATGTATGGTCTTAACCACCACCCTTCATTTAAGACAGCCACATGAAAATCTATTTGTGAATTTCCACTTAATTTTAAAGCAAATGAAACATGAATACAACTTGAGAGGTACATAAATGGCAAAATTCAAAAGAATCTAGGGTTTAGAAACCCAGGGAAAGCATGTTGCAGAGTTTATGTCCTTTTGATCAGAGAGTTGAGGGGAAAAAGAGGGAAGCTCAGACAAACTAGAAGAAAACCTATGGAGGTTTATTTACAGAGCATATCTAAAAACTGATGTGGATTTCCAGTTTAAGCTTAGTGGAAAGAAAGAAAGAAAAAAAAAGGCAAAAACATTCCTTGAAGTTGTGGTATTTGCCATAGAAATCAAATCTTGCTTTGAAGCAAGAAGCAGCTGTTACTGAGAAATATGGAAATAATTTACCATAAGAGGCAAAGATGTGAAGAAAATAGGTTCTAATCTGGTTCATAATATTATTGAATCATTATTTTAAAAGTAAAAAAAAAAAATAGAAATGAGCTAAATTGCAAGCTGTCAGAGAAAAATGCTGACACTATGGGAAAAAAACATTAGAAGATCTCTTAGTTAACTAAAAGGCCACAGTGCAGGGTCTCAGGTGTTCAATGAAACCTGCCTTCCAGCTCAGAGGGAGTCTGGTTTAAAGTAGAGAAAAGAAAGTCACAGACATGAAGAATGAAAAAGCTGTTTACACTCAAATATAAAAGTACAGATCAGAAATGCTGAAGAGACTAAAAAGTCTGGGATCAAAAGCAGAATCCCATAATTAGCTATTCCTATTTAGGAATTGTGCCTACTTAACCCAGATTTCTAATCTGTCTTTGAAAAGTGAACTGGAGAAGATCAGGTAGCCAAAATAAAAAATATGAGCTAATCAGCAGCTTATATTTCATTGTGGACAAGAAATGTATCCCATCCCAGGAAAAGGACTTTAACTTTCAGCGTCTTAGACTCTAGACCAAAAAAAAAAAAAAAAAAAATGCACAGAAATAAAGCCTTATTCAATGGCAATATTTTTGCCAGCTCTAGTACTCAGTTGGAAAAAGTCATTTGGGGGAATAATTAACTTTAAACCCGCCTCTCCCCAAAACAGAGATTTTCAGTATGTTATTTAAAGTCTACAGGCCAAATTGTCTATCAATTAACTCTGACTTCAGAGAATCAGCAAAAATGCAGCTGCAAACAGTAGAACTTTGCTAGGATGAAAATGTCTTTCCAACTACATAGTTTTGAAAAAGCCTAGCCTTTCAAGGTCCTATTTTTGAGAAAAGACAACGATTAACTCTTCATTTCTGCTACTAACCAGTCTACACTACTTTGATGCTAAGTATTTGTTAAAACTAACTTACATCATTGAGATTTAAGTACAGTTAAATAATTACATGAATAAGGACCTATATATGCTTACAATAGATTTTTACACTTTTTTGTGATGGCTTCACAATCCATTTTCTAACTTTTATATATGAGCAGCCACAAAGTTCAAGAGAAAAAAATACTAAACAAGCCACAACAACAATACTTGCTTAATATTTGTGTTTCTGAGTAAGCCTGTAATTTTTGCTTCCACACAAATTTTTCCTGACCTTCTTCAGAAATTTAATTTAGGTCATCACATCATGTCTGAGCCTTCCTGTATCATACATAATTTGCCTGAAAACCTTTGGTTTATGATGTCTTCAGTTCTGGATTATATATTTTTATTTCTGCATTCCTTTTGATATGTCATCTCAGCTCTCTGTATATATTAAAATAACAGCTGATGCACATATGAATTTGAATGCCATCCTAAAATGAGTATAGAAGAGGTGGTAAGACAGAGATTAAAAAGGTATATGCAGGAGATGAGACTGGAAAGGTTCAGTGAGACGGTTCTGTGTGTGAAAGATGCTCAAAATTTTGGATGATTACCTAAATTTTATTCTGAAAACATTTAGATCTCATTTTCAGAAAGAGCTCAAGCTCAGCAAGACCCCTAATGGGATTATCACTTCCTAAAGCCCTCAAAAACTTTAGAGCTGAGTTAAAATTAAATTGTGGGTGACTGTTAACTGTGGGTTCAAATGTGTAATTTTCATGTGGGATGTCTACAGAAATTTAATTAAATGATCACACTAGTGATCACTCAAAGGCTTAACTGGTATCTTAACTGGTATCAATGAAGTAAAGTTGATGTCCACTAAGAAACTCCTTTAACAGCATTGGGAGAAGAAGCTTAAAATAACAAAAAAGCAGAGCAACTGACTGATAAAGGGTATCCACATTTGTTAGATTCCTGAAAAGAATGGTAGGGACTAATAAGGAGCATAAAGAAAAAACATATGACAAGGTTGAGTGACATTCCACATTGGGGTGGCTAAAGAACAAAGCTGTAAGGAAAACAAAGTGATTGCCTGGAGTGCAAAGATCCTGTCAACACAAAAACAAGTTAAACAAACAATTTTACTCTTTTAATTCATATTGAAGACTGTGTCACTGTGATGTAACTGAACTCTTTAAAATCAAATCAATCATTCTCTGTAGCACTTTGTGGAAGAGCAAGAAGCAGAAAATAGAAACTTGACAGCCCAATGTACCTTTGCCCTGATGTTAACTTGTCAACACTTATAACCCCAGAAGGAGAAATCAGACAATAGACAATATATAAATTATTCTTAACAGCAGTGACAGCTGCTGTCCTTTTTCTCTCAATGCATGCAAAACTCACTGGCTTAGTTTCATTATTCTTAGTATTTGTTACTGCTGATACTATTATTATTATTACTACCACTACTACTATAACTACTTTTTAAAAAATGTCTCCCTAACTTAATCTTTGAGAGATGGATAAAACTGCTGTAAATCCAAAAGAAAAACAACTACTGTTTTGAATCTTTCATTCTACCACCAGCAGGTAAACAAAAATATTCTCATTAGCAAAAATGGCTGGGAATGGAAACAAAATCCCACTCTGCTGGGTCCCAGAGCTTCCAAGAACTGTGATTACAACTGCATAGAAATGACATCCCGTGCACTGAAATGCACTTCTGGACTATGGACACTTCAGAAGAACCTCAAAAACAAAGATAAACCTCTCCCCTATTCAAGGCAGGAGCAATGCTGCTTACAGTTCTGCTTCAGAAGTGATGTCCTTCCTGGGCACTGCTCATTGGAAGAGACATGAAACAAATTAAACCGTCCTTTGTTCCCTTTCCAGAACTCATCAAACACTGAACAACAAATGTAAAAAGTTCACTTATTTTGATAAAATAAAATCTTTCTGTAACTCTTGATGAATTCTGCTGTGTTGAAAAGTCAAGAGTTAACTGGAAAACCCACAAACACTGCTTGGCCTGCTGGGGTATGAATGAAGGATGGAGCTGAGAGTCTTCCAGCATTGTTGAATTGGTAGGCTGAAGCTTGAAAAGCAAGAAAGTTGATCAATTCCCAAAAGAGATTAGGGCCTTTCAGATCTTTCAGGACCTTTCAAGTCGTCTGGGAGCTCAGTAAAACTTGAAACATTTGCTTAATTTCTCTGCCTGAAAGATTGCAGTTGTGGGTGTGAAGGTTTTGGGCACTTCAGACTGCTTTGTGGGTTTGTTTTCATTTTGGTGAGTTGCTGTTGTGAACAAAAGATTTGCAGTTTGGTTGGTGGTAGTCTTTTAAAGGGGTCTTTTACTGAACCTCAGAAAAAGCATTATGAATTAGACTATTACATTTTTATAGGTGAAAAGAGCTAAAGCAATTTGAGAAGAGGGAGTCTAGGCATGTTAAAGAACTGTATAACTTGGAAGCAGGACCAGCATTTTACAATGTCTAAATATTTTGTTGACTAGGCTGGTAAAAAGTGTGAAAAGAGACAAATTTGGAAGGATAATTAGTGAGGATCAAGATGAAATACTAGCTGTCAGGAAGCAGAAAGTATTTTAAACTAGTGTTAGCAGATGCCTCAAGTATTACTCTTCACAGACAAAAGGGAAATGTGTGTGGAGATAATCCCAACTCATGAGAATGTAAAAGGGATAGAGTGATAGGAAATATAAAATACACTGATTATTGATGTAGTTCTTTTCTTCTCTCTTTGCAGAAGACAGAAATGAAAGCTGTATGAGTCCTTGCAGGTAAAAGGTTATGTAATTATTCAAACATACCTGAATTGTTAGTCTAGAAAGTACATTGACTGTCTAATCTAGGAATTGTCATTTGGTTTCCAGTAGGAGAACAATGTATTTCCTTAGTGGCAGCTAGTTTCTTAGTGACTGTTTCCCCCTCTGCACCCTGTACCTTTCAATTAAATCCCCGGCTGTGTCAAGAAAATGGAGGTAAAATGAAACAGCAGTCATTCAATGGTTACAAATAATATGCTTGCCTTTATCTACACACTCAATGGGCAAAAAGATATGATAAATGCTCTTGCACCCACATAGGTATCATATTGTTCTCATAGCATGGGACAAGCAGAAGGCAGCATGACCCACTACGTAGCAGAGATGGAGCAAACCAGGTGGATCTGAGGTCACACACAGCAGACAGCTTTGCTGTCTGGAACTGTCACTATTTAAGTCTCCTACTCCAACTCACCATTTTCTGTAATGCACATGTAATGCCTCTGTCTCTTTCAGTCCTTCAGAGGTAAGAGGTTATCTGAGAGTATATTTGGGGGAAAATAGCAAATATGAACATCTGCATTCCAAATGGTCACAATATTCTGCAGTGTAACACTCGCAAATTCCTTTTATTGCTTACTTTCAAACAAAAGGAAGCAATCCAGTAGTAAATATTTGACAGAACAAGGAAGAAAACAAATACACAAAAATTCTTGATATAGGATCAGACAAATGAAAAGATGCAAATGTATGTGATCCATTTTTCAGAGCAAAACATTTCTGTATGATGTCTGGTATAACTAAAATTGTGAAAACTTGAAGATCTTTTATATATTTTATACACCTTACATATTTTCAGCTAATCAGAACTGCTTCTTTATTGGCTATTTTATGTGAGTGCTGAATAGCAGTCCCTTTTTGTAGCTTTTTTTTCCTGCAGCAGCTACTGAAGTCTTCATTTACACTGCACAAATTATCCTTAACAGCAGGTAGGAAGCAATCAGCAAGGTGTAGCTGGCAATAGGTCTATTTTCATTACAAGATGGAGAGAGCCAGGGGACATGACATTTGTCCAACATAGTCAGGGAGGACTCTTTTAGGAAAATCAGCTCTGGATAATTGTAGTCTTGCTGAGGAGAAATTGAAAGGGGGAATGTGGGAAAGTGTGTGGTTGTTTTGTTTGGATTTTTCTTACTTTTTCTCATTAAGGTAAGAAAAAGACAGAAGTAAGAAATAATTCAAATCCTTTAAAAACTTCCTACAGTGTCATAAAATACATATAATTCTCCTGCTCTTGAGTACACTGAGCGTTTCAGAGCACGTCTGTGAAATGATTTCACAGTGACTCATTAGTAGAACTGTTAATAACAAATTTGGAGGAGGAGAGCATGAGGATTTTGGAGATGAAAGAGAGCCACAGCTAGTGCAGTTATATCACACTGGATAAATTTTTCAAACAATAGTAAAATAAGACAGAGGTAAGACGGAAATGGGCTAAATCATAATGACCCAACTTTACATGCAAAATTGAGACACACAAATTCAGAAACCAAATGTGTCCCAGAGTGTCCCTTGAAGGTGATTTCGGTCCCCCAAAGTTCTTAATTATCTTTCGAAGGAGACCATTTTCTCTTGAACTACAGTGGTAGGAATTTTCCCCATTATATGTTATTATTTCTTGTTTCAGTTCTCCTTTGAGTAATCTCTCTGTTGCCTCCCTTCAGTAAGCAGGAATGTTGTATGCTTTTAAGTATTTACTGAATGTTTTACAAGGAAATATTTTTTCTAGGACTGTAAATACAAAGAACTCCTCTAAGCAAAGGAATACCCAGCAGGCTGTATTTTCTTTCCTTTTTAAATAATACATTTGCTTGCTACTGGCCTTGGAAATAAACTTCCTCCTTTACCACGGAATAAACGTATCTTGTTAAGTTCCAGAGTAATAACTCTTTTGTTTTTTCATACATAGTCAAGAAAAATTCCTAATATAGTGAACACTGTAAACTCAGACTTGAATAAAGGCTACCATCTTTAGCTAAAATTACTAAATATAGAGGCATCTAGATAAATTCTTATATATAAGTATACCTTAAATGTAATCTTCTTAAGAACATTGATATTTGCAATTTTTTACCTGAATAAAATCCCTGTAATAGAGATGAACTGATGCCTTTGTCAGGGATGGTGAAATGAAATATCACTGCTTGCTCCAGAAGTCTGCAGCACAGCAGGACATTGAACCCTTCTCTTCCAAGTCCTAGGTTAGCACTTGAACCACGGGAGAAACTTTCCTCCATCTTCAGGGGATTATACCTGTAAATGAAAATGGAAAGGAAAACACATCAGTCCACATCTCTTCACACATCATTCACCTCTCAGAACCTGAGGAAAAGGACACTGTCAAGCTTTCTCAAGGAAATTGTCTCTTTTGACTTTTTTCTGGGATGTAGAATCCCAGGTCTTTCCCAAGTACCTAACAGTTAACTGAGACATATGAAACAAATGAACATTGGATGGGCAAGTTAAGTTGTTGCAAAATAATTTTTCTAAGGATTTGAATTTATGTTTAAACTCTAAAGGCTAGGATATGTAATGGCTAGATCTTAAACAAATACATAAAATATTAACATCACTTCAGAAAACTCGAATGAAGTACTTCTCCCCATAGAAGACACAGTATACCTTCAAGTTCCATAGAGTAAGAGGCATGGAGAAGAGTTGTAAAGCTGGGTGAGGGTAGAGGGAAGAAAACAAATAGAGAAGAATAGAGCCAACCCCTGTCTTATCTTCATGGAAAATCTCCAAGTTGCCCTGAACTGTTGGCCCGAAATGCTGGTTCACTCCTGATTTTAGAAAACGATTATTCTCAGATCAACACTTTTTGTTGTTTGGTACTGGATGACACACTAGGGTGAATACCCTTTTAGGCTCTTTCAAATGCCTCAATGCCAACTGGGCATTGCAGAAATTCATGCTGTCCAATATTGGACAATTAAAACTCAAAAAATGAAACAGGCCTCAGTCTCACTGTCTCCATGTCAATTCTGAACAACGGGGAGAACTCAAGTTCCAGATTCACTTTTTTTAGTTGATTAATTTATCGATATATTTTCCTTTAATTTTTCTGCATCACAATCTCACTGCCTAAGGCTTTTCATGGTATTAAAAACAACCAAGTATCACTCACCTCACTTGGCAAAGAAGACTAAGCAAGGACGGTGCACTTCTAACCCTTGATCCTCAGTCTGATCATATCTCCAGACTACACTATCTCTATGGTTCTATAGAGATACTTCATCAGCATGAAATTGTTACACAATAAAGCTTCTTGCTGCAAATATACACCAAAACATTCCTTCACATGTTCCCATGAAAACAGTTGGTATTTCACAGACTAAATTTCTCAGATCTAGAAATCTCAGTCAAAATCCTTGAAAATAAAGATATCGAGCATGGTTATTTTGAAATTAGGTGGTTTTCAAAATTGCTGTAGTCACAGACAAAGATTATGTTAGGAAACTTCAGCGGCTTCATTCACCGAGGAATGTATGTTCTGATCTGGGCTCTCCCAACCTCAAATACTCATTAATACAGGGTGTGTGTTCTCTTCTGTGCTCTCTTTGTCGCACAAAACAAGGAACGTGTAAGAAAATAGTGAAGAGAAAAAAAGGGTTTGAGTTGAACACTGAACTTTCCAGTTAATTATTTTCTTGTAGCACTGTATTAACTTAATTCTATGAAATGAACCAATGGCAGAAGACATAGCTATAGCTAAACCTGTTAACTTTAATTTCTATTTAATTTCCAGGTGAAAAGAATTTTGTTCTCACTCCTTGCCAACTGACTTAGGTTAAAAGCTTCTTTATGTACTTGAGTTGGTACAGCAAATTTAACTCTTTACTTTCATACTTGTTGTGATGTACATCTCTTGCTGCACTACAATATACCCTTTGTTGTACCAGTTTAAATATCATCCATACATGAAAGGCAATGAAATTCTATCAGCAAGTTTCTTTTTCTGAAAGCAGGCTGTGTTGGAACAAAATCAAAGAAGAAAATAAACCCATCCTGCTCCTCTCCAGCTTTCTAAAACTTTCTCAAGTTCTGGAAGATGGGAGAGAAATGCAATTAAAACAATCCATTAAGTGCTTTATTTGCCACCTGCCATTCATTGAATACCTGCTGATAAAAGTGAGTTTTTTAACTTGCAGATTTGTCCTGATAGACTGGAATTATGAAAGTTCACAAGTGCTCCAGGAGACACATGAGGATAAATATAGATTCAGTCAAATCAAATCAAATTTGGCAATAAAGACGTAAGAAGTGAATTACTTTTAGCTTGCCCCAAGTTGTTTAACAGAACCAGGACACTTTATGAAGGCAGTTTTGTTTAAAAAATGCAGAAAGCCTTGTACTGTTCAATTCTTCTGTTACTCTGTTAGCTATACAATTCACAAGCTGTTGCATTTTTCAATAGGTATTTTATCCAAAACTTGTCATATGTTCAGAGGTGCTTAGATAATGTTATTTTAATTAAACTTTTTAACTGTCACTTTTTATGCTATAATATATTTGTGACGTAGCTACATTAAATATTCCTATCCTTATATCAACATACTCACTGGCCAATTTCAGTGAAGGTGTGTGTCTGTACTAGCGTTTTATTTTGGATATTCCCTGCTCTCCTGAAGTGAATGTCCCAGCTGTTCCACTTTACTTTTCTGTGGGTTGCACAGGATTTGGTTCCTTCTGAACAAAACTGGCTCAGAGTTGAAGGTACAGGAGTGCTGTCACCTCATGGCACTGGACAAGAGCAAGCCTGAGGCAGCCAATCTCCCTACATCCCACTCCATTGTTTGTAGTGTGAGTGTGATCATCAGGTACTCAAGACAGGTAATTTGCCTCATATATTTATTTTTGGTGAGTTTTACAAATAGTGTAGCTTTCTACATGTTTGTGAAGAGAGAATCTTGTATTACACAGCACTGAAAATGCTGAAAAAAAGGTCCCTTGCTGGATGTCAAAAAAGAGGTTGAGGAGGGGGGAAAAGAAATGTTTTCCATTAGTGTTATTGCTTAGAGATCTTCATGTGAAGAATCGCTTGGTGCACTAGTGAGGTGATATGGATGTGCAAATCCAAGGTAGCTGGGAATGCAAGATTTGAACACTGAGTCCAACTGTTATTGTTAGTACCAGTAATTAAATGTGGCATCAAAATTTTCTTCCTTTTTACATATATCTTTTTCCTCCTTGCTGGTTGCCTCTTACTGTAACTAGAGAAAAAGTATATGTCTTCAAAATGTGAGTATTTTTCTTTTAATTAGAGAGCTTTTATAACCGATTCTCGCACTGTTTACTAAAATGCACTTCATCCTACTGATTAAAGATGCTGGAAAAGCTGTTATCTGCAACATATCTCTATGTCACAAATCCATATGATCAGATAGAGCAGACCAGAAACGCTCTGCTAATGCTAAAGTTTGTGTATAATTGACAGTGACTATTCATCTGACCTTATATGTTAGATCATGGAATTCATTAAAATTCAGAAGTCAAATACATAATGTAAGTTCGAGAATGTAATGTAGTCACAGCCTCAAAACTTAGTTATATAAAAAAAGGGCAATTAAAATTCAGTAGTCAATTTTCATTGCATGTACACTTATGAAACCCTCGTCTTTTGAGGATATTAAACATAGGCATCTTGCGCAGACAGTCATACTGATTCTGATTTTATTTTAATGTTCACCTGAATATTTTCCAATTTTAAGATGATAAATACCTGAGGTCAAAATAGCGACAGCAGATTCTCAGCACCATTGACAAACTGGGATAGTTTGTAAAAAAGCTAGAATTACCCAAGTAAAGTTTATAAAGTGATTTATTTTATATTAGTGTCCTTATGAAGGCATTTACTCGGATTATAATGTCAGCATTTACAACACCAATAAAAATAGGGCTTTATACTACAACAGGCAGTGTTTCATTTTAGTAGATCAGGCAGGTGCAGCATTTTCATTTCAGCAAGTCTTTCTAAAAACAAGGTCACTGTAAAATCATTCCTTGAACAGACAATTGGGAGGGAAATCTAAAATGACCCTTTAAGAATTTTAACTGGGATGTGTAAAGACATTGTTAGGTTCTCAAGTACAATAATTTTGAGTGAAACTAAAAAGTAGTAATTTCTCTAGTTAAATGCTTCAGGTCTGTGATTGACTCAGTTTCTTAATCTTTCATAATGGATGTTAAACAAAAACTAAAATAAAGACAGAGTTATTGTTAATCCACCAATATGATGTTAATTGTTTTTACATGGACCATGCCAAGGATATTTATATATATATATAAAAAAAAGAAAGCAAAATAATTAATGCTAAAAGTTTCTTTTAAACTAAAAAAACCCCATGAAACCTATGTAAAAAGTTGGTGTTTTTTTCCCTCTAATGAAATGAGCTCTTTACATATAAATTATATTGTAATAACAGAGCTCCCTGGTGGAAAAGATTTCCTTCTCCTGCTGGCAAAAATTAAGATAATCACAGATGGCTAATGATCAAAAATACTGACTGACAGCTCTGAAGTACAAGGCATAGATAATATTCTCAGAGCTACAGTTTATTTATACTCAGAACTGGCTTTAGGCACCCACAAAATGTGCATTTGTGATGTCCTATTATAAAGGAGATCTTTTAGCCACCAGTTCCTGTTGCCAAGGTTTTTCCTTAAGACTAAACTGATCTCCATTATTATTTCACCAAAATACTTGTGTTTAAGAGCACCACTTATTTGAAACAATCTGTAACTAGCTGAATTTCCTTAAACATGGAGACATTTTTAGTAGCATTATAACTAAAATACGTATTTTGAGTTCTTAGAAATACTGTACTATACTTCAGGGTTTATATACTGCAGAAGTCAGTGAGGGCAAAGAAAGGGTACTGAAACTCGTTAGTTTCTTGTCTTTGAATGATGGTGTACAAAGTGTCTGGTTTCTTTGGTAGTGCTCAAAAACCTGTAAGGAGTTTGGTCTTGCTCCCACTTAATGTTAGTTGAAATGTTTACCTGATTCAGCCAGGATGGATGAGCTTATAGGTAATTCTAGTTTTCTCAAATGTTTCTTATTTATCGCTTTATGGCTCCCCTAAAAACTTTGCTAAACATTTTGTAGAGTAGAAACCTATCTTTGATTTTAAAGCACTACTGTGCTTTAGGCTTGGGATTGTTAAAACCTTTCAGAACATCTAACATGCAACATCAAATGTTTTCTAATAGAATGTCTGCCTTATTGAAATATAATTTCTAGCTCCTGTAATGTAAATGAAAAGCTGGAAACATATTCCAGACCTATTTAAAAGGTTTGATAATAGGAATGCCAGTTTTAAATATCCCAAAGTATTACCGATTGTGTATGAGCAACATTTCCTATGAAATATGGATATCTGAAAAAGTTTCTGCTTCTTTATCTGTTTAACTTTCAGGTACATATTGAGAAGATGGCGCAAAAAAAGGCAAAGTTCTTTGAACTTTGCTATTGATTTTCTCTGAACTTCAGCAACCAGGAGAGAGGGAGAGAGGAGGAGAGAGAGAGAAAGATACTACTTATGGAAAGTCTATACAAAATTACACCTCACTGGACACCTGTGAATGCAGAAGGGAATTTTCAAAAACCCAAAACTGTAGGAGAACTTACTGCTGGAATTGGCACTTGCTTAGACTATGCAGTTCATCTCCACAAGCAGCATAAACCAGGCTTCATTAGTCACAGAGCTCCCGGAAATACTCGCTTAATAAACCTTTTGATTTTCAACGAAGTATGATTTTTTGGGCATAGGCTAATGATTTTTGTGCTGACAGAAATAACTTTGCTGATATGTTGCGTGGTCTCAGACTTCAATATAGGTTCACATTCTTTTCATTCAAATGTCTGATTGGACCCATGCTATATGAGCTGGAAGCTTTGAATATAAGGAGCACCCATATATCAACACAGCTCCCGTTGTGCCAGAACAGTGTTAATTTTACAATGGCAGGCATGGAGCTGGAGTAATAATTAATACAAACTTTTCCCCATGCACACAATATTTTTGTAGCTATGTTAAACTTCATCCAAACTGAAATTATTTCAGCAAGTAAGTTATTTCTTCTAAACATGTGCAATTTATAAGTAAGTCTGTGATTTACTAACATTCTAGCCATAACAAATTTATCAAAAATGACTTCTTAGAGTAAAACCTGATATACGTTAACAACTCAGAGGTCAGTCATAAAAAAAGGGGAAGGGGAGAGAGAGAAAGGTAGAGAAAGATTGAGAGAAAGAACTTTTTTTTCATAAAGGAGGTTTTAGGAGCTACAGTGGCTTCACAAACCATCACTTTTTAAGAGCATGTTAAGAGCATTCCACCTCTTTTGAAACCCAGTTACAGCTAAGTGAACTATCACAACTAAACTATTTCACTGATCTGAACAACAATAAACCAAAATGAGTAGAAGTACTAAAAGCATGCCTGAGGCAACAGAAACTTTGGTGTTAATTTCCATCTCTTTCAAGTGCATTTGATGAATGATGTGACAAAAGAATCCTAATTAAAGTCGAAATCCTGAATACTAAATAAATTAGAAGTGCCACTACATTCATCTTCTACAATGATAATACTGCCACTTCTACTCCTTCTCTGTGCCCCTTTGCTTACATCTGTGGCAGTAACTCAGCAAAGGGCACTGCCAGCACAGATGGGAAAATGGATACTCTTCCCCAAACAGAGAGATAATAGGACAGGCCTCTTTGTTTCCCTTCACTGCCTTCAATTTACACAAAGAAAGCCTACCAGGGGCATTCAAATTATTTTTAGGTATATATTTTTCCTCTCAAATTAAAACTTGACAAGTGACACTACGCTATCTGGTCTTTACTAGCCCTAGAAAAGTTGCTGTGTTTATGGCCATTAAATTTTTATTTCTTTTATTACTGGAGAATCATTAAGTATATATATACTTGGAGTAATATATAATACTAATGGGTTGGAAAGCAACACTGAAGGGATGAAATTCTATGGCTTGTGTCACACAAGGCAGAGAAGACAATCATAAATGACCTTAAAATCTATGAATCTTTCAAGGAGCTGCCCCATTCAATAAGCAGAGTGGAACATGAATTATGACTCCCGAGAGACATCCTTTCCCTGCTCCCCTTTTGTTCCAGGGAGCAACTCTGAAATACTTCAGGAGAAGTTTATATCCCCAGTATGCCCAAGCAGTAGGCTTGTCTTTTTCCATTCTCTTTCCACTCCTTAGAGAAAGAGGGCTGTCAAGGGAGGAGGCCCTTCTATTCCCACCACAACTACAAAATCTGCTAATGCAAACAAAAGGGGTGCTTCAGTGACTCCAAATCCCATTTGTACTGTCTGTGGCCTGTGACAAGAGAAGGCCTAAAAGGCTGTAGTTAATCAGGAACTCAAAGGGAGCCATGTAGTCCAAAATCTCAGCCACTGACTATTAGTCAGTGACTAATAGTGCCTGCCTGTTAGAAAAAAATGTAAAAACATAATAAACACGTAGTGATACTTCTCCAAATTTTTCTCCCAGCCCATAGCAGTTTATAGTAAATTCTGATTCAGAGTTCATAACTTTGTATTTAATGTCTCATGAGGTACTGCCCATGCACAGAACACGACTTGACTGACATGGTTAAACACTGCAACTGCATAGGTCACACCAAGTGTCTTCTTTAATTTTCTTGCAATGATATTACAGTTCTTGGCTCCTTCTAAACAATGTAGTTTCCTTTGTATTTTCTAAATTATAAAAAAAAAACACTTTCATTTGAGGTTTTAAGCAAGTTTTCAGATTTGTTGTACCAAACTTTTTTTTTTTAGAGGAAATGGAAGAGAGAATTATCTTAACAAAAAAGATAGATTGTCTGCTTGTATCTGTCTGATATATTTTAAGACCTGATTTTACACCTAATCTAGCTCATGACATTATAATGAGCTACATTTTTTGAAAGTACTGTGAATGAAAACAAAGTTTGTGTACATGTGGTATATAATTTCCAGAATTCTTGTCAGTAGGTGAACTTTGCAGCCCTAATTTTCTCCTATGAATTTTGGACTGATGTTTTAGAAAGGACATTTTTTGATCTTAACTGTGATAGTGATCATTTCAGTGATCAGAGTGGATCATTGGGCTAATTATTCTATATAGGTAACTATAGATAGGTTTAATAAATTGCCTAAATAGTAGAGACATGCTGAGACACATATAGTGTGATATCATTTATTGAAGTGCCTATTTTGCACAAGAACAATTAAATATATGCAGCACCAGCTCTTGAATTTTAACTTTGCATTCAGCTACCAACAGTAAAATATTTTATTTCCAATATCACTACAGGTAAAGAAAATTTTCAACCCATCTTTAAAAACACAGAGGATAACTAATTATCGTACTAATTCTCTCTCATACAAACACCCTGTGATACAAGTATGCAACTTGGATTTTCCTCTGTGCTTAAAAACCACAGTTTGACAGTCAAATATCAGACTTCCAATTTTTCCTGGTTTTTGAATGACTTCATAAGACTCATATGTCTTGAGGTGACAGTCAAGGATAAAGAAGGGAAGCAAGAGATGCTTGAAAAAATAAATCGTTGGAACTTGAGAGCTTAGTAATTCACATTTCTGCTTTGTAACAAAAACATTAACTGAAGCAGGATGGACTTCTCTAAACTAAGGCAAGAAAAGGACTTGGAAATTTAACTTGCCCTTTTTCATGTACAGTACTACAGAGTTAAACAAAGTCACTGCAAGCTTTCCCTTCTTAGGGATAGACTAGATTGTATTTAGTCTTCACCATCACGTTGACTTCATTACCAGTGACCTTGATCCTTTCTGCCACTGTCTGCTGTGATCCCTGGGGATTAAATGCTCAAAGGTTATAGACTTACATACGTGTATATGAGTTGTCATCTCCGGATTCTTAATAATTGATTGTCAAAGCACTTTTGCACCATGCACCTTGCTTGTTTTGGCAGAACAAGTGCCCTTTCTCAGCTCGATGTTCAGCTACTCTTCTTTAGGGTCTGTGAGTGTCAATTGGTGCGATAAAGCGTAAAAATACAAGCTTGTCAGTAATGACCCAGTTGGTAGCCATCAGAATACTTGGCTAAAAAGTCAGAGAAAGCTTTTCAAGTTCTTGTGCTGGTTTTTTTGTGTTTGTTTTTTGGTTTTTGTCTTTTTCCCTGGGACTTTTGAAAAATGTAGCAGAAACCATTTTCATTAAGAGAAGTCTAAATTTGACAGAGAAATTCAAAGGAAAGTATCCTCTTCAAGAGCTAGAGAAGAAAAATGTATTCTGGTCAATATTTCCAAACATGAAAGTGATCTTCAACAAGTTGTAAAACTACTACTGAGCCAAAAAAAACAATAATTTAAAAAGAAAAATTTATGTCAGGTCTGAGATTTAGGTATGCTATGAACATATAAATATAGGTTGCTAGGGTTTTTTAAAGTTTTTTCGTTAAAACTTTTTGTTAATTTTGGTTAGGTTTGTTGGTTGGGTTTGGGAATTTTTTTTTTAAACTGTCCTATTTTCTGTCCTATTTTCAGTGGTTTTATTGAGGATTGTTCATGCTAGTGAAGACCAAATTACATAAAACTAGTGGCCTTTTATGTTGATTAAGCTTAGAAAACAACGTTAACTGAACACAATAATTTGTTAAATTTGTTGCACACACCAGGCAGGTAACAATAGGTTTTATAACACAAGTATTTTTTTCAAGAGGTTTAGTGTCAGTGACATAGAGGAGCATCCTTTCGTTAGCAGACAATGTTTTCTGGAGTTGTAGTGTGCTATTGTCACCGTAAGACAAATCAGTAATGTATTGGACAGAGTAAACTGTTCCTGTTGTGTAATGCTTCCCTATCTCTCTAAAGACTTAGAACATCTTTTATCACAACAGGGGGAAATTTGGATCTTTTATCAACTTGTTCAAAAAGCATTCCATTTAAATAATGTGTCTGGAACTGTAGTCTATGGCGATAATCAGTAGCTTATTAACCTTAATCATAACAACACATTATCACTATTTGGTTTCACGTTGACTAATTTGCAGAACAATGGGGAAAAGCACACTCAGCCCATAAGACTGTTCCTAGTTCTTGGCACTGTATAAATATAGTGACCCTCACTTGAAATGTCAGAGACTTGAGAAAAAGCTGTATCATATGATGAAGGAAGAGAGTCAGGGAAAAGAGGATCATGTAATCAGAGAGTTAGTTAAAAAGTAAACACTTGTTAAACCTCTGGACAAAGTGAGACCATCATCAAACAGATACCTAGAGAACAGAATAAAGGTCAGTTACCTTTTATCATGTTTGTGTAGCTTCAGTTAAACTAACAAGCAGCAGCATGTGCTTAGGGTCATAGTTAAACACTTTTGCCTTGATAAATGAGCTGTGTATTAGGTGCTTCCCTTTCAAGAACATGGCCATATTGGAACTCTGATCTACAAAAAAAAAGACATCAGAAAAGGAAGCAATTTACCTGGGGGCAGAAATCAGTCATTTCAGGTGGTAGAAGGAAATAGTAACATGTAAAACAATAAAATAATGAGTCAAAACAACTAAAATGAAGCAGAGAAACCTCAAAAATAAAACCCATCACTTCAATTTTGGGGAGTGAAATTGCAGAATCCTTTTCTTTCCGGATTTCTCAAAATCACCAAATATTCTTTGTCTTGAACTATTTCAGTGTTGATGATATATTTCCTCATAATTGCACACTTCTTATGAAAATTCTAGTTCTTGATCCTGATGATTTTACTATTTCATAGGAGCCACACATAAACCTACTGCTAAGGAAGAAATAAAACCATAAACCTTACAAGGGATTTAGACGTCACCATCCTCAGAGGAGGGCAGGTAGATGAATAAACAGCACTTTCTAAAACCATGCTATATGGTGTATAGACCATGCTATATAAAAGTTTCACTGAGTTCATTCAAAAAAGGAGTTTTTAGGGGTATTAATTTCTTAGATACTGTAGGACTACAATATCTTCAGTGGGGAAAAAATGCTAGAACTGCAAAGTACATCTTAATAGCATTACAACAAAATAAGTTCAAGAAATTTAGGTTCTGTATTATGAAAATAATGTTCCTAAAATTGTTTACAAAAAAAATTTAGGCGACAACACCCCAAAATTCATTACAACCAGTTCTACTATATTAAACTAGAAGAAACATGAGAACCTTCTGCCTTTTCACTGAATTATGTTATGCCACTGTACCTCTTTAAATGTATACTGCAGCTTAATAATTAGTGTCATAGCATAGCAAAGTTTCATTGCATGATTTGCACTTCATAGGAAAATGTGAATGTGCAAACTTCAATTGGCCAGAGCATTCACACAGAGTAAGATTCTACTACAGGCTAAGCTTTTTAATGGTCATAGAATCACAGAATGGCTCTGGTTGGAAGGGACCTTAAAGATCATTAATTCCAACCTTCCTGCCATCGGCAGGGACATGTTCCACTAGACCAGGTGGCTCAAAGTCCCATGTAGCCTGTCCTTGAACACTTCTAGGGATGGGGCATCCACCACTTCTCTGGGCAACCTGTTCTGGTGCTTCGCCATCCTCATAGTGAAGAATTTCTTCCTTATGTCTAATCTAAACTTGCCCTTCTTCAGTTTAAAGCCATTACCCCTTGTCCTACAAGTACATGTAATAAGTACCTCTCCAACTTTCTTGTAGACCCCCTTTAGGCATTGGAAGGTGCCAGACCTTTCTCTTCACCAGGCTGAACAACTTCAACTCTCTCAGACTGTCTTCATAGGAGTGGTGCTTCAGTCTTCTCATCATCTTCATTAGATCCACATCCTTCTTATGTGGGGGCCCCACACCTGGACAATGCTTCATTGTACCTGTTTCTATGATAGAGAGACTGGCAGCAATATGTTTATGCTTTGATAAGAGTTCAAAAACTGTTTGCTGTAAATCACAGTAGGATATCACTGTCACAGTGGCAGTGGTGCTACAGCCATGAATGTTAAAAGGTCATAAAATATTTTTTTAGTAGATCAGTTTTTAAAGTTGAAAAAAAATATAGACCAACTCTTTTTCAGATGTCATACACAGTGAGTCATAATATATTCAAAAATTTCTATAAAAACCACAAGCATTTGTTCTTCCTTCAGAACAAATTTGTTTTAGTTTCCTTCTCTATTCTTCTTATGTTCAATCAGAATAGCAAAACACATGAAAATTTCTAAAAATATCAAATCAGTTTGAAACACTGTAGTCCATGTTCTGATATTAGAAGATTTGAAATTATAATGGAGAGTATTTCACCAAAAATTTATTTGGCACGTGTCACTGCCTTAGACCACAATTATGTGGTAAAGTATCTGATAAAGATCTGCAGAGATTTGGGTTCTAAATCTGCTAGGCACTAGACAGTAAAAAACCCCAGTAATTCACACAAGCCATGGGATAGGACCGAGAGAGAAATGTCTCACATATACTATACATGAAAGGACAATGATTCCACAAAAAAATTTAGCTTATGCCATATAAACAATCTTCCAGATTCAGGACACTGGAAGCAAATATCCATGTATATATACATATTTTTATCTTCAAAATATCTATATATTTAATTTATATTGCTTATAAATAAACAAAGAGTTGCACCTAAAACTGTATCTTCATTTCATAGCAGTGATTAAATTTATCAATTATTTTGTAAAAATGTAGCTTAGAAATTCAAGAATTTGAATTTTACTGAAAAGTGTGCTGTGAAGAGATTCCACTGTTAATGTAAGTATGATGGTCTGTTTCAAAATAATGCAGAAAATGTATCTGATTTTTGCATTATTCTAGGTAAATATTGCCCATAAAATTCAATGACTATTGAGACTTTACCTATGTGGCAAACAGTAAATATAAAAACTGAAATTAACTTTCTGTGTGTTATTTGGTGTTTTAAGATAAACAGTGGAAACACTTAGGTGTAAAAAAAAAAAGCTGATCTTTTCTCTTATCCTGCTGACTGTTAGTCTTTCATCACACATTTTTCTTATGCAGCTGAACAATATCAGTTTAGTACATAAGATGCAACCATGTCTTCACTTAATAAAGAGATAATATTTTTATTCAGCATTTATGTTGATATTTTAAGTATCATGCACACTGCTAAGTAGTCATAAGATCAAATGCACTTTGGCTTAGTTTCCATATAAAAATTAGAATGTGTTAATTTTATTACCACTCTGCCAACATATTTGAAAGCATATTAATGAGTGTTAATGTCATATGCTTAGCCAAAAGAATTCCTGAAGTCAGAGTGCTGTTTTATCTGCTTTAAAGCTTTAGTAATAAGGAGTTGAATAGGTATTTTGATAAGTATTTTATATCCTGTTAGCCAATAGTTGAATACAATTGAAAAATCTCCTACTGTGTACACAGAAATTATGCTGTATTTTGGTAAAACAGTAAACTTGATGATAAAAGTGACTGAATTACAATAGAATCTATCAAAAATATCCAGACAAACACAGAAATAATTATATTACTCAGCTGAAGAATTTTCCATTTGTCAAGATAAACATTCTCGAGTTTTTATTTGGTTTATTTTAAGAAATTCCAACCAGTTTGGATAATTAATTACATGGAAATCACTATGAAACTATTTAGGTTTCCTCTAACAAAATATTTCATTTTTTTTTCGTGCAATTTTTTCAGTCCCGTAAGAGACTGAATTAATCAAGGAATTAGATGAGAAATGGAAGTTTCTGTTTTAGAAAACAGAATGGCAGCTAGACAACAGAAAACAGATGCCAATTATTTGCCAGTGTCTGCGGTAGAACAAAATATTTCATGACATTTACTTTGCCTTAGCAAGGCTGCCGTTGATGTCAGTCAGCAGGTTCAGAAAAGAGGGTCCATATGATCTAGGATTGAACAAAAATTCTACACTTTGGTAAAGATGACAAGATAAAAAATGCGTAGTTCTTTTTATAGAGTCAGCTAAAATAGCACAAGCTGAAATAATACTCTCTTACTCTGTAAAACCAGAGCTGTTTAATAAACTAAGTGAAAACAGAATTTGCACTTCTTGGACTTAGAAGCCACAAAATAGGATTTGTTTTGTCACACATTAAACGGGAAAGAATTCAAGCTGTGCAATAGAAAATAAAATATTTTGTCAGTACATTGGCTATTTTTATTTTCCCTGAGTACACATTTGTAAGGTGGGCTAGTCTTTATCATGTGCCATCCAAGGGAACCAGGAGCTAGTGCCATGTTGCTTACCTTTAACACACCAAATCAACATGGTATATATTAATCATAAAAAGCAGACCAGCAGTAAATAATTCTGTTAAGCTAGGAGCTAGGACAACAGTTAAAACTTCCAGTTTGGACCTGTAACATTTTTTATGTAGCAAACACCCTAATTAGATGATTACACTGACAAAACATGGTATACTGTTTGTGGTTTACCTATTATATTAACATGAACTGTACAGATAAAATGCTTTCTGGAGATGGAAACTGTACTCCTGTTAGGAAACTGTCGGCATCGTTCTTCCAGCCAGATATTTCTTGCACCAACTAAGTCTTAGATTAAAGGCAAAGAATGCTCACCCAAACAAGAGTGTCTTGAAAAACAATGCTGGTAATGGAAGATAATGCAGCTGAATGGTTACTTTTTGTGCAGGGCTATATATACAACACAAAAATCCATGAGAATCCACAAGGGAGAAAAAAAATGCTGCATTTGTTTACATCTGGTCTTTAAAATAATTACAGAACATAATACTGTCATTTCATATGGGAATATCTGCTACCTGTAATATCTGTAATATCTCATGTTCTTCCCTAACGGAGGGGCTCAGTGTAACAGTGTAACCAGTGGAGGTCCAAGCATGTTTAGCAATGGGAAAGGAGTTGCATGTGACCTACCAAACACTATCCTTCACATCAGTCCTCCTGTCCTGACTCAGGAAAGAGATGTCTGTAAAGGCCTTTTTAACCACATTGTGTCTTCAGTTCAGCTTGTACTTTTGGAGCCTTTCGTTACTGTGGGCCTGCCACCACTCTGTCAGTGATAACACTTACAGCCTCAGTCCATTTGCCTCTTTACATTCCTCCCCCTGAAATACTGATAACTTTAAAGTGTAATGATATCCCAAGTATACCATACCTCAACCACCTCACTGAGTACCAGATGATAAATCACCAAGTCTCATTCTAAAAACTGTTAGCACAAAATTCTGGCAGTCACATAAATGCAAAACATAAATACCTACTGTTTTGGTGGCTGTGCTGCTGAGAGATTAAGTGGAGATAAGTGCCTGTGAGATTTTAGCAAGGTTTTCTCGGGGTCAACACACATTTTGAAATGAGTCAAAACACAGAGAACAAAATAGAGGAACAGTGCAGCTCCAGGATGACATCACTGCAACACAGCGCCCCAATTCTGTTAGTAGCTATTTCACACATTCAAACTTTTCTGCAGTTTTAATTCACTGTTTTTTGGGGTTTTTTACATGGTTATTGAAGTCTGCAAAATATACTTTACTGAGGTTTTTTTTCTGAACGTACCTGCTTTCCCATAATAATAATAATCTTCACAGTCATTTTCATTTATATTTTAGAGAAATGGAATTCATAAACTTTATAATATTGACATTCCTGGCAAAAAAGATTCACCTAAGCATGTGAAGCATGTTGTGCTATGACTTTATCTAGAAAAGAAGTTTTTGTTAGGAAAAAAAAGGTGGCTTTTCTATTAGTCATGAATTCCTGCTATAAAGAATCGATCTTCACTTGGCACATTTCTTTCAAATTAAGCGAGGGCTAAGCAAGACTAACACACCCTCCCTGAATGATGAGCCAGCATGCTGAGGAAGAAAGGCTGAGAGGTGGAGAATGACTTAATGATGTCATGGGGAACGCACTGCTGTGGCCCAATAGTACATCTTTTACTCCTGTGAATAGTTCCACTGATTTCAGTTGAATAGTCCTGCAGGATTAAGGCAGCGATTCATAAATGTTTTAAAACAAGGCCAAAGCCCCAGTCATATTTTAAGACTCAAAGACAGGGTAGTTTCTATCTAACCTAATAGATCAGAACCTCCACTTGCTCATTAGCTGAGGACCTCTGCCCTCCTTTTTAGGCCCAATTTTCTCAGATAAGCTGTCAGATGGAATCTGCTGCAAGTGTACACAGGACAAATTCCATGTCATTAATGGAACAGGTGTTTAATGATTTTGGATGCATCAAGTTTACCCAGCTTCTTAAAAGATCTCTTCTCATGTATAATAGTGGCTGCAACACCAGGGATCATTTTCAGAGAAGGTTGGCACCTCCCAGTCTATCAAATCATCAGCTTTATGTGCTTGCCTGGTGAATTTATTCAAAGAGATTTTAAAATTCTAAAGTTAAGAAGCTAAACAGTGTTTAGGATTCGTATTGCTAGTACTTATGGGGCAGTACTTCAGCCTCCACTGAAATCAGTAGAGTCTTATGTAAGGCCACAAAGAACTTGGACTCATTAACCGTAATATGAAACTTTCACACAAGCAAGATTACATTTTTTGAAGTATTATTTTAAATAAAAGTTCATAATTCAAAAATGTTTTAAATTGTGGATATCTACAATTAACATTTTTTTGTCTATACAGGTATGAACAGATGCAAAATGAAGGTTTTATCACAGTGGAAACTATGCATTTGATGTTTGAATGAAAACCATGCATTTTGACTTGGCACTGGAATTTAGCACAGTTTATTCCCCGATTTTATCCCAGCCACGTTATTTTCCATAGTGGAATAAAAGTGAAAGGGTTTAGCAGAATGAGCTTGTCAAGTTACATGGCACCCTCACAGAAAGGAATGGGAAGATGAAAGAAAAGTTCCTATACCAGGATGGGAAAGACTTATTTTGAAAAAAACTTTTTCATGAAAACATAGATAAAAAGAATAAGAGATTTTCCAAGCAAAATTAGGTCAACTGCATTTTAAACACTAAATCTCACTCAAGGAGGAATGAAGAGTTGTCATGTTTCTGTTACAGCTACTAATCTCTGATTTTATTCAGGTTTTTGTGTTAGTGTGAAGGATCTTTGCTGTCAAGAGCAAGCGGATCCATATTAAGAAGCCCAGCAAACTTAGACCAAAAGAACAACTTTCTCTTTTTGATGGAGACTTTTTATACTCTAATATTCTGTCAAGTTCCAATTACAGTTCATTCAAAACAATATTAAACAGGTGGTCTCTGTGCAAGGAAAATTGTCACAATGAGTTGAGAAACAATCTTTTTAACAGGACACCATCCAGGTACAGATAGAAGTCCTGAAGGCAGCTACTAAGGTTGCATACCAGTGAAGAACAATGCACACCCATCTCCCAGCAGCTTCTTGCAAAGCCTTGCTGCTTAACACAAGCTGCTAATGATCTATAAGCCAAGTGACTTTGGCCACGGGTAATTGAGGTGTCCAAGCTATTTTTGGGTATACCAGATTGCCTGTGGTGGCAACCAGAGATGGCAACTATTCAGCCATCACAGCTGAAATCATTGATATTCACTTGCCAACAAATAACCACTTGGTCCAAGAAAGCACTTTACTGGGTTTCTAATAGGGGAGACTCCACAGAGGCTAAATAGCATTTTAGACAATCTAGGACTTTTGATACTTCCCCACAATAATGGCAGATACAACTCAAGGTCTAACATACGGGAGAGATAAAATGGCACTTTAAACCTATGTTTAAGTATCTTAAATCTCTATCTCTGCACCAGACCAGATGACAGAGTAGGTGGGAAGCTAGTGGGCCCAGTGGTAGGTATATTCTCAGGCATCAATTTATACCAATGACACATCCTCTCAGATGTCACAATGAAAGAGTTATTTTGCTAGTAAGACAGCCATCACTTTCGCTCATAATGTGTCTCTTTGTTTAATAAACTTAACATGAATATATGGTCCCACTATGTAGGACTGAACAATCTTCTTTTCTCCTCTCAAAATGTTTAGCCTGGACACTTGACTTCTGTCTTTGATTTTCTATTTGAGGGTCTGTATAAAGAACTCTTTCAGACAGCTGGAGTATGTAGGTGAAATAGCTGATATAGGATAGCATGCTGTATCATCATTCTTTTTCTTTGAGCTTCCCAATATCACCAGTGGTGAAGGAATTTGGAATATCTGAGTAAACTAATTAGGACCTAATTAGTATTATGAAGGGTTTTAAGACCCTTTGCCACTCACAAGCAGTTCTACATAGCTGCCACCTCCTGTTGCATTTCTAGCTCACTAGGATTAGGAATCTCTTGCAGCAAAAGAAATGTATCTGCAAGAGGCAGCTACACTATGTGGACCCTGAACCTTAGTATGAGTGAGAAGGTCCTGAGTAATGACCTTCACATTTAGAAGGTCCAGCAAAGTGGTGGCAGCTATATCCCACATATCAGCTCCTCTAACATCCTAATTTAATAGGTACTGTGAGACCGTGTATCTAAATTTTCAGTGTGGAAGAATATTGCCCTAGATTGACCCCGAGTTTGGCAAGGTCTGGGCACAGAAAGACGTTTTTGTGAGAGGCAGCCCCAAAGCTGAGCTGACAATGAAGCAGGAGCTGCCAGTTCCCATATGGGTTTTGGGTGTTATTTCTCTCCTCAGAAGTAACAGGCTGCCTCAAAGTAGCTCCCACAAAGTTCTGAATGCAGATACTGGCCATTTTGTGAAGTCTAGACCCTTGTTACATTGATACACTGAATTTTCTGACAGCAGGAGTTGTTTCTTCCCTGCAAATCAAGAACTTGCCTCTGTGAAAATCAGTAGTTTCCAGCCTTCCTCACCCTACCATGAAGGCAGCACTGAAGTCACAGGGCAACCTGTGACAGGCAGAGGACCACCTTCTGTATGAACTCAGTAGAAGCAGACATCTTTCCTGTTTAAAAACAGTATTCAATTTGCCTCCTCACAGACCAAAGGGCTGCTTTGGAACCATTCTCTTACATTGTCATTACTGTTGGGTTTTTTCCCTTGCTTATAGAGAAACAGGAGACAGGTTTCTTGTGCTGATACTAATTACATCAGTGTGAAAAAGATTCCTACTCACAGCAGTGTACTTTTGAATATGGAAAAAAAATATATCTTTTTGTCCAATACAGATGGTCAGCTCATGTTGTCCCTTTTCACCCTGATCATTACCATCCTCCACCCAAATAAGAATATTCTTAGCCCATTTTTCATACTGATCATTGCCATTCTCACTGAAACTTGCCTTTAGAGAACCGAGGATTCTCTTCTTTCCTTTCTTACTTTCCCAGATCTCTAAACTAAACCTTGTTTCACCAAATGTATTGGGCTATGGTTTGGCAGCTGCAATATTTTTGATTTCAAGACTCTCATTAAATTAAAGAAAGTTTATATTTAATATTTACCTTTCTAAATGAAATTTTCTCCTTCATTTTTTAAACAAGAAAAAACATTATGTCCAAGACACATTTTCCCTGAATTGTCCTTTGTCAGACAAAATATCAGTGATCATAGTTACAGACCAAACACAAGTTTTCGCTCACTGTCTTGTAAATTAGGGTAGAAGACCAATACCCCATATGTTTGTCATGGTGCTTGATCTCTGGTTGGAATATGCAACCTTTTCCAAAATATCTCTTAATAGGAGGTCAGCATCATCTCTCTGGCATCTTTCATGAGCAGTAAGTTCTATGTGAAGGTGGAGAAAAAGGAAGCCTCAATCAAAAGGAATAACTCTGAACAATCCCATTTGTAACTTTCCCAGCATTACTATTTTTGCTTGCCAGTATGGGGGCTGGAGGGAATGCAGCAGTTGTTTCCTCATCCCTTCCAGTATGGCACTGAACAGACTTTTCTTTTAACTATGGCACTGATATTAAGAAACAAGTTGAGAGATCACTTTTGTCATATCCCCTCGATGCCAGTGTTTTATTTATAGTTCTCTTCTATGCCAGTGTTTTATTTATGGTATTAAATATACAAAGAGATTATAATGCAGCAAAAAAGGCTGTTATAGAAAAACAGATGCTGTTTTGTCCAAGAGCCATGCTTATGAACAAGGCCACCTGGCTTTATATACACTGACTTTGAACCACAGGCAGAACAGAGACCTTTTCTTTTTCATTATTCAATCAGCTATTTTATCTGTGTCCTACAATGGTGCATATAATACAAGACATTTATTTCTAAGAACTGACATGAATCAAATCTTATCTTATAGGAGAGAGCAGTGTTCTGAGTTTTGTTTTGAAATCGGGCCTGTGAATGTTTTTGCCGCCTCGAAGTACATTAGTATAAAACAGAGCATTTATCCCACAAGTTATTATGTAACCATTGTAAATAATATATAAATACTTCAACTTTATCTTAGCTTAGCACTACTTTTAGTACTGAACTTATTTTATTAGCGTTTTTAATTGGAATTCTTAGTAAATCAATTCCCTACCTTCTCTTCAAGGCAGTCAGCCCCTCCTAGTGGCTACTCCCAACCTGCAGCAAAACACTCCAGGTTTTCCTGACGTTTGTCCTTGGTCTTCGCTAAGCAGAGCAGTGAAGGTGGAGCTGTGAATTACTTTTTCTTCTTAAAATATAGAAGAGAACAGGGAAATCTTTTGTCATTTAAAGTTATTGATGTAAAAAATAAACTGACACAAATTTTTGCATTATTCCTTGCATTAAAGCTTGTCCTACTTTTCATAGCCTGAATATTATGAGTCATACAAATGTGAGCTGTAAGAGTCTATATTGCTCGATTACTCACATTCCTCCCTCTGCTACATCAATACTTTTTGAAGTGTTTTGTAAAGCTGAGCAGTAAAAGCCAAACTATTCCATACACTGAAGGCTGAAAGCCTGAAAAAAAATGCTTGTGGTAATATCCTTCCTTTTTAGATCTTTCCTTCCCTTAATTTCAGCAACGCTGTTCACACAAGTAGTTATGCACATGTTTGTATGCTTGTTGGAGTGGGTCTCTGTCACTCAGCCAGGAACACATTTCTGACAATCTGCCTGGTTTTCCTTCCTCAGTTTTATTGCCTTGCTGGCTATTTCTGCCATGACACTTCACCTGTTGAAACTGCCCAGGGAAGCTTTTGAACAGTACCCCATGTTGTCACTAGAGTTGTGACTACCCCTTTCTTACATATAAACATTATCAAAAAAACACAGAAAAAAAAAAAAAACCAAAGTCATTCTCTCTCCCCTCCTCTCTCCATTTGTATCTCCATAGCTGACTTGGGGAATGTAAAAAAAAGTTTAACTGCTGGCTGCAAGTTATCAGTGCAATAGAAAAAGAGCTTACACAGTGATACGTACGTACTGAATTTATTATAGAAGACCCTGTGCAAAACTTAGTTATCTCTTGATATGTAAATCTTTCTGGAAAAAATTTAAAACCATTCGAGGAAAAGAACATAGGAAGTTTCAGTAAAATCCACTGCCAGCAAGCTATCAACTGCATGTCAGGGTGCTTTTCACCCAGTTTTCAGCAAAGAGCAGAACATCTACTGCCATTGCTCAAGTTACTCCATGTCATCAGCAATTTCCAGATTTTAGGTCTCTATATTAAGGCAGCACTCTCAGTCAACCAGTAAAGCTGTCCTTCTGGTGGCCATCTAAAAGTACCAGCAAAAGTCCCAATTTTCAGAAGTAGGTATTTACTGCTTTGTGAGAATAAGGCACCATGCCAGGCACCTACAGAGAGAGCCAACCCAAATCAATAGCTGGGATCTTAGCAGGAGGTTAAGAACCCATGCACAGCACAGCAAGCAGACAAGACAAGCTTCATTTCTGATATAAATACACAATGCACTGAAGAAAGCCTACAGGCACTGAATCTTTTAGGATCAGTATAATTAGCTTACTCAACTACTTTGATATTGAAGGATACAGCCTAAATGTGCCAAAGCACATAGGCAACAACTAGCAAGAAAATTTCTGTCTCTAGCCCCAGGGAGGGAGAAAATTGTAGGTACTGTGTTTAATATCAGTAAAAGAACATACTAAAGGCTTTTTGAACACCCTACTTATGATTTTAGGAAAAAAACGGGGGGATATCTTGTGGCCTGGGGCAGGTTGCTACAGTTCTTAAGTTCACATAGATACAAGGTTTCCTCCACAACAATATAGATGTTTACATGGACTGGGGTTTTACTGTTAAACAAATTCCCATGACTGGGATTTTAATTTGTGTTGTACATATGAAAGTCATCTGACCAATAAATCTTTCTGTAGTTGACTGCTGAAGATGGCTTCAAGCCAATGCTGGAGAATGTTCACCTGAAAGTAACCCCTTCATGTTTCTGTAACAGCTTACTTTTGATTGAAGAATTATTATTATTTTCTTGGTGCTTTAATCTAAACTGACATCAGGAACTTACTACACTAGATGTTACCTATAAAAACACTAAGAAACAGTCATTAAAAAATATTAGTTTGCAACTCATATAGGCAAGACAGATTCAAATAAAATGCCTTCCGCTTCCTATCACAAACTGAGGTTCAGGAAACAAGTTGAACGAAAATTTTTATTCTTTTCTTTATCAAAAGATTTTCCATCTATTATGGATTATTGATTATATTTCTAGAAATGCTTGAAACAAGGACAACTTGCAGTATTCAATATTTTAAGATTATAAAATATGAAAGAATATTATTCAGTGTTTTAAAAAGCATGTCCCATATTTGAATGAAAATCTGAAATTTTGTAGTTTCCCACAAAATTGACAACCTGCCTGAATTTTGACTCAAGATAATCAAATCAGGCAACACTAGCTGAGGAAAAATAATTGAACAAACAGATTTACATTTTAAGAAAATATGGAACATATTAAGACCATGCATATGGATAATTCTAGAAACTGATGCATAGACTATTAGCTTCTTAAGCTATTGAAAATAATTTTTAAGTCTAGTGTGGTCTCTGAAACCAGCTTTTGGTCCCATCCTGCCTGGATTGTTCAGCTGTTATTTGCTGGCAAAATAAAATAAAATAAAATAAAATAAAGTAATTAAAAAAAAAAAACACCAACCAAACAAAAACAAAACCCCCAAAAAATTTAAAAATACCAAGCTAAGAAAAATCAATTCTATAGCTGTCAGGAAGGCCTGTAATATATTCTACTCTATCCTGGAATCAGAACAATTTCTAAAACAGCAAAATTACAACTGACTCAGAACCTAAAGCTACCCAAATTCAATAGAAATTCTTTTAGTGAGTCTAATGGGCTTTGGGTCACGGCCTCATGCATTAAACTAATTTATACCAAAAAAAAAATCTATTTCCTTTTACTTTCAATTAATCAGAGAACTGGATGTGACCTATTGGTGGAATGGTAAATAATAGAGAGAACAGGTCAGTTGTACAGAGTGACTCGGATCGCTTGCAGAGGTCAGTTCAGATCTAAAGATAGGTTTTATTGCAGCCAAGTGCAAGGACTTCTATCTAGAAACAAGGACTATTTGTATGATGAGAAAAGCTACTGTAGAGAGCAATGATTCCGTCTCCAGATTGACAACAAATGACTATAACGGTGGATGAGCAGTTGAACCTGATTTCCTTCAGTGAGCTAACATGATCCTTAATTGATTTGCAAGCACAGGAACATGATAAAGGTGGTAAGGCAGCATTAATGGCACCATTAATGGCACCATTACTGGAATTCAGTGTCCAGAATTAACATCTGTAGTTCTAAAAGGATCTCAAGGAATTGGAAGGAGTTCTGGAAAGATGTAATGATGCAGTCTTCAAAATATACCTCACTGTGTGAAAGACAGACAAAACACAGCCTATTTGGTTAATTTGACAAATGCCCTGGAGATAACTTGCTCGTTATATGTAAAATAATATTTCTGATAATCAGTAAGAGTTTCATCTGACAGGAAAAGGTATAACATGATCAAAAGTGAATCCAAATAAAATTTAGCTAGAGAAAAGGGAGGATTTGAAACACTGAGAATTAAATTTTGGAAAAAAGGATATTACAAATACCCAGAATTGTATCATTCATGTGAAACTCTTTTTGTCATCCTCTTTTACCTCAAAAGAATTATGGTTGATTTAATAAATTAATGGATGACATTCTTTGATTTGTAGTATGTTGGCCTTGATATGTGACCCAGAGATACAAAGATGCAAGTTGTGCTATGAGTTGAGAGGGAATTAATGGTTTTGAAGCTAGTGCATATGGGATCTTATATGCAGTGGTGATTTCCTCTGAGGAGTACAATTCGTAGATAACCTGGTACATTGACGGTAGGTACGTCTAGAAATGAGGAGCTGATTTGACCTGAGTCCATTCAGGACATGTGTTTGAGTACTGTCATGTTTAGCAGAGATTGTTATGTGCTTTATTTCAGTGGAACGGTTGAAGTACAGGTATTGGGCTATTCTGTTGGTCATTAAACTATTAATCCTCTGAAAGCAGACTATGGTTAGTAAGAGTATGTTCATCTACATATCAGTGGGTATAGTACATGTATTGAATGTATTACCTGGGCTAATGTAATGGAGATAGATATGTTAAGGCTGAAGGAGATTATAGATGGCTACAATGTCTTTTCACTTAAAAATCTATGACTTTACAACATAAGAAAAATGAATACATGATAGCTTGCTGAACCACATGAAGGATCTTTTCCAGGCTGAGTTTCATAGATGGTTTATCTGCCTGAGATTATATTGTTAATTATGTCACTAGGTCTGGAATTCACCATGGGTATTACAATCTCTTATGCATGGAGCTTTGTACACACAATACCACTAATGAATGCCAGACCTTATTCTCCAATTGCAGATGCATCCCACCCTGAGTCCTTCCAGCTTGTGCTGTCAGGTAGTAAGACACAGATAGAGATGCAGCAGATGCAGAGGACTGAGCAACCTCAAGCATTTGTGTGACAAAATTTCCTCTGCTTTCATAGGAAGCTAAAGATGTATAAGGTGTGAACTAGAATGGCAGGATTAATGATTCAGCTGGGTACCAAGTAGGTTAGGATTCCAGCAGGAGCTTGTGCCTAGGGGAACCTCACAAGGTCTACACCTGGGGACAGCAACCAACACTGTACAGAAACAAGACCACCCCACGGATCCACTGGATAGGTGTTTGCCTGTCCCCAGCAACTGTGCATCAAAAAATCACAATAGATCCTGCCCTGAGCACTCAGTGCAGCAGGCACGGTGTGTCATGTCTCGCAGATAATGGGGGAGATCATTCACCACCACAAAATTCATCACAGCGCACTGATAGTTTTTGGTGTTCACCACTGACACTGGAATTTTTGCCATTAGGATGATGGAGGGGGACCAGTAGCATTTTCTTGTGCCTGAAATACAGCCAGTGTTTTGCTGCCAAGTGCACAGACCAAACATCTCAACAGGGAAAGGGCAACTACAAGTAGTCACCAGCACTACTAGAACAGTTATACATTTATTTTGGCTGGTAGGGATATCAAACCAGCTAGGAAATGAAACCTGTAGTTACTACCACCATAGTCAGACATTTTTGTTCTGCTTTACTGATCTTTTTCATAGTAATCATGATGAATCAGACTGTGATGAGCAAATAAAAAGCTAAAACCACTAAACACATAAGGGAATCTAAAGGGCACTTAATAAAACTCCTTGATTTGCTATTTCAACTTTTAATACACTCTATCATAATTAATTTTGATGATCTTAACCTAAATTAAAAGCAACGGGTAGCACTGCATGGAAGGAAAAGTATAAGGGCACCTTAATGGAGCCACCCAACATAGTGCCCTGTAGGCAACCATAACTTAATTTGAAAGCACACTTGATATGCAGAAATACACCCAAGTAAAATGGCAGGTGATCCTCCAAACAGAATAAGAAGTAGCTGTTGTATCCACCCTCAGCCACAGTAAATTTGTATGAACACAGTGCTTTTCATTAAGCAATCAATAATATATTTTATTAGTTCCAGAACACTGCATACAACCCACTAGAAGCAATCTCACTCCACAGTTTTGAGTGTGAATACCACAATTAAACCAAGAAAAGATAAATTAGTTTTTCCAAAATCTGGAGGTTTTTGAGTTGTAAAAGTCCAATTACAAATTAGCAAGCTGTGAATAATCAGATTAAAAAAAAAACAACCAACAAAAAAACCCCAACAAAAAACCAGTTTCAAAGCTGCATGAGCTTTACTTGCAAAATCCTCAAAGATTTATGAAGTTAAGTAATAATTGGTGACAAATGAGACCACTGATGATAGCTAATGCAATCATGGTTTTTCACCTGTAGTTTTGGATGTAATACTTGGCCTTTTGAGAGCACCACAATCTTTCTGCAACACAGATGTTTGAAATATACACAAATGAAACAGGTTTGTGTTATTCCAGGGTTCTAACAAATACACCTGCATTTGAAAATGTCTGATCTCCCATTTTTCTTCCAGTACAGTAGTGAACTAGATTTCCAAATGTGTTCATCCACCCGCCCCCATTGCGGGGGGAGCTATCGACTCTTAAAAATGTTTTGTCATTATATCACTAGACAGGAGATAACCCTGTCTTGAAAATCATCAAGATTTAGATGCTGAGGATTTCTGAAAATCTTCCTGGCTTCTTGTTGGCATACTAATATTAACTAGCACATATATGTTGCATTTGGATAAGATGCATCTCTTCATCATGTCTGTAATTCAATCTTGACATGGTAATTTTTAAGTTCTAAGAAGATAATTTTGTACTTCATTCTCCTTTTAGCGTGTGAGAATGCAAAAATCAAATACAGTGAATTTTTCATTCAGTTGCAAACTCTCAGTAAAGTGAATGACCCTTTTAAAAAATGTTAGGAAGCCAGGACACTCAGAATATCAGAAGCACATTTCAATCTGGTTGCATCGGAAATACTCAAGAGCAAGGGTGAATAGTGAGGAATGTATTTTCAGGCTTAGAGAGCACCTGTATTCTCGGGGATGAGCTGAAATTGTTAGAAAATCAACCCAATAAAGTGAAAGCATAAAAATAAGAAAAAAACTGTGTCCCAAGGACTTCACAGTCTATTCATTGAATCCTGTTTAATGCTGTTCAGGCAAATATGCATTGACTAAAATATGGTTATTCAAAGACTTAATTTCAGAAGTAAATGACTGTAGATTTAGAACTATGAAAAAAGAGAAAACCTCATGTATGGAGCAATCTCAAGCAAAAGAAAGAATGGCCCACAGATAGGATATTTTTCAAAGATTTAGAGGACAGGTTTAAAACTTCATTCATTCATAAGCTCAACAAATTACTTAAGGTACAGAACCTACTCGTTAATAAGATAATACAGCTTAACTCTTTTCTCTCCCACATGTGTTGTACAAACTATTTCCTAGGCCCGTCTTCAGTCCAACTATCTTCCAAACCATTCTTGACAATTGTCAAGTTGTCATCTAATACTTGGAAAGTTTTAGATGGTCTATTTGAAAGCTGTGCCAAGGAGAATGCTAATAATAGTTAAACTTTCTGGGTATTGCCTAAGCTTGTAACCCATCTCTATTTAATATACTGCTGTACTTAAATCCATTGCAAATCTGTGAAAAATGAAAGAAAGAGCAGTCTCCATTGTGCAATACTGTAGTGTTATGGGCAAGAATCTTCTGCAAAAACAGTAAAACCTTTCTGTAAAATAAGGAAAATAATTCATTATATAGCCATGCACCCCTGAAGTGCAAGAACTTTTCTTAGATTCCACTCTTCCATTCAGAAATTCTACCTTTAAATCATTCAGCAAACTTCCATGACATTGTCATTATAGATGGGCAGATGTGAACCTGATGTTTATACCTGCACATTGTACTCTGAAGCATGGCAGTCTGCCTTTATATAGTACATAGTCATTCCCAGGCTGGTAGGTTTTGTGCTCCTTGAGAAAAGCATTGTTCAAACACATACAATGTCACATTAGATCAGTTAATGTCTTCCTAAGCTTGTCTTCAAACTAGGGTTTGTTTCAAAAATCACAAAGCAAATCTCATTCACTAGGACTGAGAGGAGTTCAATCTCTCTGGAAGTTCACCAGGGAGAGATTTTTGTAAGAGCATTTTAGGACCAGCTTCTTGAATGTGATTCTTGTTTTATAATTTTTAGCAGAAATTAAAAAGCAGCAAGCAGTCACAAATGGCATTTCTGAAAAAACATGTTGGTCACTTGATTTAGAGATTTAATAGGTATAATTCCACTAAGAGTTATTTGGACTTACACTGGTATAACATTTGAGTAAATTGTCACACCACTAATCCATAGAATTCTACCAGTATATAATAAAGATATAGTTGTGTGAAATTGTTTGAACATTGCTGTTTTTACCCCTAGTTTTCTCTGCAAACTTAGCTGATATTGCAGACAGAATCCATGCAGTGCAAATTATCCTCTATTTCAAAGATACTAGCTTCAAAATGAAGTTCATTTTCTTGCATAAATAGGATGCAATATAAACAGAGGTTCTTAGACAACTCAACATCGAGACTGAAAAATACTTTCAATCTGTGCTAGTTAGCAGCAAACAACATTATGTTTCCCCGAATGGCTATACTAAACATTTAACAAAAAAAAGTCTACATTTAGAAGCCATAATTTGACTGGTTTCAGTTGCAAAGCCTTCTGATTACTACTATTAAAAACCTTACCATGATTCATGCCCATTTCTGAAGAAAAAAGCTGTCTGGGAACAAAAACCCACAACAATAACTTGTATATTTTTCATTAAATTATGTTTTTCCTATGATTTTGGAGGATTTTAAATTCTTTTAAAATAGATAATATCTTTAATTTTAATTCCACTCCCATTGTGCAGGCTATTATTTTTATTTAGCCAATAAATGGAGAGAAAAAAAAGAAAAATAAAATCAGGGTTAAAGCATGAAGAGAAAAAGGCTGGACATTAAAGGATCTTTATTAAATAATTATTTTTAGGACTACTTTTCAGTAAGACAAGAATTTTAAATGAATGATTCTGCAATTTTACTGAAAAGTCAGTTGAAATGAAGAGTTATCATGTAAAATTTTGGTAGAAATCTACTTTCTTGCCAGTTTCTGGGGGAAAAAAGAAGAAGAAAAATTTAAAGAAACAAAAGTTCACAAATAAATACCTCATTTTCTCACCCTGCTCCTACCCCCAAAGTGAAACAAAACAAAAAGGCAACACTACACAGCATCTCCAGATGTCAAAAGTTATTATCCCTTTTTTCCTTGCACACAAGAGGAAAAGGAATCTTATCTGGAGCATATCCAGCTTGGGGCTGGGGGAGTAATGTGTACGCGAGTACAAAAGATTCCAAGACAACAGCTTGGAAAGGAACCATCTCAATCTCAGTGTTTACACAGTACATTTACCTGTCTGAAGCTCATAAATTATATGACCTCCATCTGACATTTTCAAATTAGATTTAGTAAGTGTAATAACATATTTAAAAATATGTTATTCAAGAGCTGGTTTGTTCTTTGTGAACCTGTTACAGGGACAATGTTGCAATTTTCAAGTTTGGCTAGTCCATAAATAGAGATATGGAAAAAAAGCAGTTAATTTTATGACAGTGTTACACTTAATCAGTCTTCTCATATTGTTTTATTTCTTGATTATGATTCTGTGTGTGTACATATATGTATATATATATACATATATATAAGGAATGTTTATTCCAGTTCATCACCTGCTTAAGAGAAAATTCATGATGAGAAGTACTGTAGGTGTCACTTCTCAGGTAGTTAACAAGGGTATTTATTAATATTAAATTTAATTTACTTATTATCAAATCATCAGCCCTTATAAAAAAGAAAACTAAGTATGGATTGTATTCCCTGGCAATATGAAGAGTTCAGGAAATGAAAAGTGTTTTGATCATATATAAAATATAGAGTATTGTTAGTGCAGAAGCCCTGTATCAACTTCAGTGACCCATTTACTGGTTATTCTTTCATTGTTTTAAAGGCATTATGAATTAGAGCTCTGCAGTTTAAATAGCATCAAACACATGCAATAGAATCCCTGTGCCTCAGTTAACCTTAAACAAGTATCAAGAGGCGGATTTAATGGATGTGATGTCATTACACTATATCATACATGCCAGAAAGAAAGAACAGAATATAATAGAATATCAGGGCAACATAGGAAAGCCATTTTTTCGCTATTTAAAGCTTCAGAAAAATGAGCCAAACCTGTGAGGAAGGGCCTGAAGTGCATGTAGTAATGCATCCTAAAATATCAAGACACTTAAGTTTTTCCATCCTCTTTAGCACTCTGTATTAAAAATCTGATGCTGTGCCAACAATCCCAGAAAAATTACTTTAACTGTTGCTGCAACATGATACCATTGTAAAGTTCACAATGAAATCTTTCACAACATTGTTCTGCTCCCCTTTCTAATTGGCTTTAATAGATATAGGTCTTCAGTTGCACCAATATTTGCACTTTTTTTTCCAGTGTCAACAGTCCCTTCCTGGCCCTATGTTTAACTCAAACTGTAAACACAGGAGTGACTATGTGATTCATATGGATGCTGTACAAGTTACATGAAGCCAGAGGGAGACTTTCATTGATTTCAATGTGAGATTACTAGACAATGCTGGGGGTGCATGAACTTTTGACTAGACACTTTTAAATCCAGTGGTTATTTTTCCCTTTTTTGATCTCATTCTTAAGCATACAGATTCAAAATAGTTAAGTGTCAGAGTCCAGCATGTGGCACTGGGGACAAGTTCTTTGGTAGAGAAGCCTACCTATTATCAAGTTTTAATTTATTTACCTTCTTCATGAAAATAAGACAGATTGATAAAATACTTTGAGCAGATAAGATAATCAAGTCTGACATCTAAAAAGTCCTGTCAGTGTTTAAGCAGAGCACCCAGGAAAAGGCTAACTGTCTTTTGAGAACAGGAGCAGAAACTCTGAAGACTGAGGAAAGAGGTTTGCGAACTCTGCTAAGGCCACTGAAAAGAATGCTTCAGTTTTGCCGGATGAGTCCACCTTTGCTTTCATTGTCATTTCCATTATCGAATTATCTCCTTTCTGGAAAGGGATAACTAGTTATTGATTCAAATGTCAGCAGCTTAATGCTATTATCCAGGGGCAGCACCAAAAAGGAAGGCTACTGCATCAACGATATTGGACACTCCCACTCTGCAGGACTGCATCTCCTTCTATTCTGTCTAGGAAGGCTTATGGCTCAGCATAACTGTAGATCTTGCAATCATCCATATATTTATCCTCACAAAATCCCTGCTATTCCTCTTACACTTATTTTAGAAGCGGGCAGTACATGTCTAGGGCGCAGACTGCACTGGAGCATAGAATTCCCTGAGCTAGCTTTTTCTATCACATTAGGACCACGAGCAGTAGTGTAGCCACAGCATTATGGAGGTTGGTGCAGGTCAATACTCCAAAAGATGCTTCAAGTGCTTGCATTAACCCTTGCAAAGCTATTTCAAGTGTATCCTAAGCTGCCTGACAAAATCACAATGGATCTAGAAATCATCTGAAGCCTCCAAGTCAAATGATTTTTCAGTTATTTCATGCTGAGATTATTTTGAGACGTCCACACAGAGATTGTTACAGATTATTTCTTTCTATTCCAGGGTTAGCTGATAGTGTGAAGCCTGGACACAAAAGCAGGCACCAAGGAAGCAGTAAGAACATACACAGGTTCCCCTCTAAACAGCTAAGAGTGTAATATCACAAAGAATTATATGTGTCTAGTAAATGAGCAGGTTGATTATGACAAAGAATAGTAACAAATATCCTTTGTGCACAAGGTTCTGAGGAATGCTGAGAACTAGCCCTCATTTTTTTTGGCCTCCAGGAGATTTCTAAATCTCTAAATAGCAATCTGAATTCCTTAGACAGCCGCACACACGATCCAGAGCTTGAGTTCTCCGCGAATCTCCTGTTTCATCTCTAATTCAAAAGATCACTTCCTGGAAGCTCTGAAGGGAAAACAGTGAGGCATTTCTTTCCTCTTTGAACCACTTCCTATGCCCTGCACCAGTGAAAGGCCTAGTTAGTCTAGACCTAATTTCCTGGGGGAAAAAACATATTCTTTACTAGAAAGAGCTGATCTACATCTTCTTGCAGAATTTAGCCCTATCAAAAGGAGACAATAAGAACTAGCAGATTTATGCTTCAAAAAAATTGGAGTGTTTCTATTAGAACAAAATTATTTTTATCATATAACAATGAGAAGGGTTAAAGGTAAAAATTTCTCCTCTTTTTTTTGCCACCTATTCCATCTTCTGAATAAGGGCTTCTTTTGAGTTCCTGAGCACAAAAGTGCATCTGGAAAATGTCAACTAATGTATTTCAAAGTTATTATGTGAAAATAAAACCACTGAACATATTTTTTTATGAAACCTTCCAAGAAAATTCACTTCCGAGACCTGGCTTGAGAATGAGCAGGAGATATTTTTCAGTTCAAAATAATTTTATGAGAAAGGTTTAAATGTTTGGAAAATATGTTGGAACTGTAATTTATCCCTTAACCAACAGCCTCAGTGATGGATTACATGACCAATAGAGTGAATCTATGTGTATACACACGTACACACATCATTTCTTTTGTTTACCTTTGGATCAAAATAGAATGTTACAACATTTGTTTTATCATTTTCGATCCCCCTGAGGCATTGTGACATTTGGTACATTTATTTTTCCTGTTAAGAGATGATTCCTTAATTGTTTGAAGCAGGTGGAGGAAATATTTAGCAGAATGTTTACACTGTGACAACTATACGTCGGGGAGGGAAAGGGGGAATGTGTTTGAACATGCACAGAAAGCCAGGAGTCGATTACATTTCTTTCTTCTGCACAGTCCAATACGCAATCTGAAAAAAATCTCATTCCACCGTGGAGCTAATAACAATATATAGATTTCTAAGGGGCCACAGGCCCCTTGTCATTAACTTTGGTTCAGCACCTAAGTCAGGTGTGAGTACTTGCAAATATGGGCAGCCTTCTTACTGCCCTGCTTTGAACACTAAGCTTGATGTTTTCCTCATAGTTTTCCACAGAAAAAGGTACATTCCTCCAAAATTTATTTCAGGGGACCATAAGTGAAAGCTCTCCCTGCATCCTCCCTCCTCTTACTCCTTGTTAGTTTAAGTCAGGAAACTTAAAATAAAGGTCCTTGTGCATGAAGGGCAGGATATGCTAACTTAAGATCAGCAAGGAAAACATGGGAAAATCAACTTTTGCTCTGTTAGTGGGGTTAAAAGGATGAGGTAGAATGCTTAAACTCATGAGTCTCAGCCACACAGCTGTGGCTGAATCCAGACCTATTCTCTTTTTTTCTGTAATGAAAGTTTATGACCACTCTTTCTGCCTTTTTAGCAGACAGAACCTCTGTATAGTTGCATAACCTGAACTCTTAGGGAATATATCAGGATGACAGTGGGAAGAGATTTATTTCTGCCTTGCTTCTCCAAGACGGCCCTCATCTACTGGCAGTTTTCAGCAAACCCCAGTTTCTTGGGGAAACTCCAAATTTAAATCCATTTGGTGGAAGACAGAGCTCTAAATGCCCTATCAGGAGTTTTCCTAAATTATTCTAATTCACAGGCCGGTGAATGGAGAACAGCTTTCCTGAGGCTCAGGTCAGTATTCTGGCCACTGGATTTTAAATACATATATTTTATACTAGGATCAAAGAATATTTAAGTACTTATTAGGGAACTTTAACACCTTTCATATGAGAGAATGCCATATTAAATGGGTGAATACAGCACGACACACAGGATACTTCTCTCAGAAAAAAGAAGAATTTGGGTTTCAAGCTTCTGGGAAAATTATTTTAATCTCCTTGGACTATTAGGTAAAAGGGCAACATTATTTCCACCAGCAATACATCATATCTGTAACTATGTTTTTCTCTTTGGTTATCCTAATACAAATATCCTGGTTAGCAAAACATGAAATAATTTAGTTTCTGGTTTGAATGAGGAAAAACAGAGACGCTTTTATTTGATCTGAACCAATTAGGATTTTTTTGTTGGTTTATTCAGACACAAAATAGTTTGAATATTCAGTCTATTTGCTGCTTACACAAACTCGTTGTTTGAATAATCATTGGGAAGAGGAACTTTGTCCAGCAAGACAGGTAGCAAGTAAATGGTTAATTGGGTAATGCTGCTTTTGGAGCATACACATATACAAGGGGTTCAAGACATATTGCTTAGGCACCCACATGAACCCATTTAAAGTTTTCTATATTAAATAATGAAATTTGCTACTGTTCAAACTCCATTCAATGTTTTTTGCTTTTACTATTACCAGGTCCATAATTCTTTCTATGGTACTTTGCCTTTGTTTACCATGGAGATGATTTGCAACAGAAGTTACTGTTAAACAGGAGTAAAGCTGGTGCAATCTATCCCGGAATAATTTCCATCTTTCTGAATCAAAGTATATAAATATATAATATCCTGTATTAAAAAATTAGTCTATTCAACCCTATGGTATTTTTTGTGACAAAGATTTTTGTGATAGAAATATAAAGGAGATAATTTTAACTAACATCCAGAGAGCTTCATATCACTCATATTAAAAAGTAATCATTTTCAGGTTATCTGGTTCTTAACAGGGTCCACTAGTACCCCACAGCTCTCCCTGTTTTATGAAATCTCTGTATTGTATCAGATATGAAAATACCACATGCTGTATTTTGAGATTTCATTTAACAAAACGGGGTGAAGTCACAGTGTCATGGAGCCTGTGAGCAACAAGAATACAAGGCCAGACAGGACAAGGGAGAATGGCTTCAAACTGAAAGAGCGTAGCTTAGATTTGATAATAATATGAAATTCTTCACTAAGAGGGTGGTGAGGCACTGGAACAGGTTGTTCAGAGAAGTTGTGAATGCCCCATCCCTGGAACCATTCCAGGCCAGGAAGGATGGGGCTTTGAGCAACCTGGTCCAGTGAAACTTGACCCTGCTCACAGCAGGTGGGTGGGAACTAGATGACGTTTAGGGTCACTTCCAATCCAAACCATTATATGATTCTATAAAGAAGACAAGACCAAAGCTCAGAGACCTGGATCCTGTCCTCAGCTTTGTCACTTACCAGTTCTATTATTTTGGACCACTCTGTCACTCTGCTTTGTTCTTTGGCCTTCCAAATAATTCTTACTTTTATCTACTTAAGAAACAAACTTCCCTGGGAAGGTACATTTTTTTTTTCTGGAGGCAAGAGCAGAGTGTTTAGCACAGTGGGGCTCTGATCTCATTTGATTCCGTTATACAAGATAGTACTACAAATAAATCACCATAATAATATTCTTATTTGCAGTTGAGATTAAACCTAAAGTTACCTTATTGGAGTGTCATCTTGGTTCCTGTGATATTTGTCTGAAACTTTCTTCTTACAGTATAACAAATGTGCTTCAACTCCATTGGTCAGCTTCTTCCTCTAATGCAGACAGCTTAATGGATTTTTCTTAAGCCCAGTACAGCTTGTTTCTGAGTATTAATTTCAACTTCAGGTTATTGTGCAAATTATGTCCTAGCTGGAAATTGAACCACGTTGACCACTGAAAAAGAAGAGCCTAATATATGACCTGTATTAGACAAATTTGCCCAGCCAGCAAAGTACAGTTGGATTGATTTTCACTCTGTCATAATGAGATATTTTGTTAGACAAGTTCTCCACCCAGTGGCTGCAAAGGTTCATGGGAGCAAGGATATGATCTCCAGTATGATACTATAGAAATGCTGGAGATCTAAATCCTGCATATATAGCTCAGTTGATTCAAAGGGAGACAGGCAAAAGGATGTTTCTTTCATTTGGACTTAAGAAATCTATATAATACAGTGTTTAAGTCATGTAAGACAAAAAAAATAGACTTAAGAAATACAATGGATGTAACCATTTTACCCCTCCCTTCCAAAACCTGAAAACTTACAGTAGCACTCACTAAATTTTCCAGTTTTAAGAATAATTTATCAACATGGGTTCGGAACTGTGAGGAGTATTTTGTTTGCTCATTTGTTTTCAGCACAGAAATGCAAGTCAAGAATTCCATTTCCAACCTGCCATCTACAATTTGAAATTTTCCTGAGAGTTATACACGATGAAATTCAGCACTCAAGAAAAATGTCTTTACACTTATAAAATGTACAGACTCCAATGCAAATAACTGGTCATGTCTTAGATAAATGAGTGTCCTTACACCATAACACACAAGAGTCACTCAAATTTAAGACTGTGTCACTTAGTTATGCCGAGATAAATTTGGGAAGCAGCGTTAGATGGGAAGGCTGGTTTTGAGAGGAGGTGCCTGACACATGGAAAGGCTGTGGTATTTTGCCTGATTTTTATGCACAGCTTATCTCAAATATAAAAATCACTTTGGTTGAATTTCAGCCAGGGCTAGACAGCTTTCCATATAACAAAGTTTAACAGCATTCCTGTCTCCCACAGCAGCAGGACCAGAAATGCTTTGCTGCATTTCTTCTTTAAGCTACCAGCAGCAGTGAAATGTATTTCTGCCTCTGTGTTTTTCATAGAAAACAACTTCAAAAATTAAAAAGATAATTTTTTTAAAAAAAATTCAACACCATGTATTTATGCAATATGAGCTTGACCATTGTTCATTTTCTTCTTACTAGAGATCACAGAATCACAGAATCATTTAGGTTGGAAAAGACCTCCAACAGCAAAAAGTCCAACTTTTGACCAATCATCGCCTTGTCAGCCAGCCCATAGGACATAGTGCTTTTCCCAGCTCATGCTTTCCCTTTCTCTCCCAATAGTTTACATGTTTTGAATTTCGTCTTGCTTCTTTCTCTGATATTTGTTGGTTCTTTTCAGTCAGTTTTATATCTAGTCAGAGAGTATATTATTTAATGAATTTGAAAATTACTGTATTTTAATATATAAATCCCTGTTTGTGGATGATGAATTTTTGGCCAATTAAAAACTCAAAAGTCCAACAATTTTTTTTCTTTTTGATTCACTTTTAAGATCTATAAAACACAGGTTGAGCAAGTAAACAAAAAAACAAACAAAAATTCACACACCTCTTCCTCCAGTTCTCACAACACTTTGTACATTAGATGCCACTCTGCTCTTTTCTGGCAGAGAACTGCAGTTTAGTTTCATAAACAAGTTGTAGCTTTTTCACTTGAGATGGGAAAAGGTACTACACGTATATATAATGGCATGAATTAAGTAAGACAGGAGAGGAATTAAAGTTTACAATTAGGATTTTGTCCTGTGAGTTTGACAAATAAGTACAACAAACTATAACTTAGAAGGAAATACTTAAAAACAATGTATTCTCAAAATACAGGTAATTTGCTATATTGTTGCTTTCCTTGCAAGGTTCTCATGTTTTAGAAGATTAATCTTTTAGGCAGAAAAAAAAAATCTTCATTTTATATTTTGTGCCACTGTTCACCCAGTCATATAAATATTTCTCCTATTATCCAACATTTATGACATTATAGCTCCCTTGAACACCAAACATGATTTTTCACATTTTTTTCCTATTTAGCAGTGTTATGTTTTTTCAAATTTTGTTCTAAGTGTAGTTTGGATACTCATTATAGTTATGATTTAAAATGAAAATAAATATTTCTTTCATTAAGTACTTGGGAAACTTGAAATATGTTGTCTAAATGTCTTTTTGATGAATAAAGAAGTAAGGATGGATGGAGGGATTGAGGATGAGGAGAATAATCAAAGGTTTGGTTGTCTCTAAAAATTAAAAAGTTCAGGCAGTTTAGATAATGCAGCTAGCATTTAGTTTTGTGTGTGGAATTATCCCACTCTTCTACTTGTTTATTTGTAATTTTTTTAATGAGAGAAAACATGGAGAGGAATCATACAGTAGCAATTTTAAATATGTCAGATTTCACCGGAAGAGAAAAGTAATCTTACTTAAAGTCTCCTTTTCATTTTTCTACTACAATCTAAATCATGGTTAAATTCATGCAAGGAGTTTAAAGTCTCACAACTCATTGGGAAAAAAGGCAGAATTAACTTGAAGCTCAAGTAACTTTGCACAGCTTAAGCCCACTCAAGCAGCAGACTCACACTGGGTTCCCACTCAGAGTGGGCTTAAACTTTAGGGACAACCAGTCCCATGTCAGTGGGATCTGTTCCCCGCTCACCGGCCCCTGGACATGGATCCTGTAACATCCCCACATAGGGAAACGCACAGATTTTTCCAAACTGTTAGCCGACCTCCCCACCTAGTGGCACTGCAGTGGAAAGGTTCAGGCTAACACTTGGAATTAAATCCCTAGGTTGAATTGCTAATGAAGCACAAATGCTCCGAAATAATGCTGTGCTAGAATTAGGGCCACATAATTGCACAGAGTCTGAACTTCAACACAGGTAACCCCCCCAAAAATGTACCACATTTCACTGAAATCAGAGTTCATGTATTGTCTGCCCCTTCTCTATGCCTCATGTCTTTGACAAGTACTAATAGTTCCTATTTATTCCCTACAAAAACCAACAAGGCTATTTGACATTCACTTGCATTCCCTAATTTAACTTCAGGTGACAGAGCCATTTCAACTTACCCATCCAAAAGAATGGGGTCATACTGCCTAACAATGCTTTGCAGTGAGAAACATCTGAAAAGGTATTGTGTTTTTACAAAACAGTATTCAAAGACACAACCAAGTCATTATTGAGAAAAAAAAACTCTAAGCCCTGTATCACACATTAATCAGCTGAAACTCAGATTCGGTGCATCACACCAATATTTGACCATATCACTAAGTCTCGTAGCCTCTACCCACAAAGAACATCTGTAATACTAAGATATATTTTTTGATTTATCTTGTGAAGTCTGGGTAGCTGAGATACAACTTCATGACCTGAAATTTGTATTTTCATCTTTCCTGCTGCTTAAGCACTAAGAATCACTGCCTAGATTATCACTGATCATGACACAGTTAGATGGACTTGATGTTAAAGAAGATATCATAGCTTCACATTTACGGTTCTAAACAAAGAAATCCAGGATGATTTCCTTATATTTTGGTTGTGTTCAAGTCTAAATTTAAGACGAAGTATAAACTTTTCCCTAAATTCCAAAGGGCTTCTATCCATCTCATAAATGTCTACACTTAATTTTCTGTTCTTGTTTTCTTGATTGCCGGTTGCTGCTTCAGTCTTTGAGGGGTCTGAAGAGTTATCTAGTTGCCTCTAAAAATGCCATGTATTTTCTACAGGGGTGACTTCGGATAGTGTGCACCCCAGAGGCATGTGCTCTGCCATCTTCTTTTCCAAAACAGGGATTGTAGTGGTGCAGAACTCAAATTTCATAATTGTTTCAACTGATCTCTCCTGCTTTTGCAAGAGGGAGAGATGAAACAATGGCTCAACAGATGTGCTAGAAGTTAGACAGTTGCAACACACCTTAACAAATGGGAGAAAAAAAAGCACTGGAAGTGAGGAGAATCACCTCTCTGCAATATTTTATTATTTGGAATTTCAGACATGCACCTTTCCTTTGTTTGAATGGATCCTCATATTTATTCCTGCAGAGATTTTCCTATCAATACCTTTGGACTTTATTGTGACTATCAAAGGAAAGTCCTCATTCTCACGATTATATGTTGTGCAGGGTTAGCTGAAAAGCCTGAAATCCCCAAGAACAAGAGTATACCTATCCTGAAAATAAAACATCAGAAAAAAAAAATCCGCAGTGAAAGTGGACATTCCAGGGGGCCTTTTTGTCCTTTTTTTTTTTACTGACTGAACTTTAAAAAAGCCTTTCTGAGACGTTTTAACACTTCTGCATTCACCCATCTTCGACCAGTAATGCTGATAACCTCCTGGTGTCAGTATGGCTCTACTGCAGTTCAACTCCCTCTGCAAAGCCCTGACTGGAGATAAAAAACTCCATGTTTGAATATGACAGCTAAATACACCGGTTAGAGGGGCTGGGATGTCAGTATGCTAGAGGAGCTGCTTAGTGGCATAAAACTGATTATTCCCTTACACTCAGATCCTTTGCAAAAATTCTTGTTCTACTTACACTCTGTATTATTGCCACAGTTCTGCTTTTGAAGGGGATACCTTGATAGCATTGTCTGTACAATATAGCCAGTAGTAAGCATGTAATTATTCTAGAAAAATATTATTTTTCTAGAATAATTTTAAAAAATGTTATTTGTCACGGTATTTATTTCACTTACTGTACAAAAATGACATTAGCAGTAAAACAAATATTTGCACCCACCCCAAGCCAGCCATTACTGTTCATGCACCTTCACCCCAGAGCTCATTAGTCAAAAGCATCAGCAGCTGAATCAAGCTGTCCTGAGGTACCATTTTTTCTCACTCAAACAGAAGCAACACCCATCAAATTATGAGTCTCACTCATCAGTCACTTCCTAAACTCTGATCATTTTTATGCCCAAATATCAATCCAGCAGCACAGAGAAGACAGGAGGGTATGGCAGCTTTTGCTTATATGTACAAAAGCTGACTTTAATTCTCCTATAATCTGCCACCTAACCATATTTCTGCTTAACCTGTTAGCAAGGCAATATGTCAGAGTGTTCTTTCTTCTGTTTTTTATCTTGTCCCCTCTCTCTAGTAAAATGATAGACAGAATTTATCTCTCTTTACAGCAAATTAGGAAGCAAATGAAAGAGAATTGGAGGGTTGTTCTTGCACATTAATTGGAAGGGGTGAGAAGGAATATTGCTATGTGAAAAAGAAGATTTAAGGGAAGTAGAGAGGAATACTGAATCCTGAAAAGAAATTATTCAAATAATTGAGGGAAAGAGTAAAAGCTCTCTTCCTTGAAACCCTGAACCTACCCTCAATCCAGAGCTCCCACTAGCTTTCCCAGGCCTGTTTTCTCCTTTATCCTCTTCCTCCAAAGTATCACAATATCAAATTTACCAACAATACTGAGACATATTTAATCAGTTTTGGGACAGCCAATTGGAACGGGAACATTTTGTGCTTATGTTTCATTGACAAATTAATTTTAAGATAAAAATTATTCTTACAAGTGCTGTGCTGCTTTCATCTGGGGTAGGGTTAAATTCTCAGACATTCCATACAATGGATCAGACTGTAAAGAACTTTAAGCTCCTTTTAAGATTGAAGCACAGCAGGCGAGGCTTAGTCAAACTTCTGTGGTAATGAGTCTACTATGTCTGGACATCAACAAGTCCCTCTTTCTCATGCTGCAGCCCTCCACCATGAATATGCCAACACAAGTACTTTCTGAGGCGTTTCTACACTGCCCTCCGTGAAACAATGGTTTAAAATCCTCTTTGCATGACTCTCCGAATCCATTTATCAAAATTCCATAGAAATAGACTTTTTAATCCATCTCTCCTGAATAACAACTCCTAGGATGACATGTCCTGTTTCATGGGGAGGAACAGCGGGTAGCACTGGGAAAAATAAGATATCTTTTGGCTTTAAAACAAGCTTAGTACCACTTTAAATAAAGAAAGTGGATAATGTGTTTGTTCTCAGGAGTACTGTGTACAAATAAATCTTGTTCTAAGTTTAGTTGTACCTCACTAATTTTAACAATTATACTGTTCCTTTAGAATGATTTAAATTGATTCCTAAGCATGTTATAGAGAACAGTATGGAGAACAGTTCTGGGTTGGTTTTTTAGTTTTATTACCTAGAAAACAGATGGCAATTTGTAATTTAACAAGCCAGCAGGGGACTTCTGCTGGTAGAACCCACTGATGGCTTTACCACAGGCATTATGATATACCAGGATGAACTTCTGTAACAGAATACTGTTTCCAATAGATCAATTTTCCAAAGAGACTTTAATAATGATTTGGCAATATATTTATGCAGCAGGAGGTTGCTAGACTATCAGAAAATCCAGAGTCTGGAATTATTTTTCTGCCTTCTTTGGAAGTAAAATGATAGTAGATGGTTCACTGAAGCATTAACATAGTCTTAGAAGCCACACAGAAATCTTGAATAAAACTAAAGAATAATTGGAACTTCCAGGAGGAAGATGATGAAAGTTTCATGAATGTACAGTCACAGCTAAATATGTTCATTTGGACTTTAAAACAAGTCAAATCTGTTTGCTCATCTCAAGTAATCCTACATGATTATATGGAATTTTTTATTCCTACATAACTCATAGTTAATCTGCTAGAATTTCTGTCAAAACTGCTGAAGTTGATGGTGCATAAAACATACCTTATATAGTAAAGTTCATGCTCACAAGTATAAGGAAACTGAAGGAAAGTACTGCACTGCATATGGTTAAGTGACAAGTGGCTGGTGGGAGAGAAATGATTTAAAGTGATAGAAATTGGTAAAAGTATCACTAAGAACAATGGGATAGACATAACTGAGGTTGGAAGGAATATAGACCTCTCTTGTTTTTACACTGAAATTATAGAAACTCAACTCTTCTGAAATGTTTGTAATATGAATTATATTTTCTGTGTCATACTCACTGTATACCTACGCTTGTAGTTCTGGAAGGTCATCCATAATTCTAGGACTGCTTTTTTAATTTACCTGAAGTATTCCATTATCATTCAATATAAACAGAGATTCAAACCTTGTCAAAGTGAAATTTATTTTTCATTTCCAACTTAAAAAAATTATTCAGACTAATGGCCCACCCACCATTCATCTGGAACCTCCAAATTTCTATAATCACGGTCCATGCTGATTTTTCAAATGAACAGTCTAAGAAATCTAAATCTCACTTTACAACCTCTCTCTCTCCATCAGCCTCTAAATTCTTGTAAATGTGATAGACATTGTCAGAGATTCTGGCACAACCATCCAAGCAGCAGGGTCACCTTTAAAATATTGTGTTGCTACCTCATGTTCATCACCTCAATCTTTCCAAATCTAAAAATCTGTTTTATGATACCCTTCAAGTTCATCAGTAGAAATACCAGTTTTAGTAGACATAGTCTTTAGTAAAGTCTCACTCCAATCATCTCTTGCTCCTAGCTCTCAGAAAAGCCAATTTTCTTAAATGGAATCCATTGATAGGGATAAAAACTATAGATGTTTGGGAATCAAAAGTGTTTCACCCACTTTAATGTAATGGTTTATGTTAACAAAATGGTTCACTGTCCCTACAGGATTCCTGGACCAGAAATCTGATCTATCTTGTGTGTGTTAGCCTGGATAGAATAAATACATCCAAAGAATCCAGAGAGAAAATTCATTTATATTAACAGAGGCTCTGTCTACAGAGATCTTTTAAAAATCAACTTCCTATTTAACTTTTTTTTTTTTCTTTTTTGTTTTAGTTAACCTTAATGTTTAGCTGTGTAGGGTTCTTCTAAGGAAGAAGTCCCATGTGAGATTTTAAACAGTTCCTACCATTTCTAGAGAGTTTGGGACAAGCTAGCATGGTTGTTGTAAAGTCATTTTATTTCCTTTGAGGAAAATAAGACAAAAAATATAAGAAAATTTGCTAAATAGAAAAAAAGAAGATTCAAACATTATGAAGGTACTCTCTGGTATCAATGACCTGGTGTGGCTTCTGGCCTCTAGGGTGAACTCACTGCTAGAGGAACAGAACAGCACAGTCATGTTCATCTGCACTAATGTCAAGATTGCTTTGACCCTCGCTCTGCACTGCTCTCTGTTGCAAGATGCTGTGCTGATTAGTTAACCTAGACCCTGTGGTTAAAGAGGGAAACCATGCATCCTCCCCTCATTAAAAAAATCAACAAACAGTGTGAGAATAAGGACATCATCATATCAAGCATGGCATAGCTCTCATATATCAGCTGTTCTTCAAATCTTTTCTTCTTTGACTAGAAAGTTTATCACCGGGTTCCTAATTCCAGCTTGATGGTAGTCATCCTCAGCTGAGTGGGATAAGAGTCCAGGGAGATGTATGGTCCAAGGGACTGCAGAGGAATTAACCTTTTCAAACCAAAAATCAAGTCATGGCAGAAAAGAATTTAAAAGATGGGAAAATGGAGTAGTTTGTTCTGATACTTCTTTAAATCTTATTTCCAGCATGCTATTTTTGGTCTATTCAGTTCAAGTTCTATGCTCCCCTTAGCTATTCGAAACAGTTCAATCCATACAGTAGTATATTCATTTGAACAAATTCTGTTTTTTGTTCTGAACTTTTGCTGAGTTGTATAAACAACTTCTTAGAAATCAGGCTAAGCTGGACTTCTGCTGGATTGGATATTAGCAGCACAGATCCAAGCCAAAAAGATGAGGAGCCTCCATGTGAGCTACAGACCTACCAGTCCTCTTTATAAGCACACTTGGGTCTGATGCAATTCCCAACAACTTCACCAGATTGGAAATGATTTATGAATCTTCAAGAATGCCATTATTCTCTGAAATACGTTTCAGAAAGCTCAGACATTTTTCTTTTCAGGTATTTTTTTCAAAGTAAAAATGTCTCTAACAATTTTTAAAAGGGGGATTTCCAGATTTCAAAGTTGAGGGCAATGAAGATAATAGCTAAGTGCATTTTTATTCTTCCTATGATGTTCATCTATTTTAAGCATCAAAGCTGTAATGTAGCTGAAGGAAAAGTACATGCTACAGTAAAAATATTGGCTCTCAAAATGTGCAGTAGCTCTTCCCTCTCCTCTATAGACAGGGTTGCTATAAATAAAACATCTTTTGCCACTGCAGCATTTCTTCCAGTGTAAAGAACATTCACATGAAATTTTTACTGCATCTTGGATAGTGCAAAGCTCTGGCATAGTGTTCCAAATGAGTAATTTCATTATAATTAATCCACGAGGGACGTGCTTACTCCAGAACTGCTGGCCTTTTGATCTCAAAGAATATAACACCATTGTAGTATGGATGCCTCAAAGGCTACAGTGTTTAAATAATACAGTCCTTATGTCTACTGCCTCTTTAAAACCTAAGGATTTGAAAGGTCAGGATTGCCAAGTGTTGCAATACGTTAAAAAAACCCAAATAGTATCTAATAGTAAAGGGAATTTTATAATTGTGTGCTAAAAATACATACATGTGGGAATATATTAACTGATTTAAGGTTTCGTTATTTAAATCAAGGCATATTAGATATTTTGTAAAAATATGGACCTCCTTTTTGCAACCATGAGAAAATATTTTATTTGAAGAAGCTACACAGAAAATTGCAGTTATTGATTTGACATTAATGTATTTGTCCTCTTGTAAGTGTGGCTATTAGGTCCTTTAGAGACCTGGCCATAAAGCATGTAACAGCAAATAGAATCGTTGCTTCTAAGGTAGATAGCTCTGAAGTTCAAGATTACTAGAAGGAAAAATGTCCAGGCTGACTTAGCTGTTTTAAATTACTGAAATATTTTAGAATTCTAACTGGTTCCAAAAAAAAAAAAAAAAAAAAATCAATCAATCAATCAATCAATCTCTGTGGCCTCCTGTATTAGTGTTGAGGGATTGTTTGACTGTTTGCATCTTTTCGGAGAAAAGAGGAAAGATGAGGCAAGTAAAATCCAAAGTCAATACTTCCAGTAAAATGAGAGATACTAAGTATCTCAGTGCTTAAAAGTCTCATACCCTCCAAATTTTCTGAAAGTGAATGCACAGAGTTAGCTTTTGAATCTATTGTGTTCTTTAGGGGACATCTGGATTTTATTATTTCATTTATTTAATTTTGGTGGTTGCTAATGAATATGATGAAGTGGACAAATGCTACTAGTCTCTAGCATACTGTGCACTCTTAAACACTAATGAACTATTAAACACTAATGGACTATTAGTGATGCTTTCTGGTTTTGATATATTGACATACTTCATCATGCTTTTTAAGATAAATAAAGTGCAGTAAACTGATACTATTTAAGTAAACAGGAATATGAGAAGGTAACAATATCACTAATTAAAAAAATTGTGTTGCATCCCTTTCATTGAGAGTCAGAAGTAACTACAATAAAAACTTTTGATTTTTTAGCAGAAAAAAATGATTTTTTGACCCCCACTTAGAGAGAAACACAGAAAATGTTTTATCTGGCGAGGGCAAATGAACAGTGCCAAGAAGAGATCATCTACCTCCGTCTTTAGCCTTGAAACACTGGACACTTTCTGAAATCTGTTGGGAGAAGCATCACTGAGGGGACACACTGAACATCTGTCATGAGACAGGAGGTATTTTGCCTCCCTGAGCTGAGGCATGGATTGCTCTGTATACCATATGTGCCTTTTTCCATACTGCCTGTGACTGCTTTCTCCTGATTGCTCTTGCCCATATGCTAAAGACATACATCACACTCGGCAAAAGCAATTAAATGCTTGGTATCCCCTTTGCATTAGGTTTGGTACCTTGGTGCCAAGGCTTTGACTTGCACCCCACCTCTGCTCATCTGTCTTCCAAGAGTGCTCTCAGTAGTTTAAAATTCAATCTATCTTGAATTATTCATGCTCAGTGCATCAGTGACTACTATATAATTCACCAGTCTAGTCAAACAATGTTGTCTTAGAGCAGTAGGGAAAGGAGGTCACACTTGCATACAACTCCATGTACTCTGTACTCTCTGGAGCATAGGGGGAGCACACACCTTAGGACAGTACAACACAAACTGCTGTTTGCATCCAGAGAATAGGATGAGCTATCCTTGCTCCTATCCCAAAAGTTCTCTGTGTTTAGCTGTGCTGCATCTCAAAAAGGCCAAAGTCTGTTACAAAAGGTATTGGACTTACAGTCTGTCTTAACAAACACCTTTTCAGCAAAAAAGGGAACAAATATACTCACTTGAGACACAGCATACATGCAGCAGGATTGCAAATATCTCCCTTATGGCCTGCCCATTTGTTACTGTACTAGATTGCAGAAATTATCTCCAGTATTCAAAGAATAGCTCCAACTCCCAGCACATTAATCCTCGATGAAATTAGAGAAACCATTAAAGTTTACTGTGTAATTATCTAATTAAGCAGGCACCTTTGGAGCAAAAGGGCCTTTCAGGTAGATTAAATACAAAAGTTTAATGAATAAAAGTACTCTCTGATACCCCAGCCTTGTTGTTCACCCTCAAATGACAATATTATTGTAGGAGATTTACAAGTTCTTCCAAAATGAGGTTTGTAGTAGAACTGTGGGCATAATTTTATCTGCTGCTATAAAAACTCCAGTCTAACAAAACTCTGTACCTACACCTTTAAGATTCATTTATTATAAAAGAACTCCTTGTAATATTGCTTCCAGTAAAAGAAGTGGGATGTAAAATTCCTCCTAAAGGGCTCAATCTGGTACAGTACTCAAAATAAATAGTAAAGACATGGACTGGGAGTGGAAAAGATCCAAATTTCACTAATGAGGTCTGTTGTCTGGTTACCATTTATTAGGGGTAACTACAAGTCTCAATAGGAGAGCAAAAATCTAAGCATCCTGCTAGAAGAATATTACTATCCTTTCTTCACCTTGTTAAAACTGTAGCAGGCAGACTACAGGTAATTTGCTTACATCCCTAGCATATTCTAAAAAATTAATGTATTCTCTGATTTAAGACTTGAATTATGTAAGCCTTCCTAGTAGTTTACCTCAAAACCAGACATAGCTGACATTTGCCTCCCAGAAGAACAAAGCTGTTATTTTGTCAATGCCAACAGTGTTCACTGGCTTAGAAAACGAAAGGCATTGCTGGGTCATGAGGTCTCAGAACCAAGAATGTGGGGCAGCTTGTGATCTCAGCACAAGCCTGAAGAAACATGGGTCTGGACATACTGATGTGAGCAGTTTGCTTTTAGTAACAAGGACCCTAATTTATGTGATCTTCAGCAAATAGTACTTGTCCTCCTCCCTGCTCCTCTCTCAGGTGTTGTTGAGCATCCCCTCCCTTGCACACAATCCTTCCACTCAGTGCTTCAGGGCACATGACTTGCCATCAGATTCCTGATCTCTCCTTTGCCATGGTGACTGATGAGACATTCTTGATGCTTCTGTCCACTTTTGACTCCCTCCTAAGATGTTATCTGTCCTGTCAATGGCCGACCTCTAATCACGATTCCTGTTTCCTTCCTGTCTGCTTTTGAAAGTTTTCCTACAGAAATGGTGACATCGGGGTGATTTCTCTAACAAATTTTTCTCTCTTTGTCCTTATGGTACCCTCTCAGCTAAAGGACTTGACTACTCCCATTTACACTGAATCTGCAGTTTCAGTGGATACATATTCTCCTACCTAAACTCTCTCCTAGAAATGGTACTTTTATCTCTGCCACAAATCTCTTAAATTTATATCAAAAGAAATAGGATCAGATGAATGTAAGGTTCCTTTGTCATTACTCTTTCCTTCTCACAGAAAAAATATTTTTATTTATTTTTTTATTTATTTTATCTTTTGCTTCTCATTCTATCTCTTTCAAGTTTCCTTATGCTCACAGATTGTTTCTTACATACATCACTATCTTTTTGTGCTTTGTTCTAATTCTAAGCAGAAATATAGAAACTATAACAACATCTGGGCAATAAAGGATCATCTCCTGACATTTTTCACCCTTGTATTCCAAACTCAAAAGAATGCAACATCTCAAGTTATGACAGAAGACAAGTCTTATATGACATAATCGCCATTCCCATGCACTCTTCTGACAAGGACTGTATCTGATGTGGAAGCTCCTGAGAGAGTAGCAGAGATGGATAAGATAGGACATTTATTTATTTACATGGGTTTGAAGGACCTGTTAATTAAATGACAGTTCAATTTTACCCACTCCTGTATGTGATTTGTATAATTTAAAGGCACATCTGTTCCATATCAGGTGAACTTCTCCACCTTAGCAGTTTTATCACTTTGACACTTATTTCCATATTTCAGTTCCATAATCACAGGATATATGTTACTAATTCTTTAGATAAAACCTCTAGTTAACACAATGCAAAGTGATGTGAATGTGTAGCTAACAGTACATGCAGAGAAATCATACTATTGCAACCTGAAATAAAGTACCATTTGAATGAACAGAACAAATAAACTCATGGTTTTCAGCTGTAAAATGAAAATATTAGGATACTTAGATAAAGTCCCATGTATGTCCTTTTAAGCTGAGTGTATCATCTTTTTAGAAATCATGGATGACACCTTTAAGAGATTTAACTCTGGTGATTTCATTTCTAAGTTGACTATAAAAAATCAAATAAAGTCAAGAGTGATCCAGCTCCTCAAGTTGGTTATTTCAATATTAATGTCCTCAGCAGGTGTAATTAATTTATACAACATTTTTTGATCTAACTAAACAGAGCTATGAAAATTATTTTCATACCCTTTCTTGGATTATCAGTCTCTAATTTAAGACCAGAGGTGGGGAAGAGAAAACTATGTGTTATGAAGCTGCAATTTATGATGATGCATTACATTTTAAAGGTAGTAAGAAAGAGACATACTCTTCACTGAGAAGAAGCAATATTTAAACTCACTCACTTTGTGGGAAGGTGCTGCAAAGCAAGGAGAGTCAAAGCTGTATATTCCAAGATTCATTTCTATGTTTTCTTCATATGTTGTCCTTATAATATTTTCTCTTCCTGAAGGAACATTTTGGCACTAAAAAAAAAGTGGTTTTGAAGCCACATTAGCAGCATATTCTGGGTGTATCAAGTAAAGTCAGAGGGAAGGACTAGAGAAAAATGAACCAACACTGCTTTAAAGAAAATCTTATCTTCATAATACTAAATATTTCATTAATTTATTCAGGTTTCATCATACATTTCACACTGAAAATTATTTTTTTCCAGACTAAACCAGACTAGTTTAAAATTTTCAAGACATTTCCTTTTGTTTTTATGTAGCTATTCTATATTATGGATGATCTGCCTAATGTTTTAATAAATGTGATGCAAGAAATGTCAAATTGCTTTTAATTTAATAAAATACAACATTGAAAACTCATTCATATGGCTTATATACATATTAAGGCCCACAACCCTGCTTAGATTCCTGAAGAACTTTTTTCCCAGCACAATGTATTTCCAGTCTGTAACAGAGACACTTCTAAATTAACCAAACCTTTCCACTTCTCATTTTTCCTACAGCAATTCCACTTATCCGTGTTTTCTCATGTGCTTCACTCCACACCCAAGGCAGTTACAATCTTGGTGTCCTCTTCTGTTACTTTTAAAGCAGTGACTTAGCATTTGTTCAGCTAAATGAACAGCAAATTTCAGCCAAAATCTTTGATGTCAGGTCCAGACATGTAAGCTAGTTGGATCCAAATAACAGCATCATATTCCCCAAGAGAACTGACAGCACAAATCTTTACATGACAAATAGTTAAAGGAGCAAGAAAAGGTCATACTATCTTTGTTGAGGAAAAGTAAAATTTAAACTCACTTACTTGCATTAAGTTTTTGCAGTGCACCAGAAGCTGAGGCTGCATTCTCCATGCAATTATACTAACTTCCTCATCTTATTTATAAATAAAGGATATTAAAATCACAGATGATGGAAGACTTTATATTAGTGGGTTTAAGATTAATTATTTTAGGAAAGAAAGACCACAAACATTGATAAAAGTCATTGCAGACTTTGAAGAATTTGAGAGTGTTTAGAGTATTAAGGGGAAAAAAGTGATGTGACATTTTATTAATTGGAAAATTGATGAGAGAAATAGTTGTGTGAAGAGTCATGGAATTTTTTTTATTCATTTTGGCAAGATTTACTAAAAATGAAGCAAAAAAAGCAGATTCTTAAATAGAATTTTAGGCCACCATTTAAAAATTCCTGTTTATGGCTATGACTGAATAATACTGAAAGCACAGTCATTATTTCCAACAGGATTGTACCCTTTTTCATATAAATAGTAGAAGTCTATGCCATGTTTACAGAGATACATAAAAAATGCAATCTATTCTCAAATATACTATTCTCCTGGAGATATCCCAATCAGAAGCATATAGACACAATCTCTTCCGTAAGTTCAGAATTAGAAGGGTAAGGAGAAAATATCTGTAAATTTAGAAGAGCTCTTCAGTGCAGTGCCTCTAGGTATCTCTTTGGCAGAGGGATCTAAAAGTCCTTCCATTCATAAGCAACAGACTGCTCCCATATCAGACCACCTGCTCCAACACAGTCAGGGCCTTACTGGTTGAGACAACTGTGCTCAGCTGCACCTTTTTACTGTAGTCACATTGCTAACATTGCCTCTGAGGGGATTGGGTTATGTGCTACCAGTTAGAAAATGCTTAATACACAAAATATTGTGGGGCATGAGAAGATTGGTTAGGGGTATATGAGCTCCATCATTAAGCCTGTGTATTTGTTCTTCTTTTTAGTAGGCACAACTGTTCTGAGCACAAGCACAACTGTTCCATTAGGGTAATTGCATAGCCAGGCAATACCATTGATCACCAATCAATACCACTGTTTAAGCATGGGATGGAAGCCAGATTACCCTAAGATGCAGGCAACAAGCTCTCACATTGCAAACCCTCCTGTCTCTGCTGACTGTTGAATTCAAACATTTCTGTAAAATCTACATATCCATCTTACTTTCTGACTCATGCTTTGCAATTCAAAAACTGACCACAGCAAAAATCAATGCCAGTAGATTAGAGGCTGAGAACTGTCACAGAAAAGAAAAAATTATCTTCTTAGGCAACTGCTAGCCATTGAAAAATGTCACAGGCACAATGTTCTTCCTTTCATTTAAGCACTGCAGCTATATTATGGGGCATCTTTCGATTCTCAAAATGTCAGCAATGCATTTGGGCCCATATTCACTCTCAGCCAATAGAAATAAAAGATGGGAATTAGCTGCAGCAATATTTTGTTTGCTGATCTTAGAAACATTCACAGGCAATGAATGTGGTTTTAGCTGCCAATATATTACTTTTTCGAGAAAAAAAGAAAAGTCTTGGAACAGTTAATATAAATTACAAAAAATTTAAATGAGAAAAATCTGTGGGCAGATTTCCTATATTTGTTTTCTCAATGGTCTTTGCTCCCAAGAAGTATATTAAATAGAGAAGAATTTTTCAGTGGGTTGTGCAGGAGACTTCAGCCTTTTAAATTAGGCAAAATGCATAATTCAATGCTGGTAGGTTATAAACATGTATTTGCACAGTATATATTGTGCAGAATATGTAACTTACACATGCAACCCCCACTCAGGTTTATTTATGTGCTCTGACCCCTATTGTGGAAGCAATGAAGAAAATATCAACATACTTACCTGAATAGCTATTTCTGAAATTGAGAATTATGAAGGAGATGAAAATCAATCTCCTGATTAGTAGAAATAGCACAAACAGGCAGAATTTCAAAGGTGCATCTCTGGACACTATGAATGCCAAGAGAGAGGTGTAAACATTAAGATACAGCAAGATTAGTAGAAAAGGCAGGTTACTACACAGTATGACTGACAACAAAATCCTAATTTACTTGCATGAAACTTATTGATGGAGGAGCTTATCTTCTGTCACTTGTTATGAAGATGGTCTGGTGCTCAGGTTTATCAGTAATCCTTTGATGGATTTTACAAGGACAGATTTTCATGCTCACTGAATACAGTTATCAGAGGCATTTATGCTCATTTGTACAAATTTTTTCCAATTTTTTGGAGGTGATGAAGGCCACTGCAGTTGGAAGTCCCTTTCCACAACTGCTGGTAACCATTGACTTATCTTCCAAATCACAGCACTTTGGTATCCCAGCATTTACATTATCCGCCTATCTTCGGAGGGATTGGATTTTGTGTCTGAGAAATCACAGAGCAGTCTAATTTTGAGAGTAAGTGGACATGTAATAACATACAGGGAAAAATGCATGCTTGGTTTATGCCCACAATTACACACATATAGTATGACTAAACTCTAGTAATTCAAATATTGTAACTATTTCAAAGATTCTTGTGACCACATGTAGAAAGTGGCATAAAGTCATGTTTTCCTTCCCATCTTAAGAACAATTTCCATCTGAAGTAATCAAAACAAAGAATGCTTTAAAAGAAACAAAACATGTTCTTATAGACATTTTTCTCACAATACCACTTACATGTACTAACCATGAGTCCTTGATAAATAGGAATAAATACTGTGTAAAGAGGCAGACACCCATCTTTTACCTATTTTTTAGAGAAATCTATTATTCTCCAATAAAATTAAAATAACGATGAATGCTTTTCTCCCTGAATTCTTCCTATGATCTCTGACAAATACAGTGCAAAATGCTGGGTGATGGTCATCACTCTGGCACTGGCAGTATTCTTCTAGTAAGAACAGCAAAGTATTTTCAAATCCTATTAAAACTCTGCAGTACATATTTTGCAACAGAACATGGATACACATGATTAAACTTTCATGAATAAATCACAAGACATATCTGTTAAAAGACAGCATGGATGTGGAAATTCATTACAGGCTTGCGGTGAAATACAACTCAGGTTTGTAAATTGGAGAAGCAGTTCTGTCACTCCACCCACACTACTCACAATGGTAGTGCTCTCAAAGGGCAAAAGCCAGTGAATACTGAGGAAAAAAAAAATGAGGTGGAGGTGTTACTCCTTTTAGTATAAAGAGTGAAACAATAAGGCTCTTTAATGTAAGCATATTTTTTCAAATTAGGAATACAACAGCATGGGTCAGTGAAACCATGCTTCAAGCTGACCACGGAGATGAGAATGGATGGAAGGTGGGAGACACAGAGTCAGGGTCATGCAGGGATCTTCAAAAGTATGAAGTATTTGCACTGAAGCATTTTAAGTAATCCCTTCTAGCTGTTCACTTTCAGGCTGCTGCAACTATTATGCTTGCCTTCAAGCTCTTTTCAGTTCAACACAGTGCATATCACACTTACTTCAAGCACTGCTGCAAATTGTTATATTTATTATGATACTTTGAATTAACACTTTCACCTCCACATCATTCTAAGCAACCCTTCATAATCAAGAATTAGTAATTAATAGAGACACAAAGAGAACACATTGGTAACACAGCTTTTCTGATTTGTCCCAGAAAGACAGATATGCAGCAAACGAATTTCACTTTGAAATAAAGGGATCAGGTAGATTTCAGGTGAATTCATACAAGTAAAAAAAAGTAAATATCAGTGAGATATTAGAAATAGAGATAGACATTTCTACACCTAAAATAAGGTGTGAACAGATGCAGGATGATAAGTTCCATTCTCTATTAAATTATTTCTATGAAACGTTCCTGAAAGACCATTAACTCTTCCACAGTGTTTTCATTCTTTACTCAGTTCTATATAAAATAGCAAAAACAGAGGAAGTCTTCTGATGCATTCTATATGACTTGTAAAGGAGAGAAAAATATATACCTCATGAGATGCAGGGGCTTATTGACTGTATATATAGTGTTGTGACTGCATTATTTCCTGGATGTAAACCAACTCTATTGCCTCTTCCAGTTTAATCCTTTCCCAGCTGAAATCACTAGGGAGCCCACCATGCAACACATGAAAAAAAAAAATTCTTACTGAAAATGTGAAAATGTATCAATAAAAAGAATACCAAAACAAATCCAGACCAAAGCAAACAAACAAAACACCCTTTTCCCCCTAAAAGATACAATAGTGGTTAGGAAGTTGTAACTAAGGGTATGAACTATTGGGCAGAAAAACATATTCTGGAGATGAGAAGGCTCTAGTGAGACCTTATAGCAGCCTTCCAGTACTTGAAGGGAACACACAAGAGAGCTTGAGCAGGATGTTTTACAGGAGCATGCAGTGTCAAGATAAAGGATATGGCTTTAAACTAAAAGAGGGTAGATTTAGATTAGATATTAGGAAGAAATTCTTTACTGTGAGGGTGGTGAAGTACTGGAACAGACACTGACCAGAGAAGTTGTGGATACCTCACCCCTGGAAGTGTTCAAGGCCAAGTTGGATGGGGCTTTGAACAACCTGGTCTAGTGGAAGGTGTTCCTGCCTGTGGTGGGTGCCTTGGAACACAATGGTCTTTAAGGTCCCTTCCAACCCAAATCATTCTATGATTCTACAGCCACCTAAGAAGTTGAATACACTCATTGAACCCACTGAAAACGAAACCTTTTCCTGATGAAGAGTTATTGTCCAACCCTACTACACATAATTGCTTGAACCAATGCATGGAGAGCAGCCACATCATGTACCCAAGACAGCCCTCTAAGGGTTACAGTATTAATTCTGCTTTAACTAACGGTGAAACCACATGTTAAACTATAGAAAAACGTGTTGTAGTCTGAGACAGCCTCCTTTGCTTTTATGAAATACAAACAGGTTGGTTCTGCCGCTGCTGGAAATCGGTGATGCTGCATTAAAATCATGCAATCCTTATATTTATTTTTTGTTTGTGCCTTTTTATTAGGCTGTCTCAGAGCACCTTAGGAATCAAACCTGTAAATGTCTCTTACCCTAAAATAAACAGCACTCAGCATGACACAAATGACATTTTGTGAGGCTCCAGGAGGGAGTAAAGTAGCACTGCCACAGAGTTCCTTCTTCCTCTTGAAATGTCATTACTCTGGTATATTAACATAAATCACTTATCCAGTTGGACAGCACAGCAGGTCACTCTAGAAAGGATTTCAAGTAATGAAATATGTTTCACACATAAACAGAAAATACAAAGCAATACCAAATGGTTCCCAATACTTTACTTACTCAGCACTCCATTTGCCAGGTTTATTGTTCATGTACATAATAAACTTGATTGCATGCTGCAGTAGCCTTGTTTATTGGTTCAACCACTTGAACTCATTCCATATTCATTTTGGTGTTCATCATGTTTTCGCCCACATGTTGTACATAATCCAAACAGTTGAAACAATATTGTGTGCATACTTGGTAGAGTACATATGAGGAATAGGCCGAGGTTATTTCCCTGTACTTGATTAAGGGCAAAAAAAAAGATCTTGAAGAATATTAAAAATGCAGTCTAGTAGATCTCTGTGACATTTATGAGTTCTGTTCAATCATTTGTCAGGTAAATCAGAAATACAAAAGTATCTATGGATACAGATATTAGATTAATCAGTCAATACCATTCAGATATAGGTCAATCGTATAAAAAAAAAAAAACAAAAACAAAAAACCAACAAAACCCAACTCCCCCAAATACTTCAACAGAAAAGGCATGTGATGTGTTATTCATTGGCCTATGTGGCTCCCCATTTTATCCACTTTGTTTTTAAAATCCATCATTTTTATTCACTATGTAGTATAATGAGAAAGAAGAATATATAGTGAAACATTTTCAATAAGTTTTAGAGGAAAAGGAAATGGCCAGAGGTCATCTGAATAAATAACAAAACTAGATACTTCATCCCCTCTTGTCTGAGGAAAAAGAAGTGTGGTAGATTTTCCAATCTCTTGTTGCCTTCAGCAAGATTTTGTTTTAAATTATCAAACCAAAGGAGTTCTTCCTTCATGGAAGGAATGTTCCAAAATATCTGCAAAAGAATAACCTTGTCAGACAACAAACTAAACAAATTTCCACCATTAACATTCAATACAAAGAGAATCCTTGGCATCCTGCTTAGTCACTTCAAAACCACACATTTCATGGCTGCTACCAAACATTTATCGGCTAAACAGTTGGTACGACATTATTGCTTAAGACATCATCTGTAGATATCTCCTACGTTCCTGTCTTTTTTTGGCTCTATTTTTGCATGTATCCTAGGCACAGGGAACATGAATGCTTTTAGGACACCATTTCTTACTGAATGCATTAAGTTGTATTTTGAAGACCAGACCCTGACTTGCCTTTTACTGCTATCACAATTATGTTCTATGAACACTCTCACTTCTATTTTCTGTTAGGGAGAAAAAAACAAATGTGCAAAGCAGTTGGCATTATTTTTTTTTCTTTAAATTTCTTTGAAACTAGGAAAAGTTTAAAACAAATATCAAAAACATATCATCTAACGATATATTTATTTATGTAGTATTAGTAAATGAAACAAAATGCTTAATGTACATGTCATTAATTTAATCTTATAGTTAGGCAAGTGAAACGCAAAAGGGAATTGCCTTCTAAGAATTATAAATCTGGTAGCTGCCACATGGTCATAAGGCTGGTGGCAATTACATAAGCAAATGTACGGTCTTAACCTGCTTCACTGTTCCAGGCATTCTCTCCCCTCCTATCTCTTCTGCTACTTTCAGCACATTTAAACATATTATTTGCCATCCTTAAGTTCTGGGCATCTCCTCACATCACAGGAGAAAATGAAATAGCTGCAAATGAGTTGCTTCCAGAATGAGGATCTCTATAGATTTACTAGGACTGCCCTACACTTAAATTCATTTTGCACAATGGGAGGCAGAGTTAATAGTTTTATTAGCAAAGCACATGCTACAGTGCTAATGCCATCATAGTGCATTTGGTACACAGTATCTCTGTGTGAAGTGGCATTGTGTAAGCTCTCAGACATCAGTAAGGATCTGTTTATGGCTGCTTGTTTTATGAGGTAAGATTATGGTTTATTAAGAAACACTGTTTACAGTAGACAGCTACACTGAGACATCTTAAAAGTATTATGGAGAAAAGGAAAAGCGTGAAAGATGTCCTTCCCCCTCCAAAAAAAAAAAAAAAAAAAATTAATTCTGGTGTTCTGGTGAAATATCAATAACAATAACACACTTAACACATTTTACGTTATCGTCTTCTGCTTTCAGCATTTTAGTTTATAAAATACTGTAGCTTCTATCTGCAAAGCAAGTTTTTTAGGCACTATGGTTACAAAGAACTCAATATCTTCATATATTTTTAATCAATCCATATAAGTATCTTTGTTGCACTCTGAATTAGTAAACTCTTTGGAACATGTGCAATAATGTAAATCCTTAATGTCTTATTTAATTGTCTAACTGATCAATATATTTACTTTATAATTGCATAAAATCATCTTGGCCAGTTTTATGGTCAAGAACTTATGACCATGGCAATCATAATTTCCATATTTGTCTTGTCATCATGTCTTTGCCCTGTTGTTTTTAAAATAATAATTTTACAAGCTTAAACCCTTAGTAACATCAAATTTAGACACCTAATTTCCCCTCTTGTCCAGTACTAGAGTGCTTTTAGATTCTTGATGCATTTGTTTTTTCCTAATGATAATTTTGCATAATTTATATTAAGTTTTTGTACTGTTCACTACAGGACAAAATATTTCATTTACATGATTTCAGATAACTCACTTTCTATGTTGAAGACAGCATTTTCCAAAGATACTAATCATATGTAATTTTAATGGAAACTTTTAAAGGTAACATTTACCAAACTACTTTCAGCTTTGCTAATTTTTGCTACTGAGAAATTACTGTTTTCTCTGCTAACCAGCTTGAAGAATTGTCACCTGAGAAACAGACTAGCAGTGCTATTGTAACACTTTCCGCCTTATAACTAATGCAGAAAAAAAAAAAAGGCTTCTCTTATATTTATTTAGTAAACATAAAAGTTCAGATAAAATACAGCAATCACCAGGAACACAGATTATTTTCTGTATTGTGTGTAATGAGTAGAATACCTTTCCTTTAACTAATGAAAAAACTCATAGAATTCAGAAAGCCATTTACCCCACATTACTTGTTTTACAAGATTCTAATTTCTCTTACTATGCAGAATGGAGAAAAGTAATGGGTAGACTAGAACCATTATTTATATATATCTGTTGAAAATTCTATCTTGCTGAGAAGAGTTATATATCTTTCAACTGTTTAAGAAAAAAGGTTGTGACTTCTGCCTTTTGCAAGTAATTATCTTTCTTTCTCACCCAATCACACTTTACTTGTTTCCTATGGATGCATTGGCTGCAGCAATGTTCCTTACAAGCACTTTATGCAGAACCTTCCATAAATCCTTGGTATTGCTATCCTTCACATGAAGACAACAGAGTGCTAAATTATTTAGCTGTAATTTCTTCCATCTGCTAAATTTTAATTCTTGTTTTAGTGACAAGGGGGATGTTGGCATTTCCTTTGGTACACCAGTATTGACTCTTTTTGCTGAATGACTATCCCAATTCTTTTCCTACTGAGGCGAAACATTAGAAAATTGCCATAAGCTTTTTCTTTTATGTTATGAGATGGGAAAGACCTAAAATTGTGCTGTGGGCTTCCTGCCCTGAGTTTTCTCTCCAATTTCTAAGTGATAAAGTGGGATCAAATTTTCAATGTGCAAGGATGTAAATGGAGATTTACACAAAGATGATTGTCATGGGTTAGCAAGCATAGTCCTGGAAGTGATGTTCTATGACCTGACAGAACCTATCAGCTGCCCAGTTTGAATATGGACAATTTTTTAAGCCACTTAAAATTTTGACTGCCTCTGTGGTGAACATTTAAGAATGGACAAAGCCTGGGGGAGCACTGTCTCGTTTCCGGCGCTGGGACAGGTGGCTGCAGGGCCCGTACGGGGCCCTCAGGGCCCGGGCCAGGTCCTGCTCAGGCCAGGCCGGGCCACGGCCATCCTGGAGCCGTGCAGCCCTGTTCCACCCGCGGCCCCCCACAGCCCTGCTACGTGCAGACAGCACGGCCCCCCCTCCAGTGCGGCCGAAGATTCAGCTGAAGCTGCACCGCTGCCCAGCAAAGATCATGTGACCAGCAGCGATAAGCGAAATTCCAGCTGCAAGACCCTTTTAGTGCTGTGAAGAGCTGAAAACCTGAGGGAGGAGAAAGAGGAGATGCTTAAAGCTGAAATTCTGTTGTAAAGCTATGGTGGTGATAGACTATGATATATCAGAGTACCTGCTGTAATTTCATGAAAGCATAGGGGGTGGAGCGTTCAACTTGTACATGTGAGCAAAAGCACCTGTGCTGGAATAAGCAAATGCTGAAGCAGCCGTAATTTGAATAGAAGTTTGAACAGGGGGAGATGGAAGCGATGAGGACTCTTGCTCCAACTGGAAGGAGAACACCTCTGTTCCTAGAGATACTCCCAGAGATAGTCTTAGAGATGAAGATAGTTTTTTCTCCCAGGAAAGGAGGAGGGCCTCTATTCTCAGAGATGGAAATGCTCCGATGGGTGAAGAGAACTTTTGTTTCTGAATGGCTCAACCTTAAAATGGTATCCGAGTAGCTCAAGATTGGACCCTCAAAAGCAGTTGTGGGAAAAGCTGCAAGTCGGGGGAAGGGACTCCCACATGCGAGCAGAGAACCAACCCGGGCGGCTGGCTCGTTGTGATAATGTCTCCATAGTATGAGCAAGAGAGACTCCTTTCCCTAAGTGAACTGAACAAGATTGTTATGGAAGTGGTAAACAGACTGAACATCTCAAGGGTTGTCTTTTTGCATTGTCAGTGGGAGAAGGGAGAAAGGTGGGGGGAGGAGAAGTGTTCTGAAGGTGTGGTATGATTTTATTTTTTTTTCCTTCTTTTAGGTCTATTAATAAACTTCTTTATATTCTTTCAAGTTTGGTGCCTGCTTTGCTTTTCTCCTAATTCTTATCTCACAGAAGGTAAACAGTAATGAGTATTTTGGACCAAACCACTACACTAAATTGGTGTTTCTGCCCGGTTACAAACTGAACCCGCTACAATGATAAAATTTAAGAATGTGAAAACAAGGTCAGGTGAGCATGTGGAGACAGACGTGGCATTAAACAAGTGTTGGTAGATATGTAAACTCTCAGCAATGGCTACACACAGGGTTTCTCCTGAATTCGCAGTTAGGTGGCCATTTGCTAAATGCAATCTCCAGCTTGCACTAGAGATGGCATCACAATTCAAAGCCAGGAAGTTGCTCATCAAGCTTTAAGAGTAAGAGAGCATATTAAACAGGGAAAATTCACTTTCTGGTTGTCACAGCATGACAGCATCTGTTATGGAGATTTTTAGAGTACACACATACTCTGATGAGGAGTTGGCAAATAAAATGTTTAGTGTCTCTTCAAAAATTGATAGGATGACTGAGACTAACCTGGTGGATACCACATTCTAACTGCTGAAACAGCAAACCTGCTCAATTCAGATGGTCACTGCTGACTCACGACTTCTTTTCAGACCCTCAGACTTCCTTTCAGTGGCCTGGAATTCCAGACTCAGTACTGTGGTTTGAAATTTGCATTGCATAAACAGAATACAGAAGCTCAAACACTCATCTTCAGTTACACTTCCAAAATGTAAATATCTGCAGTGATTATGTGAGTAGAGTGTGAAGCTCTGGCACAGTTGCATGTTTTTATGTGGGTTAAATCCCATAATTAGAAGTGCAATAAGCTCCTATCTGAAAATCACCAAAGAATGCAAATCTCTTGATGAAAACTGGGCTTATAAAGATCAACATTTTGTAAGAAACTGCATTAATTTAAGATAATTTATATTTGAATTAAGTTAAAACTTTTAGTAGCCTTACTTTACAGTGTCATTACTTTCTCTTGCTGCCAGTTCAAAGTAAATCTAGCCAGACACTAACAGCTGGATTCTATTCTTTTATCACCAATAATAATAAGATATTGTTTTCTCTGTAGTTCATTAATTGACAAGATGAAAACAGTGTTCATTTAGCTTACAGAAGATAATTGTCTTTGAGAACAAGTCAACTAGGATATGGTAGCCATGTCTTCAAAACACTCCCTTCCACTTAGAAGGAGTAATTTCATAAACTGGCACAGTGGACCTCAGGTCATCTTTATGGAATACACCTGTGGAAGTAATGGTCCAAAATGTTAAACGTCTTAAGTTTAAGCTGCCAAAGATGGGTCTCCACTGAAGTCATGATTGCCAAGGAAACTATTTTTAACCAAATACTTATGAGCAAAAGTGTGTAATTGAATGTTAATTATAAGAACTATAAACAAGGATTCATTACAACTCCATTAAGTTCAGGCTGAAGTGGAACAATCATCATAGATGGCAGCCAAAAAACATACCCAGGTTAATTAATTGGACGGATCTTGGAGGAGCTCTGTATCAAGTACTAAATGAGCACTCTTTTCAGCATGCCTCTTAGAGAAACATCCTTTTTGTCCTGGCTTAAATTTTCTACCAGGCAGTCTTTACTAACTATATGTAAGACTTAAACTTGTCTTTCTATTACATATATATATATGTGTACATATAGTAAAAATTGATTGAAATATGTAATTTTTTTTCTGACAGATTTCACCAAATGAAGGAGATAAGGAATTTCATCTAAATTATTTTACTTAGCAAATTGGAAAAATGTTGTTGTAAATTGAGAAACTTTTTTAAGACTGAAATTTAGTGAAACTAAGGAAACTAAATGATCAACCACATTATTAATTCAATTAACTATGTTTGTATGTGTACAGATGCTCTAGATGTCATTGGTCATGCACAGAACGTAGAATCTTAAAGAGGACAGACAAGAGTATCTGTAGCAGGCTACTGCAGCAAGTCAGTACCTACCACAAGTTAAATCATTAGTGTTGAATCTATCTTAATTATTACTTTAACATTATTGTGAGACCTATATTTTGTCATTCTAGTCTTTAGAAACATATTCTAGTATTTTATAATTCAGTATCTGATATTTAAAAACATTAGTCATCTAGAAATGTTAGTGTTGCCTCCAAACTGTTTTCTGTCTGCTATGCTATTGATGGTTGTAAAAATCAAGACAAAACAAAACAACTCCATAGCTATATTTTAAAATAACATGAAGATAATTATTTTATGAATAAATAAAAAAGTTAATAAATCCTAAGAGGCTGAAACTGCTATATAAAATTTCTAGACACTTTTCATGCACAAATTAAGTAGGCCTGACAATATAGATGCAAGGATTGCTTTCTCCTTATTGAAGTAATTATAGTTTACTTCATTTTGCCCCTTCTATAGTCTACTCATTATGAATCCAATGCTAACTACTGATTTTTGCTTTTTAAACCAACACATCCTGGAACCATGAAAATTTACAGCTGAGAATAATTACACAGATTTATCAATAAAACAGAGTTACTGAAATGCAGTACAGCAGAGTTTGGCCTCACAGAAAAAGACTATGCAAAAGGAACCCCCTTGAATTCTGCTTTAGCAAAGCCCTCAGGTATATATTTTATCATAATTCTGTTCTCAGCTCCCACTAACTTCAAGGAGATGAACATACACTTGACTGCTTTACTGCACAATTATAGGATTCAGGTTCTTGAAACAAACCATGTGTTTGCAGGCCATATGCAACATGAGTTAGGGTTTACCTTAGCATGTCTGACTGCAAATTATGGGAGTTCAGAAGAAACTCAGTGAGCTGATGGCAAGGCAGAAAGTGGTAACTTGGCCAAGTTTTTCAGTGTAAATTGCTCCAACTCATGAGTCCAAGCAATTAAAATACCCGTGTGCTTCTTTGCTTGGACTGAAATTCCCCAGGTAGCTGCAACTGTTCCTACACATGCTGCACAAACTGCCAGTGTCTAAACAGGTTGATAGCAGTCTTGCTTGAGTCTCATTGAATCCAGGAGCTAGGGAAAACAGTGCTGAAGTCTTCCAAAGTCTCCATCAGAAGTCCTTCAAAGGCTTCCAATTATAGTTCACACAATTTCAAGGGGTTTCTTTTTGAGGCTAAAATGCTGTTCACACTGATGCAAAAGGTTTTTTTATCTGCTTCTTTAAAGGAATTAGTGGCAAAACCTGAATCAGAAAGGCTTCTCTGTAATTTCATGCCGTCTTTCAGACCTCTTGAGGATGAGCCTTTGGCATCTGATGAGAGAGGTTCAGCTGTTTCAGAGGAACACCTGCTCATGACGAAAATCATAGGTAACTGGAAGCATGTGCAGCATCTTGGGAGCAAGTGGCAGCTCAGGATGGTTCCAGGCCTTTTTTCTTTTTTTTTGAGATAGGTGGCATTACAAGAATAATGTTGTATCAGTTCTGCAAATGTAAATGTGGGTAGCAGTATTTCCTTACCTTTCATAGATATTAGATGGTTCTCTGACACTCTGCAGAAAAAAAATAATAGTCTATAAAAATAGACTGCCAGTTTCTAGTCTCATCAAGTGAGTTTTACAGCAATATAGCAAATTAGAAGAAAAGAAGACAAGGCCATTGATACTAACATCTATTGGAAAATTTGTATCTTTGTTATTTACTGATGCTTAGAATAATAAGATCAATAAAGAGAATTTGGACTTCAATATCCAGTCATGTATTCACAACTTGTGGGCAGTTATATTGTCTTTTCACTACATTGTTTGGCACAAATTTTCTGTGTTTTAAGAACTGGAGACATTAAGAAAAATACTATCACATTAAAATTTCTTATAAAAAGCCTAATCAAATTAAGTATATAAATGAACAATCAAGATCAGGACAATAACTGCATTTGTCATAACTGTTCTACAAAGTTTGCATGTATATGCCACTGTAACTCTATGTTTCCTTCCTTCTTACTTCATCTAACAAGCCATCCTCCAAAACTTCCCTGTTGCTATGTTATCTCATGCTGATTTCTGATACGGCTAGCAAAACTTCAAGGCCTACTTATAGCTATATAGCCACTTGTACTTCCTTGGAATTTTTCTATATTACCAAAGAAAAATTTTAATTTATTTTTTGGGTTTTGACCTATTCATAGAATTGAATTAATCAGATATGCTTATGCTAAGACTTAGATCAATTTTTAAACTGATGGCCTGTTAAAATATATATATAAGGCCAGCTGGTAAGGTATAATCAAAATATTTTCAAGCATTCTCTGAATAGAAGTTACAATATCTTGTATATCATATTTCCAAAAACAGTGAATATCCTAGAGTCATGAGAAAAATTTAACTGTTTAGTCCAAGAAATTCCTGTCAAGCTATCTTTCTCATTTGTAATGGCCTTTGTTAATCTTTCATGTGATTAATCTTTCCCACACAACATGTGCTTTCAATTTTTATTCCTCACTAGATATAATTACATTATCCTGAGGAAACAGTAAGTTTTCAAATTAAAAGCATGCACAGAATAAAAACATATCCCACATCAAATATTCTCCTAGAGTTCAGAAACCCTAAGAAAGCTAATAAAACTCGATTGCTCCTTGTTCCTGGTCAGCCATGGATAGCTCCTGTAATCTACTCAGTCTGCTGGTTACTTTGCTGACTACAGCCTACTTTCCGTGTCCTTGGTCTCTAGTTCATACAGTTGTATTTGCCTTTTGGCACAGCTTCACAGAGGAACTTAGGAGCTGTGGTTAAGCATACCTGTGGGTTTTTTTGCTCTTGGAAGCACATCATTTGTCTTTCAGCTACCCTGAATAGCCTGAGGTAAAAGACACCTCAAAGCAGGATGAAAACTAGTCACCCTGCTGAGGGAGTCAGCAGCAAGCTCTGCAGATGGGCTGACACCATCCTGGCTGAAGGCTTTGTGCAGTCACCCTGGCACACCCACCCAGCCTAGTAAGATGTGATTTGTGAAAATCAGGAGATTCTACGTTGTGACAGGTAAACAAACAAGCCTGTGGATTTTCAAGTAGATTTCATATGTTCTTATTACAAAAATTATCATAACCACTGCATGCGTGTCCTCTAGTAGGTAAATTATGAACATACCATCTAACTATGCCTTCTCTCCTTCTCCTAGCAAAATAAGCATCTCTTCTATGAACATCAGAAATGTAGAGGTCAAGGGTTTCCTTATTCTTCCAATTTCCTGGTCAAGTTCTAAGCTCATTATATCTGTAGCTAATGTGTGATATGACAGTGATCACATTCCCTCTCCTTCGGAAGCAGTCATCTAGTTCTGAAATCTGATCTTGTTCCAGATTTCAAAGTCTGCAGTGTTGCAGTACTGAAAACGGTGATAACTCTTGGATATGTGTAGGAACATAAAGGAAACTGGTGGCAGAAGAGGAGAACCTTAGTTCAATTGCAAAATAGAAACTTGCATCTCCCCTGCCCATCATAATGCCCAGAGTGGAAATCTGTACAGTGTAGGGAATGATTGAGGGGAAAGTTGTGCCAGCTGGAATGTTTACCCTCTGTCAGTGGATGCTTTCTGGATTTCTAATGCAGTCATAAGCCCTTAATAGTTTCTAGAAATGTCCACACATAATTTTATTCTTGTTATATAATTAAAACCAGTTGCACACTTAATATTTTCATTTAGATGGCAATGTAATCTTGAGCCAAATGCATCGTTGGTGTAGATTCACTTACTTCATTTAATTACAACAAGCCTGAAGCTGGCCTTTTATAATTGTTTCCTGACAAGAGTTTTAGAAGACTAAACTATGAAGCAGTATTTATAAAGATCACTGCAAGTGCAGATTCAAAATTACGGTATTGACTTAAAAGCTAGAGGCCTCTGGTTGAGTAATCAAATCTCTTTGTTCCAAGCATAATTGTTTGAGTCTGACTCACTTTGTTCTATTTAAAGGCTAAGTGAAGAATTGCAATATTGAGGTTACTTCAATAAGCTGGTATCACACTTTCCATTTAGCAAACAGAGAATGATATTACACTACATTTGCAATTTGTAGTGCTAGAAAAGTATTTTGTTAGATATTAAAAGTTATCTTTAATTTCACAACTCAAATCCTCACACAGATTTTTCTTTTCATAAAAATATGTCTTTGTATTATTTCACTCCTTCTCTGCATCTGTGAAGGTAGATAGAAGAGCCATCAACCTTCCCCCAGATGCTGTGAAGGACCAAGTGCAAGCCATGAAGAGCCTTAAAAGCTCCGATATGTTTTGGGGACCAATACTATCATACAATTAGTTAAGCTTAAACCATAGCAAAAAGGATGAAATAAATAAGTCAGGCTACCCAAAAAAACAAGAAAACCATCATGATATGCACTTACTCCACCTGTTTCCTTGCACAGTTGACTATTAATAAAAATTTTAAAAATAGTACAAGAGCAGAGTGTTAAATACAGTCTTTTGAGATCTCCTTCCGTTAAATCAGAACCCTAAGACCTGGACATTCATCCTTGTCTTCAATCCAGAACAGCCTCTTTTCCATAAAGGAATCAATGGTGTGCGAGACTTATCCTTTCAAACGTCTATCCAATGTCAGGGAACTTGTCTTATTGGATATGACTGCAGGGTATCTTCTGGGTAATAGGCAACCATAAACTGTAGTATCTACAGTAGGATCATATTTCTCTAATGCCAAAGAAAAGGAAAATAGAAGAAGGAATAAAAAAATTAAGTACATGAACCTAGTGTGAGAAAGTACTCTCTCTATCAATCCAGAATAAAGGCACCCAGAACACAGCAGGTATCTTCTTAGGAATTTGAAGAGCTTTGTAGTAGCACTTAGGGTTAACAATAAAAGTTTTTATAAAGTCATGTGTTCAGTTGATGAGACTAAGTACCTGTATTTTATTTACCTTCAAAAATTCTGCTGCCTGTCCCCAGGTTGTGGAGAGCTAGCAATCATCCTGGTTTTACAGAATAAAAATATAATAATTAAACTTTTGATACTATAAAATCTAGCAACAGTATGGAGTTCCACTGATTCAAACTATGCTACTTATCAACATTAACAGGATAATTCCACTGCAGTTTAAGAAGTAAGTAGTGCTTGAAACCTTCATCTTAGACTACTTGTTATTGGAAACCTACATGCATTGATTAAAATTTTAACTAGATAATTCTTTTTTTAAAATAATTCCTCATAACATAAAGATACTGTGATCTGCTGCAAAACATCTTCAAAAACCTTCAGAAAGTACTTTGCAAGATTAACAAATGATACATAAAAAATTTTGGAGAGAGAATTATTCCCTCCTCTTATAACTCACCTCAGAACTCTGGAAGACATTCTCATCCCTTTCTAAAGGTCTGTAGTTTTGCTGTTGCTGTACATTCACATTAAGTCCTGACTTAGCCCCTGCTGCTAAACCTTATGAGAAGCTAAGGACATTTCATTTTAGCCTCTGAAATCAAATATATGGGCTTGCCTTGCTTACTAGTATAAATTAGAAGGTTTTGGGCTAAATAGAATTTAGAATGTTGAATTTTAACTCCTCCATATAAAGAAAAAAAAAGAAATTAGCAACACAGAAGGCTAATAGTGGTGTATTCAAATCACCACAGTAACACAGCTGTTTCAACCTCAGCTTAGGCAGCCAAATGATCAAAAATGGACACAAAAGCAAACCAAATACATTATTAGAAAAGGAATAAAACAAAACATTGAGCCACAGTACAAAATTTGTTCTATAAGAGCATCTTGTGAAATGCAAGTCTGGTTTCCATCTCAAAAAGATTCTCAGGAGACAATGACCCTTATCAAAGTATCTAATGGCATTAGTATGAGGAATAACCAAGCTTATCAGAGGTATTCATCTTGGAAAACAAAAAACCCTTACCTCTTTGTCTCTGTCCTCTTACATTTATTTCTAGAAAACACCGTTTTGCCACTGCCTGTGATGTGCACTGAACTGCCTGGGTATTTTTCTTTTTTTATATACTTTGCTGATTCTTACAGCACAGCTGATATAACCCCATTTTGTGCTTCTCCTGTCTCCCCAAGTACCGACTGCTTCTCAAGCGTGTTCTGACTCTTGCATTCTGTAACTTGCAGCTACTTTGCTGCAACAGCTGAGGTTTAAGTGAGCAAGTTTAAAGACAGGTCTTACCACACAGCTGAATCACACTGCAGATGATTGGCAGAGTGGAAATTAGGCCATTTTAGTGCTGAAAATTCCCAGCTTAGTTTGAAGAATAAACATATCTGGCAATAATTTTCTTGTCAAGATTTCCTGAGTGTTATGTCATAGTGCAACAAAGGCAACCCACTGAAGCGCTGCTGACCATTTCTGCGTTCAGTGGTTTCTGAGACTGGAGTCTTTGCTGCAATGCTTCTTAGTAGTTGGCCCTCTTTGATGTCCTGAAAACATACCACAAAGCAGTTATTGTGGTTTAACCCTTATCAGCCACTAAGCCCCAGCAGGCTTGTTCACTGCTCCCCAGTGGGATGGGGGAGACAATCAGAAGGGTAAAAGTGAGAAAACTCTTTCGTTGAGGTAAAGACAGTTTAACATATGAAACAAAAAACATGTGCACAAACAAAGCAAAAAAAGGAATTCATTCATCACTTTCCATGGACATGTGAGTATTCAGGCATCCCCAGGAATCCAAGGCATAGCCCCATACTAGCTACTGTGAAGAAAATTAATTCTATCCCAGAAAAAACCATCACAGCAATAATAGCGGTCACTCCAGGAGTCATGTGAAGATTGCCCATTTAGACACAATTCGCTCATCACATTTATCTCATGTGCCCAGTATCACCAAGTGGCACCAGTGCCCAGTGTCATCCATTGAGATTTAAAGGTACACAAGGCCACAGCATTCTCAAAATGTGTTTAGAATTTCTCCTGTGCAAATAACGACAAAAGCTCAATTAATTAAAAAGAAATAAAAATAAAAAAGTCTTTACGTCTTAGACTTTGGAGACTTGTCTCTGCAATAAACTGCAAGCAAAGACTACAAAACAGGCTTAGCTGTGACATCAGAATTCCCAACACTTTTTCCTGATACCCACCCCCTGTCATATAGGTTGCAACAGTTTCAGGAATACTGTAGAAAGAATTAAATTGCTTGGGCGGGCTTTGCCTTCTAAATGTAGAATTAAAAGAGTTTCACTGGTTAGGCACCCAAAAAGTACTTTGAAATTGCAAACACTCATCAGCTTTCAGCATAAGAAAAGCTTTAAAGGTACAGTAGTCATTTTAATGCTATCTCAAACATCCTTTTCTTGTTCCAGAGGGCACCAGTGGAGGAGGGAGCATTTGCTTTTTTCATTAGTCGATCATACATCTGTGGCAGTTGGAGCGTGGGCCAGCAGTGCTTCCCAGCTGTATAATTGCAGACGCCCTGAGGAGCATTTACCTACTTTCCAGATGTGAGTTCTTTTTTTTTACAGAACAAAACACTTGACCATTCTATCATTAGTCCCCTTTATGCTTTATAACTAAATAAGCCAAACTGTACAGTTGGTGATTTTACAAAAAAAAAAATAAAAAAAAAAAGAGTAATGAGGTCAAGGAAGTCAGCAGGAAAAGTATAACAATATCAAAATGCAACACAAACCTTTAGGTCAATTATCTAAGGCCTGATCTTGACAATGCTGGGTTCAGTGGCTCTTCCTTCTGGGTAGACAAACACTCGCAGCTGGGTTGCCCTTGTTAAAAGTCCTTAAGGATCAAGCTACTATTTTCAGAAAATGTCCTGAATCTAGAAGGTCACTGATCTCAGCATTTCAAGTAATATGGACTTCTCTATGGAATAAAAAGATTTTTGATGTAAAATCTGTCCTACAAATCTCAGTCAGGACCAAGATTATAGCTGTATATTGATGAAAAATCAACATATTGTATCTACACCAGTTTGAGAGAGGTTTCTCTGTGGAGGTTTCCCAAGGATACACACGCAGAGGGTGTGGGAAACCTGAAAAAGATGGTCATTCATGTACTTGTATTGTAGGAGTGCCAACTGTATGCTTGTACTGTGCACCAGACGCTATCATAAACCAACACGACATGAGGACAACTGGATGGGGGGAGCAAACTGCTTTGGGACTCTGAGGTAGAAGCCCACCCACCCTCAAACCTCACAGACAGATTATGAGGTTTATGGCACAGAATCCTGTCTCCTATTTCCCCATTGACAAACCAGCCCTCTCTGTCTCCCTGTCTGTCATCACACGTACCACCCCCAGCTGGTCAGGCAGCTGTCTGGCATGCCATACTCCAGAGAGAGAGGGAGAAGATGGGATGCAATGCTAGTGCTGTGGGATACTTCAGCTAGTAGGGCACAGTTCCTTGTTACAGCCTAGCACTTTGGCCTTTGCCCTGCATGTGTTATCTTCAGTCACACACTCTGATATGCCATCACTTTAGGCAGATACTTCAAGGATCTGCAAATACTGTTAGCAATATTCTTCTTCAGAGACTATTCCATATCTTCTTCCATTGCTCTTCGGCACTCCTAGTGAAACTTGACAAGTTGCAGACAGCAGCCGTGAACATTAGATGGTTCATGCATATGCACAGGGAAATGATACTGGAGAATTGGTAACAAATGAGTTGTTTTAGCACTTAATTCAATGCAGTATTTAAGCTGCACTGGAGACCTGACCATTGGAGGGTGACATGATCACAAACAAGGACCTGTAGAACATCAGCTTTCTCTGGAAGTCATCTGAGCAGAAGGATGCAGCCCAGGGTTACAACAAGCAATCACAAACGTCTCTCTGCACATGGCCAGCCAACTGCTCCACTGCGATTTTCACCTTTTTCTATATATGTGTAATTGTTCCTTTTGGATGGGAAAGTGGAAAAGTACTGATATCTTGCTATATAGCATAGTCAAATGTACATATTTTGCAGTCTGACAGTACAACCACAGAACTGCATAAAGTTTATGCAGGTTTTTTTTTAGTTTATTTCTTTCTTTCTCAGATGCGAAGATGATGCATAGTAAAAATAAATGAACCAAACACTTGTTTGAATAATTAAACATGTGAAAGTAAAACTAACCCTAAGCACATTTCAAAAAAATGTGAAAAGATTCCTTCAAGGGACAGAAGTTCCAATCCTGCACCTAATCTAAGTTGCACAGTGAGGCCATATAAACTACGTCTTTATGATATTATAATTATTTGGCATAAAGATTATCATAGAATTATAGAATAATTTGTGTTGGAACAGAGCTTGAAAGGTCATAGAGGTCAAACTCCCAGGAGTGAGTAGGGACATCTTCAACTCCATCAGGTTGCTCAGAGCCCCATCTGACCTGACCTTGAATGTTTCCAGGGATGGGGCATCCACCACCTCTCTGGGCAACCTGTTCAGTGTTTAAATCTGCTCTCTTTAGTTTAAAGCCCTTACCCCCTATTGCAACAGGCCCTGCTAAAAAGGGGCCTGTTTGTCCCCATCTTTCTTATAGGACCCAAAAAAGTACTGAAAGGATGCAATAAGATCACCCCAGAGTCTTCTACAGGCTTAACAACCCCTACTCTTTCAGCCTTTCCTCATAAGAGACATGTTCCATTCCTCTGATAATTTTTGTAGCCCTCTCCTAGACCCATTGTAACAGGTCCATGTTCCTCCTGTGCTGGAACCCCAGAGCTGGATGCAGCACTGCAGGTGGGGCCTCACCAGAGCAGAGCAGAGGGGCAGAATCCCCCCCCCTCGCCCTGCTTGCCACGGTGCTCTGGATGCAGCCCAGGGCATGTTTGGCCTTTGAGCCGTGAGTGCACATGGCTGGGTCATGTCCTGGCTCTGATCACCAGGACCCCCAGGTCCTTCTCAGAAGGGCTGCTCTCAACGCTTCATTTGCCAGCCTGTATTGGTACTGGGGGTTGTTGAACCTCATGAGGTTTCCATGGGCCCTCTTCTCAAGCTTGTTCAGGTCCGTCTGGATGGCATCCAGTCCCTCAGGTGTGCCAATAATGACATATTTTGAAAAATTTTTATGCCACTGGACAATAATAGAGAGGAGCAAATGCCTGAATTGAGCAGCAATAAGCAGTAAAATTTTTAGGTAAGAGGCTCTAACGTCTCCATGATGAGAAACTGTGACATTCAACAAGAGATTGCTCTCTAGAGAAGATCCATATGCTATCAGCAACTCTTTAGGTTGCATATATACTTCATAGTGGATGCTCAGAGAGCTTTGTGGAATGAGAACCAATAAATGGAATCAGTTGTTTGGATTTTTTAAAATTGCTGATATGTTGTTAAAGGTGATACACAGTCTTCAAAGCGTCTGACAATGGAGAAGAAGCACTTACATTATGCTGGCAATTGCTTTTTGATAAAATCTATGATGGTCTATATGTGTGTCTGGAAAGCATATTAGGCTGATATCAAAGTAATTCTTGCAAGTATTAATGCTAAATATCATAGATACTGATGAATATCAAGGCCTTATTTTTCACTCTGCTTTTATATGTGCAGAGGAGTAGAAAATCAATCAAAAATGTCAGTCAGATTTTATTCACTCTAATAATTAAATAAAGGCATTGTCCCAGCTCTCTGATACACTATTCATAAGTACACACTGCACTTCTGTTAAGAAAGATGATAAATCTGGTAGATCATTTACATTTGACTAGTATTTCCCAAGGGATAAAGCTCTTGGCAGAGAACAGAAATCAAAATTTAGAACTTACATGAAAAAGTAGCAGTAGAAGAATAAACACAATTTTTTAAAACTACTGGTTGCAAGTACCATGGTAACACTGCACCGTAGTCCTTTCTTAATGAAGAAAATCTAAAAGTCAGTGACAAGGAATAAACTGAAACTGTTTTGACCTAACTTCAAAGTTTTGCACTTGAGGACATATGGCTCATTGCCCTAAGTCTGACGTGAACCTCAATGGGAGTTCTAGGAGTGATTTTACATCATCATGCGGCCGCATTCCTGCAACAAGCCCACACAGCTAGACAGCCTTAGATGCGTCACTGGCACTCTTCATGGTCATCCACCTGTATAGAAATTGCAGAACCAGGACCTCTACACTTAAAAACCTCTCATTAGATTGCACATATTGTTGGCAATATGTGTTCCCTGCTCAAAAATCATCTGAAAAGGTAACACTATGAATGGGAGAATGTCACAAGAGACTTTAATATTACCTGAATACCTGATTTACTGAGTCATTTGCAGCTTCAGGATTCTGGGACTTCATCAGCACCGTACATCAGAAATCAGACAGGAAAAATAGTGGGTCTTAGTCTTGCTGAAAACCAGCATCTGTCAAGTAAAAGAGATGGGATGGAGCTTATCTAATTTTTGAAGGGATTACACTCACATAAATCTTTGTATAATGACTCTTATCTACAGCAAACTGCATGACGTATTCCTAGAATATAAAATAAGGAGACTACTTCAAAAGATACATGGTAATTCTGCAGGTAAGAAATATAGATTATGATCTCCATCAAATAAAATGATTCAGGACGACATTTGCAAGATAACTTGAGTGAACAATTTTTAACAAGATGCACTTCCTAATGACTGTTTATTAAAATAAATATAATATATTTAGGAAAAAAAGGGTCATGTTTCTTAAATGTAACAGTAACTTCAAACATTATAAGTAGCCTAAAATCTATTTCATCATGTTGCAATTTTAAAATCACATTTCCCAGGTTTTGGGTTCACTTTGTCTCCAATGTGTCTAAACTCCAAAATATCAGAACAACCTAGTGCCCAGTACTGAAGCTGATGTATCAGGTAGACTGATTTCAGTTGGTGAAATTTCAAGAAGTTGTCATGTCTGTGCAACTGTGGCATCTTCCATAATTTCATCACAGTCCAGATTTGAGCAAGTTTGGACTAAAGTATTTACTCCAGCCTAGATTTTGCTTTGAATTCATGGTCAGCTCCAAAATAGTCTCTTGAAATAGTTTCTTGAAATTGTTCACAGGCTTTGTACAGAACAGAATAACATTTCTAAAAGCCACTGAGGACCATCCTTAGAATGAAAGAATATGGCAAGAAGATCCTGAAATAGTACAAATTGGAGCCACTAAATCAACAACTAGTGAAGTGCTGAGCTCATTTGCCTGGTACACAATCTACTAAGCCTTAATTCCCCATTCCCTAATAAGAGAGCCATCTTGGGTGTCTTCAAATAGTCAACCCCATTTTTTTCAGGATTTATAAAGACATATCAAGCCTGCATCATTCTTCTTAGACTGTCAAAACTGGTCATATTTTCCTTTACTGTGAAAAATGCAGTAGTTTTAGTGTTTTCATTTTAAACCCAGGCCCACAGCCATTGCCAAGCAGTGACTGAATTAGTGTTTATAAGGGAGGTCACTTTCAAGGTCACTCAGTATAAAGTATCATGCTGTCAGTTTAGAGATGGTCTAAAAGGACCAGATTTCACAAATGTTATCTGGAAATGTAGAGTAGCTGATACAGCTCCTCATCCCACTGACAAAAATGAAAATTTGACATTCTAGAAGTCCACTAACTCATTGCAATTCCAGCAATGCTATTACTGTTAATGTTAATAATGTTGTTACTGTTGTTATTTAATATCAGAATTTGGTGCATAATCCTGATAAACCCATTTATGTGACACATCATAAGCTATAAAACAACAACAGTATTCCCATAACTGGGCATGAGATACTGCTCTACTAAGGCAAGTATACACATATTCAGTCAGTTATGATACAAGTAGGGTTGTAAGGCTGTAAAACCATCTCTAAGAATACTTGACTTCCAACTTTTTCTTCATTTTCAATATGTTGCAGCACATAAGGGGATGCAAACCATGCCCACGTGCCCTTCCCCACCACACGCACTTCAGTCAGGTAGCAGTCCCTCTGCATGCGTCTGTAGCTATTGCACAAGAAAGAGCTGCAGTGGTCCCTATTGGTTCTTAATTACCTTTCACACAGCTATGATGCACAAAGCAATAGCAGAATGAGAACATCTCATGAACTGTCAATGTCCCTATAAGACTCAGTAGGGAGTCTTATAGAAAAAAGGGAACGGGAGCGAAATCTGTGATAATTTCTCTATGGTCATACAAAATTCAATATCACCATCAGTAAGAAGTTCACCATTTTAGTCCAGATCTGTGTTTTTATTTCATTCATTGTTTGAATGAAAGAGATTTTTATTGAAATTAAAGACCATAAACACTGCAGTCCTGAGTTTCAGGAATAATCAACTCAAACTTAACTATATTAGTTAAAATTATTATTAATAAAATATCATTTTACAGGAGAGTGTGCTTTGTTTCTGTGTCAACATATTGCCTAAACACAGCAAATTTTTTCTTTCCGTTTTTTTCAAGTACCAACATTTCCAGCAACATCTTGTTTCCATATAAACCAATCCCCTTCAGTTAAAAAGTAAGATGGCTCTCTTTTGTTCAAACAACATGGACCCTTGGTGGTATCTTTATATTATATTAAATGCATACAGTCAGTTCACTTATAAAATCTCTTCTCCTTTTTCATTTAGATAACTTTAATACAAGTAGGGTTCGTGATCAAATCAGAATCTTTTATGTAAGGAACAAGATTTACTTCAGAAGAGTTATACTGAGAAGTCAAAACAACCCCACCTATCTTCTTCCAGAACCTCCTTGTCCCTGGACTTGGCAGATAGCACACGGCATGGGGAAATCTTGCTCTTGCAGACTTGGTCTGCATGCACAGAACAATGTGTTCACTCCTTTTGACTGCAATTCTGGCAGGGTGTAGACTTTCCTCCATCATTACTTTGTCTTTTGACTTAAGAATGGTCTCAGCTGTCTTTTCTCTGTAGGAACCCATAAGTTTCACTTAGAAGACTAGGCCAATGGGCACAGCCCAAGCTGTGAGAGACTGAAAAGTTAATGTTTAATGACTCAAACAATCAGCCCTTTGCAAAAGCAGCAGGTGTTTTGCTGAGGCCAGGTTTGCACTCCCCAGCTGAAGGGGACGAAGAGAGATTTTGGGTGTGGGGTTTCCACATCTCTGACCTGCAGAAGAGCCGAGGGGCAGAGGGGGGTGAGCACCCACCAGAGGATGGCCACAACAAACCAACAGCTGTTTAGCAGCAATCTGGGTTGTGAGCCAGATAAGTGAAAAGGCCTCTGATAAGAAGCAGATCCTGTGAGGTGGGACAATGCTTTTTAACCTACCAAAGATCTCCTTTCTGATAAGGCCGAGGTGTTAAACTACCCCTCTTTCCCCACCAAGGGAGATATCGAAACATTCACACATAATCCTGAAAGTGTTCCTCCTTTCTGATAAGGCACAATTGGCACAACTACACAGGCATGAGAAACAGCTGTCATGTCTTTGATGGTCATAAACTATCAAAGACTCCTGAAACACCCCGAGACTAATTTCTGGGGCCTTCCACTAAACACTGACCCATTGAACTTACTGTTTCAAGCTCTCTCCCCACATCTGATGGATCAAGACTGAAACCGTCGACATCTACATTGCAACAATCAAGTTTGTCTCTGGATTCATGGCTGGTAGTATCTTTCCTCTACTGTTATCCTTGCTTTGTCTTCCTTTTTTTTCCTTATATGTTTTCGTGATATAGAATAACCAAAATGGCTACACGCCTCCTTTCCATTGCAACCAAATTGCTCTAAAACAAACTTGCCACATATGTATGTATATACACACATACACAAAGGTCATTCAGAGTCATTTTACTCTAATCTGTCCCAAGGGATCTATTGACAGAAACCTCAGTTACACCTTCTCAGTGGCGGGTCATAACAGTTGTCAGGGTGTGTCTTGATTTTACACATTTTAAGGGAAAAAAGGGATTATAGCATTCAGCTGTAAAATAAATCTTTCCCCTCATCACTGACACAGAAGGTAAGCCATATGGCATCAAACCTCATCTGTGTAATTCCTAGCAAACCTTAAAACCCTTATTTGGAGCGATACAAAGTATTCGTGATGAGTGCTTTGGCCAAATTGTTTAGCTAGACCAGATGTTTACAAACTTACATGTCATCAATGGTTTACTTCTCTTACTCTTTCTGCGCACTTATTCTAACATGGCAAAGTTGAAAATATTTACTAGAAAATTAAACCTGTCCTATTGCAGTAGCGAGCTTATGACAAATACTTTTTTTTTTAGCAATATGTGTTAGGTTTTTTCTCTTTTTCTTTCCCAGCATCAGATGCAGTACTGTTGGTTCTCAGGCCCAAGGCTATATAAAGGGAAAAGAGAGTATGGGAGAAACATAGGACAAGAAAATAGTGAGTCCAGTCATGTCTGCTGACATATTTCTCAGTCCTAGTGGAACCATCCTACAGGCTTTCTCTATGACTTGCAAGCCATCAGTCCCATCTGGCATTTTGACATTGATGGGGCAACCCAGTGAATGAAAATTAATTATCACTGAGCTTGTTATAGAAAAAGCACATTGTTCCTGAAGATAATGTGGCATGATATGAGGGTTGTGGGGGTTGGAATATGCCTTTGGAGCAATATCTTGATGGGTATTTTACCTGTGGATTTTCACAGGGGTAGAGTTGCAGTGCAATCACTGGGACACAAATGACTGATTCTGAATTATGATGCTTCCTTGTCCTCTCTCTAGAATATTACCACATATTCTGCACTTAATTTTCAGCAATAATGTGTATCATACCAAATAAATAGGATGCTCAGTGCCTTCTTACTGGTACATTCATAGGAACCAATTTTCAGGCAGCAAATTCAAAGATATTGTTTACTTCAGTGGATGGACGGCAGTCAAGACAAAAATTTTATTTGGAAAGAAAATAAACCAATGATGGGTATAATATTAGAACTGCTGAGTGTATCTGAGGAATTTTGTAGATGCAAAGGTGCCCAGACACTCTTCAGAGTTCAGTGTCTGTCAGGAAAGTGCCTTCCAAAGAAAAAAGTAATGAAACCCCCTAGAAGATCTCACTTGATTTTTGAGAGAGTGCATAGTGAAAAAAGATACATGGAATCATTAAGCAGTGCCTACCATTATTATCAAGAGAAAAAACTGACAAGAGTTTTTTTCTGATGACATGAGCCTCATCATATGTCAGGGCATACCACTCCATTCCCAATAAGATTAAGTTACTCTCAATTATTTAAAACCACATGATGGAATTCACGATAAAAATGTTAAAAGAGATATTCGAGAGGACTGAAACTGCTATAATGAGTAATTCATAAATAAGATTACTTGAGTTCTTTGTCTTCTTCCATTAAAAAACATACTTTTTTTAACCATCTAGTGAAGAGGAACTATAAATACTAGGATAATCTGCTTGGTGAAATCCATTAAGCTTGAACACATCCTTAGGGGGCTATTGATTATCTCTTAGCCTCTCTTTCAAAGCAGATCATTAAATTTGTTACTTGGGAAATGCATCCCACTTAACACGTTGGCCTCATGGAGGCTTTTGAGCACCCTAAAGTCATTCAATTAGAACAAGTTAACACAAACAGGCTTTTAAAGAAAAAACCCATATAGGATTATGTAGTCCAAATTCTAATCCTATTACTTTAGTTTCCTCATAGGAAAGATTTATGCTTACAGTCTTAGCAAAAGTCCATTGATAAAACTTTTGATACTGCCCAAGGAACTTGATTTCCTTCAGATTGAATATGTTGATTTGCAAAACACCATAACATAGAGTCCTATTAAAAGAAAATTAATGTAATAAAATCTGTCAGTATTCTACCTAGACTCACTTGTGAAGAGAAAACATCTTTTAGGGAGTGTGTCTTAAATGGAGTTTTATAATGGGTAAAGAGTCAGATCACTTCCATGTTGAATGTGAACAGAACAGACAAGGGCTTCCCATGCTTCTTTAAATTGATTTTTTTGTTGCCTGAGGCATCTACATGTGAACAATGACTCAGGTTCACTTAACATTAATTTTAAGTAAGTTGATACATCTCAATGTGTTTTCACAGTGTCCAGGTAATTTCTTTACCCATAAACCTAAGATCTAACTCTTAGCCTTTCCTGCATAGGTTTCCATCCAAGAACATACTGTCAAGCATCTAAAAGGCCTTTGGGTTCAATAGCTGTATGGATACAGAAGCTACACAAGATTCAGAGAGGCACTCATGCTGGCTGGGGCTAAAAAAAGGAGGGAAATGGGGGAAAAAGAATGGAAGTTATAGAGAAAATGTTAGTTACCATGTTAATGCTTATTAGTCACCCACTTTACTGCTGATCATCTTAGTTGTACAAAAAGCTTCCAAACCACAGGAAAGACTCTTTTTTTGAAGAACACAATGCCTGTATCAAAAATTACTTTCTTCATTCAGTGAGGCAGACTCTCATGAATCACACAGCAGGGTCTCCATTTAGTTAGCAAGGCTGTTTCTCAGGTGAGAAAGAGTTGAGTACTTTTCAGTTCCAGAGTTTTAAAAGAGCAAATTTTCCCTGCATGAAAATGAAAGAGAATATATAATAAATAAAAGAATAAGAGGCTTTCAAAACCATATGCTTCCACTTTGGAAAAATAGCAACATTGCAATTCTAACCTCAGACAAGAGCAAAGAAAGAGAATCTGCAAATCTAGCTGAGAATTTTGTAATTGGTTTTGCTTAATACACCATATATTCCTTAAGGGATAACCACAGTGCCCTAGCTTAAACTAAACAATGGTATTTATAAACTATACCACAATGGGGCATGGCTGTTTTCTCGTTCTCATAAACCACTGTGTTTTAATACAACTAGAAAATGTTAGACCCTTTGTACACACAAAATTTTCTGTGACAAGAATACAGTACAAGAACTTTAGCTTTACACTTTTCTTCTAATATAAAATTTTTAGTATTATCATTGCATAATACTAGATTTATAACTAGTCTACTAGTACTAGATTAATTTTCCAGTTCTTCTACTTTGTAGGACGTCAAGTAGCCTAGGTACCCCATAGGTACCACTGAAGTGCCGTTTATTCCTTATTCTTGATAAATTAATATAAGGCCTTAGATCTTCTGTACTGTGTATGTTCCATTAGTTCCACGTTTGACATTTACTTTTTAAAATGTCACAATGCACTTTTTGCAGTTAAGACTCTTTGGCCTAGTCACACATCAAAAAGGTCAATGTTTAATGTATCAGTCAGAGACACCGTAGTTATAACTGTGGGACTTATGGTCTCTTTGCTAAGTATAAACAGCCCCTGGCAGGGTGGCATGGACACAGCATCTGAGGAGAGATCCACAGAGGAAGAAACCAGATCTTGAAAAGAAACACTGGTGCAACTTATGTGAGGAAAGCACAAAAGTGGGGAAAAGATACTTTTTCCTTTTCCTTGGGCATTTTGACATGCTTATGTGGCCCAGTGGCCCAGTGCAGTGGTGGTCAAAGATACCCAAATACTATAAAAATAAGCAATACATTCAGTGCATAGTTTTGTGACATACAGGGAAAGGGTTACCTGAAACATTTTTGCATAGCATGTTATGATGCTGGATCATACCAGCTGAGCAGATGTAATATCATGTATGCAGCTAAAATATATGAGGCTTTACGTAGACATATCATTACATTTTCACGATAGAAGAAAACTGGTTGCTCGTAATGCATCCAAGACACTACATAAAACTAAAGGTCAGGGAGCAAGTTGGATTATCAGGGCCCTCTCACATCAAAAGCTCTCTTAGCAGCCTGCTTTCCTGCGTTGCACTGGCCTGTCTCAACAAGCTTTCCCTCTGGACAAAGCCCAGGCACAGCTGAGCCTGCATGTGCTAAAGACAGTTCCCAGTAGTCAGTACAGAAGAGAAAAGACCATGTGTGAGCTCTTTCTCTCTCAGTAATCCAGTAGGGTTTAATACCTTAAACATCCCCATATGTCTACATGCCACATCCCATGGCATACAACACATATTCTGAGTTTCACAGAGTCTGCACATTGTTTCATGCTACTGACACGTTGGAATTACCCCCTCCACCCAAATGGACACACCATTGTGCAGGGAATGCTTTATCAGAAGCACAGAAATAGTGCCGGACACCAGTGTTCAGTAATTATTTGCTCTTTTACATGGTATCATTTCTAAGTACAACAGCATAATATGTGTAGGTCTGTCAGACCATCTTTTATAGTCCTTTGTGAGGTCAGTCACAGTGTCAGAATAAGGAAATTACTAAGAGGCTTTTGAAAAAATTTTAAGAATTGTTGAAAAGTCTTTTCACCACTATCTAAAGAATAGTTCTCCATCTTCTCTCTGATCTTTTGCTGGCATACATATATCACTAGCAGAAAAAGAAAATGATCTCTAAATATTTTTGAAATCGTTCTGTCATGAAACATGACAGAGACTATGGTACGCAGGAATGCCTTTGCTTTGATGGGACAGAACAGATGTAGGACTGTGTACAGCTGTATGCTGTTTATGCTAAGGAATAATGGTTCAGCAAACTCTTGCTTCAGAATATGTACTGTGGCATGCAGCAGGTCTGGGCCTCACACAGGGTTGAGGAAAACAGGGTAAATCTGAAATACAGCACTTATATCCTTAAGCATCCCAGAACCTGAGTATATCACAACATATGGGTTTCAGTCAACAGCATGACAGCAGTGACAGCACATCATGGTACCCTCCCTGTAAAGCTGTAGTCATCCGTAATGAAAATGCTTGGTATCAGGTAATGCAATTTAAAGGATTATAGTTCATCACCCCTACTACTAGACAAAAGTCTCTGATGGTATGATACTTTACACTAATTCTGATAGCTTATTACTGGTTTTAAAAATAAAAGGCACATAACGAGTGAATGAGGGCACCAGCTGTGTGTGCAAGCTGACAGAACATCCTCTTTGTGAGAGTGTTTTGGAAATCCTGTGGATTTTTACAGGATACATTTTTACAGTGCTCATGTCATTTTGGTTAAGGAGAAAATACTGGGTAAAGCCAGAGAAGAAGTGAGACCATAACTGTAAAATATCAGTTTAATTTCCAGATCGCTGATAGAGGATGGAGATGACAAACTTCCCATAAAAACCATAACTTCCCACTCACTAGGAGAGTTCTTTATATTTTATATTCCTCCATAATGGTGTTCTCTCTGTAACTCCTATTTGTAGCCATTGTATTTTTCCATAAGTAATGTCAAAAGACATTTCCTTCAGTAGGTCAAATCCTAGCAACATACAGTCCCTATCTCCAATTTTTCCTGTAAAAAAAATCTAATGCTGTTACAGACACAGACCAAGAATATCTGAGAGCTCACACACATTTGTGGAGTGGCAGCACCATCACCCACACACTCCGTTTCTCATTTCCGGAGCCTGAGGCTGAGCTTGTCACTTTCACCAGGCTTCACTGAAGACCTTTGTCCTCCTGCTGATGCTCTGGCCATGAGTTCACAGTCTCTAGTCTGAACTAGATATTGCAAGAGAACTCAATGTAAGGTTTGTGTCAAGCCAGTAACGTGCAATTCACTTGGCATATACTAGAAAAACATTCAATTACTTGAATGGATAAAGAACTGAAAATCTGCTATCCATCGTCCATCATAATTATTTACAGACTCAACTAAGCCACTGATAAACTTTTGAATATTTTGAATTCAGTATGACATAGTATCAAATTTCTGATAGCCTAAAGCCAAACCAAAATAAAACTAGTCCCTTCAGAGAAACAGGCTGCCAAAATTAAGCGCACCAAATAAAATAAAAAAGTAATAGACTAATAACAAATTTTCCATAAATTTGACATGCTTCTTAACTACAAAATGAACCAATTGCCACTATTTGTCTGGTTATTTTTATAGCCAAAATTCAGACCCATTGCAAATTCTGAATAGCTCTCTACTTGCTATAATGTAACCTGTTAATACATGACAATACTACCTGACTCTATCACAAGGATGGCTGAACAGTCCTTTTCATTACCAAGGTGACCTTGCCAGCAGCCTGTTTATAGAGACAGGTGGTAGCTACCTACTCCCAAGGCCTGCCTCTCCTTTCCGCATTTTGTGGCTGGAAGCATTTTGGACTCGGTAACAATCTTCTCTCTCAGGTTTGATATTAACAAGGTTATATTAAAAATTCACTGCTTCCACACAGCCCACATTTTTTAATGACCTTCCCAACAGTCAGCAAATGAGTGAAATCAAAATCTCTTAAAGCCAGAAGCTGATCAGAGTGAAGGTGCACCTAACTTACACTTTCTAAAATATAACTTATTGACACACATTATCTGAAATAGTGAGATACTCTTTTAGCCACACCAACATTGTCACAAGAATAGCTACAGTGCTGTGACTGAGGGTCAATCGGAAACAATTTGTTGTGTTTAGACCTGTCATAAATTCACTTAATAGGAAACCAAATAGCTCACAGAGCTTAGCATACTTTCAGACGATTCAGCTGTTTGTGGTCACAGCAACATACCTTTTTTTCTGAGACAATGCCTTCTAGGCACTCCACATACTCACCCTTTGCTATGCTTTGATCTCCCTTTTTGAATGTTTTCATTCATGTCTTACTCCCCCAATCTTGAAGGAGCAGGAACCTAATTTCTAAAATGAAAATGTAAAATGTTTTGGAATTGCTTTAATTAATTTTCTCTAAGATCTAACAGAAGAACATGCAAAAAATGTTTAAGCAAAACCCATTGAAGACTTGAAGCTGACCAACTGGAAGACTTTCAGAATGGAGTGAAATACTTCATGGTTATTCATTTCCACAAGCTTCATGAAGAAACAGAGATGGTAACAATCCCGAAAATCAAAAACAACTATGGAAGAGGCAGAAATCATAATTTTATATTTCCAAGGAAAATACTACAGAAAACCATCACTAAATAAAAAAGTTTCTTGGCAGTTATCTTGTTTTCACTGTGACAGATTGGGTGGATGTGAATCTATCTGCAATGAAAGAATCTTCTTTTCATCCTTCTTAAGCTGAAGTCTTGCTGCCATACCATGACTCTCTAAGAATGCAGTAGATGGACAGTATCTATTTTTCTGTAAGAAAATTGCAGAGCAGATAATGACCACCATTGTTTTTCCAATCTTCTATTATCATCCATACTTGGTTTTCCTTAGCATCTGAAATACTAAAAACCAAATAATTCTGTACCTCTACGTCCCATTGCTATCCCCTTATGTTAAGGACATCAGTAAAGAATCCAGTGTAACTTCCTACAGCAAACCCCTTGAGCAATCCACTTACTTCATGTAGCATTTTCCTATGCTGTTTTTAAAAGCATTATGTCAAGAAATCAGGAAAAGAGTAGCAGCTTTCTCCCAGGTAAAACTTGACTAACATAGTTGAAATCTAACCTCAGAAAAAATGACAAGACTAACATTTGTCAAGCAGAAGCTAGGTCTGTACAAGTAAACTGAACACAACCTGGGTATGTGCTCAAGATGCCAAAAGGTCGTTACTCATGTGATTAAATTTTTGGAACAGCCTTTGGCATGCTTATGATTCACAACTACAATTTTCCAAACAATTCCCAGATGGCATTTCTAAGACACACTTCTCTGGCATAGTCCCTGGGTATTATGCCACCAGGGTCACACCTGCCCACACTCATGCCAGCTCCCCACCAATGCAGAAGGCATGACATTGTGATATATAAAAATGTCCTACTTCTAAGATGTCTCTTTTTTTCAAGAATGTGTTTTTGCAGCCTCCTTCTTGGGTCTGCTCCATGGCATCAGGAACTCCTGACAAGCTTTGACTGAACCAGCTGAGCTCTAAAGGGTCCCTTTACTCTAGCAGCTGGGTGGCCAGGCATCCCTGACCATACCAGGCCCTCTTGTATGACTCAGGTGGGAACAACAATGACTGTAACAGGAACATCAGCTGCCTGGCCAAGGTGGCAAAAGGATAATCAGTTACCCCTGACAACCTTGGAACATTCCCAACTGCATTGTAGCCCAAGTGGAACAGTACTGTTATTGCTGAGGTTTTTGAAATGATTTCCAAATGTTTTGGAAAGACCAGGGGCTAACAAGATGGGATATTTCCAGGATAAAAATTTTGCACATGTGTAAAGCCAATCATCTTGCAACCTTTTAAAGGGTGATCCTAAGGTAGGCCCATTGGAGCTTTCCTGGACCACAGCAGGCACCAGTGCCTCTATCTAAGTAGGAAGCCTCTTGGAACTCATGGACTATCAAGTTTTTTATTCTTGACAGACTGGCTAATGATGAAGCCAAGGTTTATAGGCCCCTGTACACATAGCATTCAAGGTGTAACCCATGCCTGTTGAGAAAAGTTAAGGGATTTGATGTGTTTCCACGAACATGAGGGAAATTTTGATGTACATGGATACAGGTATGGATAAATATATCTCTTTTCCATAGGTGCATGCATATGAATTGATTGCGATATAAATGCTGTTATTATAAAATTATAATTAAGTCAGTGTCATAATTGTAGTAAATACTATTGAATCATTATAAGAATAATGAATTAGTCAATTATTAAGTTCTGCTAAACCTTTTTGAACCCCAATCTTTTTATCTGTATCCTTTTTATCTTTACCTTTTTGCATCCCCAGTCTCTGTGTAACTATTCTAAACTGGTTCTAATCTGACTTTCCTATATATGCTTCATCTACATAATAAATATGTAGAGCGAACCTAGCCATCAAACTCTGTTAAAAGTTTCACTTTCATAAATTCATATTAAAACCTGCTTTTGGCCAATACCTCCAATAGTAATACTTTAAGCAGCCTAACTATTCATTCATGACAAAAATGACTTCACTCAGACAGTGAGGACAAAGATGACTCACCCAAGAAAAAGGTATGGGGGGAGATGAGAGAAGGATCTGACTCTGACTGAATCATCTCCACTACCTTGAGCTTGTGGCTGGAGACTACCACACGGCCACTACCATACACAGAGGTAAATTTAAAAGTTAAAGCTGCCTTACTCTGAGCATGAGATACAGACGAAGGGTCTAAGTGCCTCCCAACTGATTTCTGAAGAGATGGGGTGTTGCAGTGGGAATACTGCAACACGCATATATCAAACCAGGAGTCCCGTGGAAAGGAAATATATATGGACAGACAGATTCTTGATAGCTGTTTCAGAGAGATGTTTATTTCTCCAGCCGCATGGCCGGAGCTCTGCCGAGGAACTGTTCCAGTCACTGGACCAAGGGTCCTTCTGCCCGCGCAGGGAACACAAACCAACCAATGGGAACGAGGCTGAGCAGGGGCAGGGAAGCCCCGTGTCTGTGCCCTCAGGGCCCCTCTCCCACGGCTACATGGGGGGGGAGGGACCCCAACAATGGGGTGGTATAGGAAGAGCAATGGACTTCAGACACCATCCCAATACACACCAATGACAGATCTTCGTAGAGCACCAGCCATCTTAAAATGTGAGGGAAGTTACAGTTCTGCGCTCTTTGGAGGGAGAATATGGCCACAGTCCTCTGATACACTTCACAGAAAGATGGAAAGAAGGGAAGCTAGAGAAATAGCATAACCACATCCCATGAGTTACAGAAGAAAGCAGGCATCGTACCACAGGCTTCAAGGAATAATTGAGTGTAACGGAGTGGCAGTGGGAGACTCAGTGGCACCTTCTCAAGGTATGGCCACTCTATACCCACAACGCATGGTTACACACAGTGGATCTGAACCACTCCATAAAGAAGTACTGTGAGCATTTTCACAAGATACAACACAAAGAAAGAGAACCTAGTTAAATAAAATCATTTTCTTTATTTTCCATTTTTCCTTTCTGTAGTTATCTTTTCTTGATCTCACTTTTGATCATCCTTTCACCACATTTTCTCTTCAATGATGAATATCAGCAAAGCAATCCAATTTTCCTACAATCATATTTCCAAGGAGATCTCAGGGGGATCAAATTCTTTTAGTCTTGTGTATTGTTGAGTGCAACAGCAGTCTCAATTTGTATTCTACCACAGGGCAGGCGCCCTTTTTCCAAATCACCCCATATGTATTTGACAAATCATGAGGACATTCCTCACATGCCATGAAAAGTAAGGACTTAGCATAGCAAGTACAACTTTGCATTTATTTTGCAGGGTAAAAAGGTTTACCCTTCACTTTTATAGGTTGTCATCTGTTTTCTATAAATAGAAATTTATGTTACTGCTCAGAACACTTAGGTTTTAATCTTGGACAAAAATTGTTACTGGAATACTATCTAATCAGTAGTGCTATTTATACAGTGGTCTGTACTTAGTGCGAAAAATAGCTAACAAAGAAGAAAAACAGCCTAGAAAAATACTCAGTAGAAAATTATATATGACCTTATAGAAGTTAATGATAGGATAGAAGGTCAACGAAGCAACAATTTACACCAGTGAAAGATAAATCCTATTGATATTACAAAAACATGAAGTTTCTGTAAACCATATCTAATGTTTATAAGTGTGTCCAATAATTCTCCTCACACAAAACAAGATAGGATTATCATGGTCTGCTGAAGTACGTAGTGTAGCTATTTCCAGTAACAGCAATCATGCTACTAAAGGCAAATGTTGAATGAGATGTGAAAATCTGGCTGTTGTTCTTGGCTTGAATAGAAGGTGAATGGCAGCATATTTGGCTGTGTTTTCTGAAAAATATGCCAGATTTCAGACTATAATATTATGCACTGCCCAGAACAGATTCAGATAGAATTTGAAGGGAAAAGAATTGTACAGATGCGCAGCAGCTCAGTGTCATATGACAACATATGGCATCCCAGTGTAATGATCTTTATAACTATTCTGCTCTGGCCTTCACTTTCTGAACTGAATTTCACAGAACCAACAAGAGCACATTAGCAGAGCACAAATTGATTATCCAAATAAAAAAACTGAAGACAGAGGCCAACCAAAAAGGTTTATGAAACCTTCTCAGATTAATTGAATTGTTAACTAAATGGTTTTTATATAAATATTTTTAGTTTTTTTGTCCTGAAACAGATTTCAACTTATATTTTAAGTTGAAATTGTTTTAAGAAAATAATCAAAACTACAATGAACTCAAAGAAAAATTTATTTTCCAGTGTAAGCAAAAGAAAATGTTTCCTAGACCTATTTTCTCATCTATCCTCTCTTTGACATTAACTCTGTGATAAAAATTGTACCCTGCAATGCCTGTTTCCCTCTGTTGACTAAATAAAAAACTCAGATATTTTTACCTCTATTTTGTGAAGTGAATTTCCCTCTTTCTGACTTACAAACAGAGATAATTTACAAAAAATAAAAACAATCAAAGAAAAAGTTGCAAACACATTAGTTAAGTGTGAGCAAGTAGTTTAATTAGTCTTTTCTTGATGTACAAATTTTTAGTGAGGTTTTAGGCTATTTCTCTTTAAGTTTCCAAGGAAAAGTCTCAGTAGAGCTCTGGACAACTGTATAGCAAATATAAACATACCTATAAAATAATATTCTTCCGTAAGAATATTCCTCCATAAGCTTTTATAGACCTCTGGTATGGTGGTATCTAACACACCACAGAAAGAAAACTGATGTGTTAGAAAAAGGAAAGGTCATATCAAAACTATATCACAATGAAATACACAATACAGTTCAAAAAAAGCCATTTAAAATATGATTAGCTCAAAGTATTGAGGTACCGTTGGAATAAGCTTTCAAAGTCTGATTACGCTGTGAATTTGTTTCCATACATGCATGAGGTGAATAAATGAATTATAGAGTCAATGTGCTACTAAAAATAGTGTGTCAGAATGTAAGTGTAGGCACTCAATAGCATTTGAAATACAAACACGTGACTATAGAAAATTGACCAAGTTCAATAAACCAAGCATGAAAATTGCTACTGCTTCTCTGGTGCTGCATCAAATCTACTATCTCTTGTAAAATGTAAATAAAATGAATCAAAAAGAAAAAAAAAACCCTAATGAAGAGAAAATTTTTCAGATGGAAGTGTGGTAAGAGTGTCCTGTTCTGTATCCACTATTTATAGTAAATCCAGGGATATATTCTGATAGCCTCCCACATGTTGAATGGCAGCTGTAGAGCTCCCAAACGACCTTTATGTGTTACTGCATTACTTTGTGTGAATGAATAGAGTAATCTCATTCCCTGGACTCAGAGGGAAGGCAACAAAATCCTTTGAGAACACATTAATATGAGTATTGTGTCTACTTATTTCCTGAAACACACTTCCAAAGCACCAAATTTCTACGTGGGCTGAGAAATTCTGACAAAATCTGAGCTTGTTGCAAATGACCTGAGAGCGCTATGAAGAATCCACCACCAATCACTGCACAAAAGCTTCACATTGGCTCAGAGAATAGGGAGAAAATCTTATGGAGAATACTTATACTACGAACCTTTTCACTTAGTGCCCTGTAATGCGCCTTGGATTCTCCACATATTTTAAATTCCTCTGTCAGACAAGCAAACTAGAGGCCTAAGGTTAAACAGCATGTATTCTCTTCCTCCTCACCTGCTACACCTCACCCGTTCATTTTCTTCTAGCCAAGATTATCTAACATTTCAGAAATGGCAAAAACTATAAAAAATATATGGCATATATTTTTACATACTATGGATATTAAACATTATAACTTGCAACATTTAAACACCCCATAGCAGAAATAATAGTGGAACTCCATGACACTATGGATCAGTTCAGGGTACAAGTGTTCATTCTGTCATATGTCAGCTCCCTGTATATAACCATATTAACCTATCACCAAACAAAAACTAACATATACTGCTTTTTTTTTTCTGTATTAGCTCAGGAGCAGCTCCACAGTAACACTGCCAGCAGATCAAAACTTGACTTTGTTCATGCCGGTTTCAAGTCTAGGTAAAGCAAAACAAGACTGCTCACAGTTGTCCATGTGCACATCTTCTTTGCAACTTACAACAAAATATATTATACTTTAATAGCTAAAAAAAAATTGATTTCTTATCTCTGGCACTCTTCGTATGTGTAAAATATTATTCAAGATGAATAACTTTTGGTAGAGTTTTATATTAACCTCTTCGAGGAAATGATATTTGTAATAGTTTTTACATCTACATTTTGTCCAGAAACATTGCCAGTTTTAAATAATAATAATGAAAAAAATAAAAAGGATAAAATCCTTGCCTGAAGGAGAAAGCAGGTTAAAGTTAATGGCCTTTTAAAAATTATTGATATTTTTCTTACCAAACCTAGAGGAAAAATATTTCAATAATGTTTGTGGCTGAGTTACCTGGGTTTTATTTTCTCTTTGTCAGCAGTTGTTTTATAGTTATTCAGTGCATCAAAATAATTTACAGCTGCTAGTGTATATCTCTGTGCTCATGTGTGCATATATGCTGTGATTTTATGTATGTAATTTTGTACACCTTTGTGTAGTCAACTTTCTTACAACTATAAAAAATTGTAGTAAATTTTCTTACAATCAAACATATCATGATGTCTACAGTTGCTCAGCATCAGGAGTTATCTTGCCTTCAGGGCATCTTATGAATTGGTACTGGTTCTAGAGTGAATTATGTGCAACTCACAGTGGCACCCAAAAAAAGAAAAAATATTTAAGAATGTTCAAGCGCTCGGAAAGGAAGAAACAGTAGGATTAAGGTTAACTGAATCTTTCACCTCAGTACCTGGACATGAGGTGGGAAATAGATAGCTCAGACAAAAGGTGTTTGATGTGGTATCTTGCAATAGACCATTCACAGCACTCAGAAATATTATTTGAATGGAAGTTCTTGCTCAGTTTCACCTACGTGTGTTATTTTATGTACTTATTTTTAGATATATACTGTGATCTGCACACTGGATGTAGCCTCCAGATTCAGACGACAGGATATGTCTGCAAATAAATTGTTACTGACCATACTTCAGCCAAGGACAGCAAAAACTAAAGCTCCTGACTCCAGCAAACCTTGAGTAAGATATTAAGTCATTATCAGACTTCATGGTTTTTCTTATTTTTAATAGGGAGAACCAAAATGTGTTCCCTCATCCCCTTTGCTCTTCTTCATGTCAAAGAAGAACCATATAAAATGAAGCATTTCAAGGTAAATTCTTCATGTAGCAAGTGCCATATATGGGAAAATTTAATCCAAATGTGTACTTTTTGGTAACTGTAGAAGCAGCAGAAAACAGCATATTTTTACAGGAAAATGGCAAGTAAATAACATATAGGCAAAGTTCAACCTACATCTGCAGTCATCCAAAGAAAAAATGACTCCCACACAGTTGTGTATCATGCAGTCTTCCATTAGAAGACTGTATACTAAAAAAAAGCAAATCAAATTAAGCTTGAATATCAATGACAGCTCATAAGATCAAAAAGATAAGTGGAAAGCTCTGATAAGTATGAATCAGTCATCTGCCTTTGTGTCGAAGTCAATTTACAGTACAGAAGTTTGTTTCAGCTCTGTAGTTCTGCATTTAAGGGAAAAAGCTTGTCACTTGCTTGCAAATTAAAAAAAGCTACTTGCTTTTCCTGGCAATATAAGTTAGACAAAGAATGATCAAACCTCTTCACAAAGTGCCTCGTTCAACATTCCCATGGTGAAGTCATGCTGGCTGTCTCAAATCAGCTCCTTGTCCTCCATGTGCCCCAGCAGAGGTTCTAAGAGGATCTGTTCCTGGCATGTTCTTCCTAGGCACAGAGCTGAGGCTGACAGGTCAGCAGCTCCTAGGGTCCTCCATTCTACCCTTTTGAAAGATGGGTACAAAGTTTCCCTTTTCCCAGACTCCTGGCACTACACTTGACTGCTGTGATGTTCCAAATACCGTGAAGTGGCTTAGTAACTAAGCTCCAAAGTAAATTCAGGCTGTGCAGGTAAGACAGAGTAGGCATTTATTCTCAAGCTTGGTATGGACCTCTAAATAAAGAAAATCCTCCTATGGGCTTTATGGAAATATAATCCTAAAGCACTTGGTTGTAATGTCCAATATGAGTCTGCTATACACTGGTTTTGATTTGCACAAGCTTTAAAACCATTTCAGAGAGCAATGAAGTCCTTCTCTTGCCTTTCCAGCCTTTGTCTCTCTGTACTCCTTCCACCATGCATCAAGACAGAAAGGCTTATTATTTTCCTTCTTTTAAAGAATCATTATTTTTTATGAAATGCACATACTCCTCAAATTTTTACTCTTGTTTCTTATCATTATGATGTCAGAGGAGCAAGTCTCACTTCAAATCTTAGGTCAAAAGTTAATGAAGAGGACCAACATCACAGTCTAAGATGAGGAGATTTAATGACTTCATTCCTTCAGGAAATGAGTTAGCATGATTTTTTTTACTGAATTTCTATAATGTTCCTGTGGTACCTAAAATCCAAAGGCAAAGGTAGCAAGGCACCTTTACTGATATGTGTTTGTTTATGTATACATATATATTCACACTAACAATGTACAATGCAAAAGTGAAGTCCTTTACTTCTAACATCTCAGAGAATTGATTATTCCAGCATGATGAGCAATTTGAGTGAATTTGCTTTTAATTCTACTGTGGGATTTGGAGGAAGGTGAGATACCAATATCTTACATAGTTCAAGTCTAGCACTGTTTAAGTAGGACAACTCACCTTTCTTCCCACATCAATTTCCCCTTGCACTTGAAAATTACCAAGTCTCTGTTTCTGCCTCACAGGTTGTAAACTGGGCCAACCGTTAAAAGGACATTGACATTACATATAGTTCATCCTCTGGTATTGAGAGGGAGAAATCTCTTAACTCATGATTTCAAAGTGAAGAAATGAACTGAGCAGCAAATCTTGGGTGTTCCTGCTAATCATTGTTTTTGAAAGAATTTTCATTACAGCTCATCTGAGAAAGGTGTCAGAGGCTTGTAGTCAGTTCATCTTTTGGCTATAAATCTAAGCACACATCCACAGAACAGCTTTTCCTATTCACTGCTGATAGACCTAGAATAAAGTTAAAAGAGACACTGAGAAGACGCAAAGATGCTGTTATAATACTGTAACCTCAGTACTTAATAGATCTATGTTACATAATATATATATATAGCATTATATAATAGACATATTTTTTTAAAACAACTTCAGTTCTTCAATATCAGAAAAAACTCCAAATGTGATGAATATGTACAGAAGTGATAAAAACATTACAGAATTATCTCATAAATTCATGAAGTTCTGAGTTTAGAATAAATTTCAAATTTTGCTTAGTCTACTTTTTTAAAATCATCAAAGTGAGGAGTTTGTGTCTAGGTCTCCTCTGTGAAATGTATTTAAAACTGCCATACCCAGTTGAACCAATGGCCAATCATCCTTTGCAAGTATGGTACTGCTGGACAACATTACTGAATGTGATTGTTGAATGTGTGCTGAGAGTTTGCCTTTGCTGGTTAGGTAAAACTTTTAGATCTTGTAACACACTTTTTTTTTAACTTGTGCAGAGGCAAAACCAACCTAAATTCAGGAAAGATCATTATAATTAGAAAGGCACATTTCAGACTGCAACCAATGCAGCGCAAGAGTTCTGCATCATCATCTTGCTACACATAAAATGTGGGGGAGGAAGAACATTATTAGAGTTAAGACTGGATTGACAAGAGGAGTTAAAATGTGAGGGCTTTTTTTTTCCATCTTTGCCACATAGCTCAATCTCTGACACCATCAGAAGTGGAAATGCAAGAAAGACTGTAAACATTTTACAACACTTTCCTGAATATTATAACAGTCTCCAAAATTTGAAGCTCAAATCACTGAAACCACATTCTGAAACCAGATTCTTCTTATGTAGCAACTCTCCATGGATTTTCTTCTCATAGCACTACCCAACACCTCTTTGAAGCACTGTAATTACCACTCAACCAAATTGTGTAAATAATCAGGTTCTTAGATCAACACACAATGTAAATTGACTATAAATAAATCACATGCTAATGATGGAAAACATCACCTCAATTCTAAAATTCTGCTCTTTCATTTCTCCTTTTCTCTGTAGATTGTAAGGTGTGTTCTGAGGTTAAATAATTTGAATTTCTTAATAATGTGGTCTCTTAAAATGGAAGCAAGTTTTTTTTTTCCCTTATTGGATGAAGATAAGGAAAAAGATAGGCAATTTTCTCCCTATATTTTAAATTTGGCAAATGAACTTTTAAGATAATTGAGATAATATAAAATAGAATTTATTTCATAACACATTCAAACATGTTAAGACTTGAAGTAATTCTATAAGCCTGTGTATAGGGCACATTTCTTTTGAATTTTAGAAAATTCAAAGAATGAAAACCAAATCCCCAAATTTCCATATTGATACTTGAATAATTTGTTTTGTCTGTGACTCATAGCAGCATGGAAAGCCATTTCTGAGATGTGGTCTTCTTTCAGACTCTGGAAGGAGAATAAATGCTTAGTAATTTCCTCCTAGAAGAAAAAAATGTTGCATGCTATGCCTTCCTTGGTTTCAATTAGTAATTTCTAGATGTCATGATAAACTGCTAAGGTTCATAAATTTTTACTACTTTTTTTTTTAATGCACTTCAATGAAAGACATAGGGCAACAGATGATACTGAAGTTCCTACCAGATTCCAGTCCCTTCCATTATTTTTACTGATTCAGCAGGGAATTCACATTAACTTTAATGAACAGGTTTGGGGCACATACAATTATTTTTTTGGCAAATATTTGTCATTAACATGTACAAAAATTATGCATTAGCTAATAACAAAGATACAATCCTTATATTAAATCCAGACAAGTGATAAACTTTTGTTGTAAAGCTGTTTTTCAAAGGCTTCATGTTATTCTGTGATATGCTGGAGGCATTTTTTGTGCATAATTCATAAACGATAAATTTTATTATTTTATCTGGTCAATGATGTAAAAATCTAAATGTTTCTGCATTTTATCTTTAATTTTTCCTTTTCTTATTTTGAAATATTCAATAAGTTAAGTGAATTTTAAACTCTGTCTAAACAGTGAAAATTCACTTTTCTTTCAAGTTTATCCTACATGTGCCCTCCACTGACAGAACTAAAAGAACCATAATAGATATTTTATGAATTTTTTGCAAACTTTTTTTGGCTCAGAGTTTGGACATCATACTTTTGATAGACCAAAGAGGAAAAGGAGCCAGAGAAAAAATCTTGAAACAAAACAAAGGAAAATTCTTCTCAAAAGTACATTTGTGCACAGTAATCTCACAGTAAAAGTGGTGTGAGTTTGTGCATTTTAAGTTCTGACACATTTGACAAATTATAATCAAAACCAAAAAAAGCAAACAGCTTGGTTTATATTGCAGAGAAATAATGATTTCAGATGTTAAGTCATGAAGGACATCATCCATGTATTTGTGTTCTTTACTATAGTAATGTTACTGGAAAGATATGTAAATTAGTACATTTCAAAAGGCTGTTCTCTGTCACTCACAGAACTTAAGCTTTGCTACATGATGAATCTGTCATGAAGTCATTCAGTGCAAACTTGTTCTGCTCATCAGATACAAGGACATGAAAAGCATTACTGAGTTCTGATGTTATTATCATTAACCCTATCTTTTAATAATGGTACCTAACCATTTGAGCAGATTAATGTCATCATGCAGTAGAGCCAGATATGATTCAGATCTCTCATTGTCTTACTGGAATCAAACTGAACATGTTAGGTCTTAAACAACTGAAGTGTTTGGTTTAATTCCTAGTGCATGGTTAATTCCACCAAACCAGAAGTGCGTTTGCGTGCCTGCTACTAAAAATGTATTTTGTATAATTGTGACAGACTGGTAAAGTTGTCAGCAGAGAGTGCATATATTCTAAAACACTGTTTTATAAGTGAAAGATTGTGAAAGAGAATCACAATTATGTAAGAACTATATAAGAAGAGGCCTGTGGAAGATTTAAGGAGACAAGACAAAAAACCTTTACCCTCTGAAACTTACCCCCAAAAAAGTTTCCTATGAAATATAGAACCAATGAGATTAAGATTTTGATTCTTACTTTAGAGGACTGGTCTGGGCTAATAAAACAGCTTTTCCAGAACAAATATAAAAATAATCAATTCTATGATTAGTGTAATGGAAAAACAACAGCCTCCTAGAATTCACTTGAATATAATTTGCCTAGGACTACATAAGGGTAGCCTGAGTGTTCACTGTACGGAGAAGACCAACTCGCATTTTTCTGAATTAACTCAGAAGATTCCCTCTGTTTCTTCGAATAGGGTCTTAAGTCTCAATAGGGAAGACTTGCTTGGTCACAAAGTCCTGAAGCATAAATACTGCCCACAATGAGACTGAAACAACACTTTGTAAAGAGCATATAGGAGATGCTGTCATGAGTATAAATATGTCCATGCAGCCAATTATTAATACTCTATGGTAACCACATGAAATGGAACAGGTAATAAAATAAGTCACCATTTCTGGTTGGAATACAGAATGCCATTTCACCTTTGATGTAGAAAGAAAGTTTAAAATTCCTTTACACTCCTTCAGAAACAACATGGAAAAACTTTATTTCAACATTTATTGAACACCCAACCTCATGAACTGGTCAAGATGCATTTTGCTCTCGATGTCCCACAAAAAAAGTGTAGAGAGGGAATGGAGAGTGGTGTTTTATAATGCATTACAGTACACGAAGTGGTAGGGTGAGAAATTTAATACTGCAGTTTGCTTTCTTCTTTTGTAAGCTATATAACCCTTATTTCCAAATCAGATATCTAAATTCAAGATTCAATGTCTTTGAGAAAACATTAAATGAGATCTGAGGTCAAGGGTTGGAGTTTTTTGCATTCAGAATTTCTTTCTTGTCTCACGTATACCTTGTGAATACTGCATATATTAAAGCAGTATTCAACCTTACATTAAAAGGTTGCTCATAGGTTAAGTGATGTAAATATTACCATTTGTGCATGATAACAAACAGCACTGATCCCTAATACTTTCATAAAGTCTTCCAAGGCTTTTTATAAACATTTTTTCTTCAGGCACATTTTTTTACAATCTTAACTGCTCAAAATGGAGCCACTCTTCCCAGGGTATTCTAAAATGTTATAGTTGTTGGCATTAGTAAGTGAGGGGCAGAAGAAAAGATGGGAACATAGAAGTCTAACTGCTGAAAATTGTTATCTGCAACATGAGCATTTGGTGTCAGATCCACTTAGTATTATCACCTGTTTTTCCCCAACAGTGTAATGCACAGATGAGAATGTAAATAATTTTTCAGCAGGTAACTTGTGAGTCACATCACAACCATACTGTCATTTTGAACAGTGGGAAAAGAGAAAGTGAATTTTCAAAACTTCTTTTTATTTTTCAGTATAGATGTCAATGTAGAGTTACAAAAGAAAAGGAGTAAAGTTCAATGTGAGGTTTGAGTAAGCACATAAAAATATGGAAGTTTATCTGACAATTATGTAAATCTACATAGATGCCTGGAACCTGATGAAATAAGATAAACGGTTCAGAAGATTCTAGAACTAGAACTATCTGCTACTTACTGAGGGTGAAAACAGCTCATATAATTTATGAATTAAATTATTTTTGGATGCATATCACTGCAAGGTACTTCTTTCTACTGGAGCTAGAGGAGTTAGGAGATTGAGTCCCATCTTTTAAATAGGGGGAGGCTTCTCATGTCCCTTTGTCACATCCATTTTCATCAGAAATGTAGCTTGATTATAAAAATTACAGAAAAGTAGGAAATTATTAAAGAACTCTTTCCATCCTGCACTAGGCCAAATTTGAGACTGCTTAAATTTTCTGACAAAATCTAGGAAAATCCCAGCCTAAGAGTAAGTGATTGCATTAACTTAAGTGAAGCTTCTTATTCCAAACTGCTTTATTCAGGCCAGGAGTTCAATACCAGCTCCTAACATCCACTCTTTTCCTCATTGCTGCTGAGTTGCTCTCAGGCAAATTTTTCTCTGGACTTGACCAGAAAATGTATTTTTATTGTGAGACAGCTTTTCAGGCAATTACTGAAACCACCACATTTAAATGAAAATTCAAAGTGGAATTGATTTTGGCAAAAATATTCACAATGCAATGTGATGGGCATAGGACCAGATGCAAAGAACATAACATGTCTGCTGTTTCACAGGAGCTACCAGTTCTTTCTTTTTTCCTGCTATCTCTGTAGCACAGCACTTCTGCCATCTGCTCCAGTCAATGGTGCAAAGACAACACAAACATGTTCAGTTACTGTGTTCTTTTTCACCTTTTGAAATAAGCTGTAATCACCTATAAAATGTGAAAATGTCAAAAGTCCTCACCCTGTCTTCTCTTACAGACGTCTGATTAGAGCATTGACCAGGACACCATTCACGCATAATCAGAAGCGCACTTCACCCTGAATCCTCTCAGGCATAACTCGCATGTTAGACATCAGATTTCCCAGCCAGCATCTGGTAGCAAAGCTCATAGCAACACTCATACTGACGTCCTCCTATCCCAGATGGTTTGCCTTACCTCACATCCCCTTCCACTTTTTCATCTATCCACAGCTCTGACTGGCAGCTCTATGACACTACATTGTACCATCAGGCTTCTCCTACCCTTTGCTCATGCCAAACAGACAGGAATGTGCATGCTTTTGCATGCTCTAACAAATCTTCCTCTTCTGTCTGGCTTTTGAAAAATATGAATTCCCTCCACCTTCTTCCTCAGCACATTATTTTATCTGATATTTTTGAGTCACAGGAGTGATGGAGCTGCACAAGAAGAGCAAACGATTGATGTCTGGCCAACTCCTAAATACTAATAGCTCTCAAATAATTTTAGTCAACAATGTAAGTTTAAATTTCCATAGTTCTTGAGAGTTCTGAATTGTCTGTACATATTAGTTGTTGTCACAGCCAAAGTAAGAAGGATGTTGGAAATTCCTGGTAATTTTTGCAGTGCCACTTACACTGAGTATAGAAAAGCCAGAGAGCAAGTTTGAATTTAAGTGATTGAAAAAGAGATCTTATTCAAGTAATGTTGTATGGAAAATTCTGTGAATTTGTTTGCAATAAAAGCTTTGACATTCATAAATGATCTAAGGAGACCCCCTACACAGAGGAATAGTACTTTTTTCCATTCTGCTTTGCTTTGCAGAAGGAAACCATGTTGCAATGAAAAAGCTAGTTGCGCATACGGAGAAGAAAGATTGTTTTTCAGAGCCTACCTGCAAAAAAATAATGAATTTTCTTCAGTAATCTCATTCTCGGCCAACTAATGACTAACAAGGAGGTTATTAATATTTTTTTAGGATACTTGATATTAGTTTGGAATTTGTTTTCTTTATCAAATCTATTGGAGTGTAAAGATGAATGCAATTTTGCTTTTAACGTATAAGTGCTACAATTCTTATGCAGGTACTAAAATAATATTACAGTATGATAACATCCTTCTCTTCTATTTTAGGTCTTTCAGGTTTCTTTCATAGAATCCTTTAAAATTTATCTCCAAAGTCTTCTAATTTAGGTTAATGCAAATCAATTCTTCATTGGCTCTCCTCCCTTATTTATTTTGAGCTTGAAACACACATGTTCTTTCAAGAGCTAGTCCTCTTCAACTATTTCAGGGATGTGATTCTAAAAATCCACTTTTTTCCATTTTGTCTGTCAGCGATGACAATTTCAATTGCCTATTTGCTTCCTCCAGAATTATCTCCACTCTTGCATGCAATCTGTACATGCAAAAACCCCAAACAAAGAAAAACACACCCCATACAATTCAAATTAATAAAGTCTCAAACTTCTCTAAAATTATCCTTTCCTAGGATGTTATAAATAATTTTTAGATGTTAGAAAAATTAACTGTTTGATAATGACTAGACAACAAGAACTTAGATGTTGCCTTGAATGCTAATATAAGCACTCTTTGCACGTGATGTGTTGCTGAAACTTCAGATTCTGCAACAGATACTGCCTTATGATACCATTCATGTTATCAGGCACAGCTGAAGACTTTGCTGTTAAAAAAAGCATCAATATATTTTATACCTACAATGCTGTCTTTCATTTTTTTTTCTTATTGATTATGAGAATAAAATCAACATGACAAAACTGATCATCCAACAAATTTTCTCATTTCTTTTGAAATTACAAGTGAGATTTTAAAACCCATAAATCAAAAATTAAACTGTCAGAGAAACCACAGAAATGCAGGTTGTGCAAGAATTGAAGGCATATTGTGATACAATGTTTAACAGCAGCATTATGACTACTCTAGGTTTTTTTTTTCCTGGGTGTTGTTCAAATCTTTCTGATCTCCCTGAGCCTGAAATTATGGTTCTTAATGAGAATCCAACAGCACTGGTATATAAAGGGCACTATCTGGAGATCTGACCCCATCTATTTTGGAATATAAAATGTTTTACACAAATTCAGGACATGTAAAAGTGAGGTATTTTTATTTGAATTTCTCTTTAGATATAATTTCTTGTCAGTCCTAGAATTATTTGATATTATCTTTAAAGACACATTTCTAACAAGATAATTTGAAATTTCAGCATGTGTGAAACCACAGCTCTGTACTTTGCTAGCTACAGTATCACATTAAAGACTTACTAGGGAAAGGAGAAATGCACAGTATGACCAAAAGTAAAAAAAAAAAAAAAAAAAACCACAAGGAAATAAAACCCTCCTACTGGAAAAAACATTTTTCAGTTTACAAAGAAAACTTTTATGTGAAATACTGGTGTAAAAGTTCTTATGGGTTTTTTGTGTCTCATTCAGAAGAATATGATGCAATTTGTAGAAATCAAATCAGTTGGTAGATGTATTTCTACCATCAGCAATTTCTCACCAGTTTAATAGCCTGCATCCAACATGGAGCTAAGTCATTCTACTTCAAAGATGCAAAAATTGCTGCAATAGTTATTTGGGGTATTATTCATTTGGGCACTCCTAAGCGTTATGTAATCCAGGATGAAATCCCCTGCCCAAGGTAATAGCAAATTCTTTGTTGTTTTCACAAAGTCAAACAAACATTTCTGAGGTACAGCTTGTGCTTACATTAGAAAAAAAAACAAATCCATGAAGATTTCTCCTGAGCTGAGCCATCCTTCTAATAATCATCTTCCCTCTGGTTACATCCAAAGTAGACATGCATTTTAACAAGATAGTTTGTTCTTTTGTTGTGATGAGAGATGCCAGGTTCAGTCTGGAAAGTGGATGGAGCCAAAATGTGTTTGAATTTCTGTTTCTCTAACAGTTTAACCTTTCCCCAGCCAAAATGTTGTCCAGGTATAATTTGAGGATTTGGATAATTTTTTAGAGATTTCAACATATTTTCATCATTACAAAAGGGCCAAATCCCAGGACAGGTGTCTTCCTAACATTGTCGGCTTCCTCCACAAAGTGACAGCCATTGACTGAGGCTGAAGAACAGAGCTCAGTGTACAGTTTAATGTGTTCTGGCACATTGAATTTACTGAGAATCCACCATAGTTCCAGTCTTTCCTGATGATACTGCTGACCCACTGCTCACCAGAACAGCAGGAGATAGTTCTCAAGAGATCACACACAAATGGCTAAGGTTCATGCTGCAAAATTCCCCGACATTTAAAGGCAACATACCCTTAAGATATACTCCTTATCTAAAAGTACATTCTTTAGAGAGATGTTCTCTAGATGGCATTATGGTTTCCCTAGCAGCAGATTAGAAACTTCTTGAATTTCTCCTTGTGTATGAGGTTCAGATAACACTCCTCATTCACATCTTTTCAGACAACATCTGCCCCGTTGATTGTACTGCCCCAGTGGCACGGTGAAGGACAAGCAAAACTAGGCAGAGTTTAAACACTCATAATTTAGGCAATATACCTACAATTTAGGCAATATATCTACACCTCACTGTCAAGTTCTTTTAGATTCCTTGCAACCCAAACCATTCTATGATTCTACAGTTTTACTTTTTCATTTAACATGTTCTGATGTTAAGAACATTATTCCTGGTAGGAAGAGAATAATTATCTTTGCCTATAACAGCAATTTAGTGTTCTAAACTCTTCCCAAGGAGCAAAAAAATCCACATGAATCTCTCAGGATCATAAGCATGATATTGTTGACCCGAGTCAGATACAGATTAGTCAGATACAGATTGTGTTAGTTGAACAACCTTCGATATGAGTTTTCGGAATTATGGCATGAGCATTTCCATGCAGTTACATGATGCACTTATGACACATAAGCAGCTGGGTTAGGTGTTGATTGGGTTCAGTTGAGCAGTCCAAATACCAGCAATAAAAGGAGGTACATTAGCCAGACAATTTGCTGAGACAAATGTTGTGGGCCATGGTCAGAAGGTGCTGCACACACTGCCCGTCTGTGATGCATCTGGGATGTCCTAACAATGACATTGTCCTTGAGCAGCTGTGGCCATCACTGCCTGGTACATCAACATCAGAGTTGCTGTTTTCTGAGAGGTGTAATATATCTTTTCTAAGACATGTAATATATCTTTTCTGAGACTAGCTTTTGGAAAATGTCAATGTGTGGCCTTCAGAGAAAGAAACTCTGGCTTCATCTGAGTAATATATATAAATATGATAATATAACAGGCTCTGCTTGAAGTGATACTAGATTTTATGCTTGGAAAACCCTTAACAGATAGTACAAACCACACATACCCATGCCCTTGCTGCTATTACTACTACAATCATTATTATTTCAATGTTTTCCCCTCAGCAGTTTGATTTATGATAAAACTATGACAGAAATAGCAAAATATGATAAAGAAAACTAATCCCTGGTCCCAACAGGAAACATTACCACCTTGCCACACCCAAATTGCACAAGTCTGTCTTTGCCAGCATATGGTAGCAACTTCCAAACTGATTATTAACAACCATGTCTGGAATGTCATTTCTCTCCAGAACTGGATGCTGCCTGGGAGGGCACCAGTAGGCACAGACAAAAACCACACAGAAGGGATCTTGCTTTCTATAGAACCATAGGAAAGAAAGGTGGCACTATGTTCAAGTTCATTAAGCAAGCACTTTGGTCAGTTTAACAGCATGCATATCTTTACATGCTAAATTAATTCCTGCAGTGTTTAACATTACCTATACCAGACACATTCTTAGAGACAGTTAATGTAGCACAAATTAATTATGTAGTATTTATTGTTTCTCCCTAAACCTATAAATGTGCAAAAACCTGAATATTAGACTATGCTACAGTGAGAGGAACAAAATTTCAGAAAAGCTCATGAAGAAGAATTCAACTGAATCTTCCTAAAGCAAAGCTTTCACTCAGAAGAAAACACCTGAGTTGAATAATATTAACATGATATTAAATAAGGATAAATGACAATAACACTTTTCATCAGTAGAGCCCAAAATCTGTTTCAAAGGAGATAGAATCACTAATGGTCATATTGACTGAAGTCAAGGACCTTCCCTTAACTCACTCAGCAGGCCAGTGTGCAAGCCAAGAAGAGAGTTCAACTCTACTGGGATGCAGTCCAATGACTCTGTCATTAGTAAAGCCACCTTGGTTTTGGTTAGCAAATTATGACTTTTTTGCAACCTTAACACAACAAAGTTTCTCCCAGAGTGCTATCATTTTAGCTACGTTTCCAGCAGGACTTCATGCTAGTATATGTTCAAATCTAACTTCAGAGTAATCTGAACACATTTTAAAATATGACCTTTTTTTTTCAAAAATCTATTAATTACACAATTTCCCAAGTAAACTACTTGGGAAGTAATAGTAGTATGCAATTTTTTATCTTAAAGCTTTTACAATATATATTTTTTAATCCATTTAATGGAAAACCTTTTCATCAACACAGACTGTCAAGAAGATAGGCTGTGTCACATGAAGTCATTTTCTTCCACAAAACACTTCCCAGTCTGATGCGGATTTGCCTGTCCATAGATGTTAGTGATAAGAAATGTCAACTTAAAACATATTGTTGTTCCCTAAATCTGAATATGCTTAAATAAAATGAAAGCTCTGAAAAGTAGCTAATGTTAATTTTAAATTCCCAAACCTAACTTACTGTCATTGAGGATCTGGGAAAGATATGTAGTGTACATAAATGCACTGATTTATGTTGAGAGACAAAAAAAATAGTTTCATCATATCTAATTTCAAAACTGAAATCTTTTTCCTAAAAATAATTCATCTTCATTTGAGGTCATACTGCGCTAATAACACTCTACATAGTGAGTTAACCAGTTTCTGATCTCCTCAGCTACTCAATGACAAGGAATAAACTCTAGGATATATGGATATGGAAAAGCAATCTGTTGTCTTCAAAGCATGTGAAAGTGACTGAGAAGCAGACAGAAGATTGTTCCATATGACAGGGAGATAATTTCTACCAGGGGGAAAATTTGCTTAAATCGCTGAGTTAGTACGCCAGACACATTTACGTGGCCTTAGCCTAAAGCTGGCTCTGCAACAGGGCATGATCTATCTGTTCACCAATGCTTCTATGTCTTCTTTATTAAAATTTGACTTAATGTGTATTTTAAAGGAAGGGTAGGTACGATATTAGTTGTGCAAGTGAAGGACATCAAAACTTTCCATAAACTGCCACAGAATGAAGCCCTGCATATATATAAAACCCATGCCTGTGGCCTCCCCAGACACTGTGATGAACACTTGAGCCAGAATTTTACCGTACTCATCAAAGGCCCTGTAATATTCAAGGGTATGCGTATGGCATTGTACAGTTTGCTTCTGTTCTGAGCTTTCAAAAATGTTTGCCCAGCTATTATCTGATCAATACCTCTTCTTTGCAGAGCCATGCTAACAGGTCACTTTTCTCTTGTAGACCATTTCATAATATCTGCAGCACAGATAACTTGTCTCCTGAGCTTCCCTCTCCCTTCTTAACTGTTCCATCTGTTCTTAAAAATTCTTAGACCTTGTGCTTGAAAGTGATTTCCTTTGGAACAGCAACCAAAGCTATTTCCTCATAGCCATCCTTCCCCTAATATTGCCAGATATGACAAAATTTTTCCATTCAGTCGCACAATAATTTAATCAGCTTAGTGAGGTCTGAGCCTCAGGCCTCTGCAATACTATTTCATTTGACTGCTAAATGTCAGCCTTGGTCCCTTCAAGCAATAACACTTAAAAATATATTTTGTCTTTTTAACATTCACTGTATTCATTGCTCCTCTTTCTCACATTTTTGTTTGGTTTTATTAAATTTGTTCATAAGTTCTTGTTAACAACATGAACTCATAGACTTCTACAGAATCTGTAGGATTCTATGGAGAGGGAAGAAAAATGTTAAATGCATAAAGAAAAAATACATAAAGAAAAAAGATTTTCTTTTTAGTTTTTTATCACAACTAAAAATACTCAATTTTCCAGCTAAATTATTTTCTCCATTGATCCAGACTTTCAGGCTGAAATAACCAACAATTACAGAACATAATTTGCTTGCAACAAGAAATTTTACAAATATGAACTTCTGCTTTCATTTGGAGTGAAAACTAAAAAAGAAATCCAAGTTTTAAGAGTTTTCTATAGGTCAGAAATTTCACTTTCCAGGCTTTTTCTTCATTGGATGCATTTAAGCTATCTTTTAGAGCCATTAAAAGTTTATTTGATTTGTTAAAGTAGTTGAAAGTGGGGTTTTATTCCTACCACTTATGCAGAAGAAACCACTTTGTTATTTAAATCTCTGTTCTTTTTAATGCTATTTGCTGGAGTCTGCCTGGACACGAGCAATTTCCCCATTTGGAGGTAAATGCATTAAAGGATCTGAGCTTAGAAATGGGTTAAAAGTAAATTGCAATTTCTTTAATTTGATTGGTGAAAGATCAATCGTAAATTTTTACTATTTCCTGAGAGCTTTTAAAACTGAAGCTCTCTGGCTGAGGGAAACAAGGGCAATACATCAGAGGTACAATTCTAGCAAATGGTGGAAATGACAAGGCTTGTTGGGGTCCCTCCCCCCACCATGGGGTCCTGGGAGAGGGGCCCTGAGGGGAGACACGGGGTTTCCCTGTCCCTGGTCAGCCTCGTTTCCCTTTGGTTGTTTTGTGTTCCCCTGTGTGGGCAAGGACCCTTGGGTCCCGTGATTGCCTCAGCTCCTCGGCAGAGCCCCGGCCATGCGGCTGGAGAAATAAACATCTCTGAAACATCTATCAAGAATCTGTCCATATATATTTCTTTTCCCCGGGCCTCCTTGTCTGATACATGTGTTACAGTATCCTCACTGGAACAAAGGCTGATTTGCAAACCTTAAGACTAAAGTAAGTGAAATAGTCTAAGGAGGGCAAAGAACCAAAAAAAATCTTCTCAAGCAGCCCCTACCATTTGCAGAACACTGTTTTCTTTACCTCCAACTTGGCCCACAATCACATGCATTTGACTGTTATGTCAACTTCATCAAGGAATGCTAATTTGAAGGCACTGAGTGCTACTGTCCAGGCCTGAAAGGCATCCTCAGAAGCGGCTCAGGAAACGTAGCTAGGATATGTAAAGAGCAACATGCCAGGCATTAAAAAAAATATATATATAGTAGAAGAAATAAAACATCTCTTGAAAGGCTGCGCAAGGGTATCACATTTAGCGAACAACTGTACCAGTCAGAAAACAATTCCAGGAAATCATGGCTCAAACTGTATTTCCTATTATGCAAGAACAGGTGCAATTATAAATAAACAGTACTTTTTAGTATAACGATTAATACATTTGTTTTTCTATCAAAAAGCCAAACAGACCCATTTTTAGTGCAGTACGTAGCTATGACTTTACGGTGCCAATAAAATTGAAGTTTCCTTTTAAGATCAAAATGTAAGACATAAGAGATGCAAATTTCACTGATTTATCAAAAATAGTTTGAGCTAGAAGTGTTGAGAAAAATCAAGGATTTTTTCACAGCTTTTAATGGCAGTGATGTCTTGTGTATGCAGCTGGCTGAATAATGAACTATACTTATGAATAATTACACCATCATTGATTTGGTTTTTGGGTTTTTTGCAGCAACAGCCACCCAAATTCTCTTCCTCTAATGATTTCTAATTTAGCTTTAAATAGAAAAAGGAATGTGAATTATTTTCCAGATGGAACGTGAGGATATTTTTATGGATTAGTGATGAAAGAACCCAAAATGTCTTAACATATGTTTGCAGGAGAGATGCTCTTACCATCTGAGAATACTGAAAATGGCTTGAGAAAATAGGGAATTTATGTCCAGACGGAAAGACTCATGCAAATTTTAAATTGGCCTATTCTTTCCTGCAAAGCAATTCAAGGCAATTTACTACTGGACAAAACCAATACATTTCTGCCTGAAATTACCTCAAAGCAGATGTGCAGTTACTTTATGCAAAAGCTTAGCTCTACTAACTTTTTTGCTCCTCAGTTCTTTATCCTATAGGCAACACTGATGTCTAAATATTTTTAGCTTTTTTACATATTTGCAGCTTTCTAGATTTTTAATATATAGTTGCATATTTTCTATCACTTTCTTGCTTTAGAACAGTAGTTCCCTTTCTCACCTACTCTGTTTAGTCTTATTTTCAAGGAAAAGAATTTCTAACAAGGACATCCTGTTTTGCACCAGCACCTGGAAGACATAAAAATATACAGGGCTAAGAACCCTTGGAGGGACTCCAAGGGGCAGGCCCAAGGGTGGACTACCAGGGCAACCAGTCTCCTATTGGGTGTACCTGCTAGATATTAGTTAAAATTATAAAACTTGTGAAAATTTGATGCTGCATATGCACATAGGGATTATCTGCACACCTTAAAGCTTTCATTAAAAGACTACTCTTTATGTTATCAGTTCTAACATTGTTTGGAAGGTTTTTCTTCTGATTTTAGGCAATGCCACAGGCCAGAAGAAAATGTTATTGACCTTTCTGGTCTGTAAGTTGTTGGTAGTTGATTACCTATGCTGTGATTTTTTTCTTTGAAGTATTCATAATTGCTGTTTTCCTGCTCAGCCTGGTGGTCACTACCATTCATATTCTGAGGGTCTTGATATGGATTCTAGGAGGTGGGAGGACACCTAACTTATGAAGTATAGGACTCTGCTAAGCATTTTCATCTGGCAGATGGAGGTTGACTTTTCTGAGTCCTTATGCACACATTTGTGAAGTCTACATAAAAATAGTTACTGATTTTTACAAGAATTGGGCTGCCAATGGTATGATCCCAGCATGTTCATTTCCATAGTCCTATACCATTATTGATCCACTGAGCTACCTATGGTATTGGTTAGAAATTGACTGCAGAGACAGCCAGAGAAAAGCTAAGTAAGAATATGATAATTCTTTACTTCTCTACAGACCCATCCTAGTACTGATTATTAGAAGAGTTCATTTGTGGAAACCGTAATCATGCTTAGATGTTTACTAGCCTCTGGTAAACTAACCAGATGTAAGATAAACAACTGGAAAAAAATTTTTCACTGGTCCCCAGGGTACAGCAGTCATTACTGAGTGTTAATGCACTGGTGATCTTACAGTACATACACTTAAAATCAATTTTTTGTAATTATTCAAAGTCTTGCTTACTTTACCCTTCTTAGTTAAAACATTTTAACTCTAATGTGGCTTCAATACTTCCGACAGTAAATTAGTAGATGTACTTGCTTTTTTCATTTTTTTAAAATGTCATTAAACAGATTTTTACTTTCTTTTCCACAAAACAACTTAGAAAACAAAATCCCAACCACTTTTTCCACCAGGGAATCTCAGTTTTTGGGTAAGGCAAGAGATACACCCCATACCAAGCCACTACACAGAAGTGAATAAACAGTGATGAAGCTTACTTTGATCTGGATTTTATTCATGTAATGTTTTGCTGTTAAAAAATCCACCCTTCAGCCCATCACTTAGCTGTGAATAGCAGGATGTTAGAGGAAGAGCAAGAGTTAGTAAGAGTTAGAGGCATAAGCAGGTGGTTCTGCACCAGGCAAAAATCACAAGACCTTAGTGAAGGTTAGAGTTCACCCACTAAGGACTGATAAGAAGTGCTTATTGCTGAATCATGTAGGCTTCAATCTTGTAGGCTTATGATGACGGATTCTATCAAAAGTCTTTTTGCAAATTTTCTTATCAATTTATATTAACAGATGTTTAGGATCAAGATTATATTTCAGCACAGCAGGACCCAAAAACTTCCTATATTTCTGGATCAGGTAAACCATTAAAGCCAATGTCAGTAAGTACCTATTGTATATAAGGGATATACCACAGATTTGTGCCTTATAGTTTGTTTTATTCTATGTTGAGCAGCAAGAAGAAAATCCAGACTCCCCGTCTCATAATCTCGTAATTCACTTCCCACATCTACATTTCAGAAAATCATTATAAAGAAAACATCAGCACATCCTTCCAACTTTTTTTGGTCCGAAATAGGATTCTTAGCTCAGGTGCAGCCCCAAATATCTGTGCTTAGTTGCAGATATCCAAACTAATGTCCTGACACTCAGAACATTAAAAGGTAATGTAGCGATAATTGTGGCACACAGATAAATCCATGCCAAATCCAAATAATCTTCAGATGGAAGGACACAGGGGTGTTCCAATACCCTCCACAGCATTTCTAGCCCTGGGAGCATGATTCAGAAATGCTCAAATTGCTAACTTAAACCTAATAGGACTTGCTAAGATTCAGCTTTATGCTGCACAATACCACATAAAATACTTTTGGATTTCTGGTCCTGGAAAAACGTAGCCCCTTCTGTCAAGGACTATGTCTAAATTAATAAGGCTGCCTAAACTTAACCTGCCTCTGCCTGGAGCCAGAGCAGCTTTTTTTGCTCTTACAAACAATCTATATCTCATTTATGCAGCTCATGCATAACGGAGATTATATAGTACATACTGTCATAAGTTAGATGAGGGTTTCTAGAGACTAAAACAATTTGCACTGTGTGGGTTTTTACATAACCTAGGAAATTTTGTTCAGATATCATTTTACTGTACTGGGATTCTAGTGGACAACAAGTCCACTTCTGTCATGGTCTCACAATTGAAAAAGTAAAGCACTTAGTAAAACATATTATATTTAGCTGTTATTTTCAGAGTGACATAGAATTCCTTTACTTCACAGTTCTTTATAGAAGACTTTTGCTTTGTCTGTCTCTCTTTGGGACATAGTCCCTCACTATGTGTATGCAAAAATTTATATCTTGTAGGATGTTTATACTGAACAGAAGACCCATTTCTTCACTCATATGTATTAGTACACTCAGACAGAATGCTGAGAAACACTGAAAGAAAAAGATTATTGATTTATACTGGACTTGACAGTGCTCTTTCTTTCAGAAAAAATATGTTTCTAATACTGAATAATAAATGTTTGTCTTTAAATTGTTTCTGATCTCAAGACATCAGTTAGGTATACAGCCACAAGGCCACCTGATGTACCTGGGCAGTGCAAACATATGTTTTCCTCTGAATTCAGGTCATTTATTCCTTTTCCAGTTCTGCATTGTGATGAAAACCCAGTTTGAAAATTTATACCAAACAACAGAAATTGACCTTGTCCCTGCTTTCTGTGACCTTCCTTTTCAGTATGAAAACAAACATCAAACAAATATTTCAGACTCCCTATTCTCTCCAAAAGATCATTTGGCTCACCTGGCCAAAATGGTTTATATAACAAGCCTTTGTGTATATGACAGTGACTTATTTTCTTTGGAATGAAGCTATGAAAAAGTAGTTTTAAAAAGAGCCAAGGTTAAGATCTTATGCAAGTAAATATTGAACACATTCCTAAGAATAGCCCTTCAGATCTGGAATAGGTTCAAGAACAGTTACTTAACATTCTGAAGAAAAAATAAGTTTTGATTTTGTCAGAAAAATGTCAAGAGGCAGATTGGACCTTAATCATATGACAGAAAATACTTTGAAGTTGTTTGGTTTTAGTGTTTTCTGGTAAAGGGAGAAAGTTATGCAGTGAAGAATACTTAGCAGAAGTCAAATAAAATCAGAAGTGATATTATTTACACAGCTGCTCTTATTTGGTTGTGTTTCTATTAAAAAAAAAAGTAATCAAAGAGGAGCCCAAATGAAAATAATTGTTCAATGAAGAGACAAAGGAACATCAAATCCTGAGATTCTGAGTGGAATTCAGAGATCACAATTCTAATGAGTACAGGTGGGGTTTTGTATCAGAATTCTTTTGCTCTTTACTTTCAGACAAGTGTAACCCTTGAGTGAAACTTCATTACTGACCGAAAGATCTGGGCAGCTTATTGAATGCTGGGCAGATTACTGGACTCAGATTCCAGGTCTGCAGTCCACTGTCTTTAAAACAATTGAGGAAAACTGAATATACATACACCCGTGTACAACTGTATGTTCATTCAAGAGAACAAAGTATACTTCCACAAAACCAAAATCTTTTGCATGTTTTGCATTTCTCCATTCTATTTTCCCCCACCTGTACTTTTGCCAACTTTTTTTTTTTTCTTTTGGCCTCCCTTAGCACCAAAGACTCTCTAATTTCTTCTGTACCAGGTACACACAGTCAACAAGACCCAGACAGCACTGAGAGGTGTCTGCCAAATACAATGGCATGTGCTGCCACTATTCAGCATACAAATCCAAGACATCTCACCCAATATACCTGTTTATAAGTGTCCTTCTTTTGACCGAAGAATTTAGACAGTTAGTACTAAAATCACTTCTATTGTACGTGAAAACTTTTATTCTAGCCACAGCCAAAATGGGATACTTGAAGCAAAAAATACTGTCAAGGCTCTCCCTTCTCTTTAGTCAGTGCTGTTACTACTCAACTCTAGTTCATGCTGCTCTTTCAGTCATTATCAGAGAGGAAATACTGAGAGAGCTCAAGTCAGAATGCACAGTTTGAGTTTTTCATCATGTTCCAAGTAACCAAGTTCTTTCCAAGCTGCTGGAAGAAATGAGGGCTACCCTTCCACAGCCTTTTCTGCAGACTAGCTTTTCAGCCTTCTCACTCTCTAGTCTCCTGTGCACCTGAGTGTCTAACTCAAGGGATGTGAGTTCTGGAAAGCAAAATGTCTCTTTAAGCATAGTTGTGGCTGGAGTGAATACTTTAGCTCTCCTGAAAAACCTTTCTTTGGCCAGAGCAAGAGGTTGGCCTGCCTGTCTCCACAGTCATGGAGTATGCCTGTCTATAAGAGGCATACAAATCAAGTGAGTGTACAGTTATCTGGGATGCCCTCAATCAGAATGATTAACAAGTGCTCCAGACATGATTTTTTCTAGAAGAAGAAAGGCACATACCTATTATGATACTTCTAGGAACGACATGGCAGCAACAGAACTAAGAGATCCTGGGAGCAGAAAAGGTCTCTTCAGTACTCTAGATGTCAAAACCAAGTACATATATTTGTGGTTAGTTTAACTCAAAAATATATAATAGCAAAAGCCTTGATTTGTGGGGTTTATGATCTTGAAGTAAAACTGTGATTCGTTAGCATGATTTGAAATTGAAGGTAGGAAAACTGGCAAACAAAACATACATAAATTTTATCGAGTGAGTAGTAATCTGAAGCAAGCAAGAAGTCCTCTACCACTTCATTGCTCACAAAGAGAGCCCAAAGATCAGTTCTAACTACATCAGTCCTAAACCAAATGCTTCTCCTACAGGTTCCTCAAATCCATATCAGAGCAGAGAAGAAAAAAAGGATATATAATATAAAAATGTCTCTCCAGGTTTTACATGAGGCCTAGTATCCTTGAAGTGTTTTATCACAGACATTTATGTCTGTAGATTATGAATTAATTCAATAAATTCAGCTGTCAATTATTCTCTTACTATTCATTAACACACCTTGAAGAACAGCCCAGCTAGTTTCTTGAAGGTCTGTCAACGCAATGTTATTTCTTTGTGAAGCAGTTTTGTAAAAGCACAATGCTGGTGGACCTAAATCTAAATGATGAGGTTGAACATTCAGCTGGTCCAATTACTCTTGGACTTCTGCTGTTTTCCAAAGCCCCAGAAATATTCAAGCACACTTGCACATTTGGTATCTCATCTCCAAAACTCAGTGTCAGAGTGGAGCGAAATACATCCCACTGTAAGAAAGAACAGGTTCAAGACCACCTGATGAAACTGAGTGGGCACAAGTCTACGGGGCCTGATGACGGGCATCCCAGGTTCCTAAAGGAACTGGTTGATTGTTTCCAAGTCACTCTCCATCATATCTGAAAAGCCATGGCAGTGACTTTTCAGGTGAGGTTCCCAGTGACTTTCCAGGAAAAAGGGAAACATAACCTCTCATGAGGTTCAATAAGGCCAAGTATAAAGTCCTGCACCTGGGTCAGGGCAATCCCAGACATGAGTATAGACTGGGAGAATAGATGAATGAGAACAGCCTTGGGGAGATCAGGTTCTGATGGGCAAATAGGCGAACATGAGCCAACAGCATGTGCTCACAGCCCAGAAGACCAACCTCGTCTTGGACTGCATCGAAAGCAGCGTGGCCAGCAGGTTGATGGAGATGATTCTGCCCTTCTACTCTGCCCTCATGAGACCTCACCTGGAGTGCTACATCCACTTGTGGGCTCCCCAACATAAAAAAGACGTGGATCTGTTGGAGTGAGTCTAGAGGAGTGCCACAGAGATGGTGAGAGGGAAGGAGCACCTCTGCTATGGGAACATGCTGAGAGAATTGGAGTTCTTCAACCTCAGAAGGGAAGGCTCCCAGGAGACCTTGTTGAGGCCTTTCAGTACTTAAAGGGCACTTACAAGGGAGAAAAAGAATAATGATGTTTTACACAGGAATACTGTAATAGGACAAGGGGAAAAGGTTTTAAATTAAAAGAGCATTAGGAGAGATTTAGATATTAGTATGAAATTATTTCCTGAGAACATGATGAGGTACAGAAAGAGGTTGCCCAGAAAAGCTGTGGATGTCCTGTTCCTGGAAGTGTTCAAGGCCAGATTGGATGGGGGTTTGAGCAACCTGGTCTAGTTAAGGTGTCCTTGCAATGGCAGAGGAATGGGAACTAGAGGATCTTTAAGGTCCCTTCCAACCCAAGCCATTCTATGACTCTATGAGTTGCACATTCTTAGTCTCCTGACTGGCTGAGGCAATGCTCTATTAAAATAACTGTATCTTTTCCATTCAGTTCAGTGACTTCAGTCAGACCACACGGAACATGACCAGTCCGCTTCTCGTGGATGATGTTTAAAGGGTCAGGGCACAGCAAAAGACAAGATGGTCTAAGCAGAAAAAAAGGGAAAAAAAGAAAGAAGATAGAGTAAAATTTATGGGAAAATCTTTAAATAATAATAGTATAATCTCTTGCTAAATGGTAATTGCAAAGGCTTGAAGAAAATGGTTTGGTATAAATAAATTAGATTAAACCATATAGAATATTCTGCAGTGAAACAAAACCACTTACTCTCTGATGACACTATGCCCTACTTGAACATACTGTTAGTATTTTCTTTGCTAAAAAGGTTAGGTCCAGCTGTATTTCCTTCCATCCTCTCTGGATGGCTGGATCCTCAGCTGGGTTAATTACTATAGTAATGCAGATGTTAACAGAGCAAGGTTAACTGAAGGTCTGGCCTATCAACTACTTATTTCCTACAGAAATTGAAGACACAATGAGAGGAGCTCCTTCTTATTCCCAAATTCAGAAAAACAAGCTCTGAAAGCATGTGTTTTCTGAAAGTACGTTATGCACCCCACTCAGACAGACTAAAATATCTAAAATTCTAGCATAACTACTACTACTTTTGTTTTTTTTTTTCAACTCACAAAATTGAAAGAAAATTTGTAAACTTGCTTAGGTAAAACACTACCTACTTTCATATGGCTCTGAGACACGTGAGCACATTTTATACAAGCAACAGCATTTACCATGGGAATAACAAAACATTAAATTCTCTTTATTATGAAAATGTAATTTTGTAATATTAATTATAATATCTATTATATATCAATTAAATAAGACACAACCCCAAATTTGAATACAAAACATTTCTTTTGAAATATCAGGCATTTAAACATTAGTAAACTGGGTAATAAAGAAAACTAGGTCTGTATTAAAATAAAGATGTTTTATTTTCATAACCGTAATTTATTTCAGGGGTTGGCCTTATTTATTTTGTAGGTGAACGGTATTTGTCTGGGCAGCTATCCAATATTTTATGTACACTTGGTTTTGGAAGGTTGGTTTATAGCCCACTATTCAAACACTCTTATGAAGTCAGAGCTACTAACTTCAGTGAGGATTTTCCATTGTTATAATGGGATTACATCCCAAGGAAAATGAAGGGATATTATATGCATAAAATTAATAACAATCACAAATATTGGCAACTGTGCGCAAAAACACTCGTACTTAGGGTAATTCAGGATTCCCACTCTAACGTGGCTGTAGCTTGATTTTTCAGAGAATAGAACATATTTTGTGATCTTTATAATGAAAATTCTGAAAACTAAGCAAAGTGAAATTAATTTCCTTGCATCAAAGCAAAACAGCATAATTTCTCAACAAATCAGTATTTTAAAAGAAAATTGGCCAACAGCCTGTTAACAAACCAACGTTAATCATATTTATTTTATTTTCTGAAATAGAAAAGCAGCAAAGCACATTTTAAAAGCACATCTATGCTTTAATTGAATAAAAGAGCTTCTTGCAGTAGAAAATGCCAAAAATGCTTTAAATATGGGAACTGCATTGCTCTAAATACGGGCATCTGTGCTGTTTATAATGACGGAAAATATCCAGGTACTCTTTGGATTAAGCATTAGAGCAGTTTAGAGTGCATTTATAATAATCCACTGGAAAAGTATGGGTTTCCCACTGGCATGAGAAATAAATGCAGAGGAGTTTTACTTGAGGAACAAAGCAACAGTTTGTGTTATAATTAGGTTAAAAATACCCCAGATATAGCTATAGTCACATGAAGCAAGTCAGCTGAAAGAAATTTTGTTTCCAGTCACAGGAATATAAAGTAACATTTCTGAAGCAGAACGAAACCTTAGCACAGCTATGCTATAAGAAAATATAAGGAAATGCTGGCAGGACCGGTTCCCTGGTTGGAGTAAATGATGCTTGAGATTTTTATCAGTATACTTCAGTGAGCACTCCATTTCATGCAGCAGTTTATACCATGAGTTAATATATTAACACTAACATTTAAACTATTTCTTTTCAAAGGTGAGCCAGGTTCTCCTGCATTCTTTCATGCATTCAGAGTTATAACTTCTCTCTCCAACAAAAAGAGAGAACTCCACTTTTTGTTTCTTAACTTCTTTCAAGGCGTAATATAATAACTGTAAAACAAATTAGATGGATAAGGAAGAACAGAATATAATAGGTGAATTTTATATTCTTTGAATGGAAAACATAGTGATTGAACAAAGATGATAATTTGACATTAATACTGTTTATTAAGGATGTAGAAATTCCACAAAGATTTCACCACTATCACAATTTAGACTTCAAATTTGTGTATTTTGTTATAGACATTATTCATGTCAAAACTCCCTTTTTTAAAAAATTCCGTCCTAAACTTCTATTTTTCTTTCTTTTTTTAAAAAAAGGAGTTACACTTTTTTTTCTCCTCTCATAGTTCTGCAAATTTTCTATGAAGACAGGATTTTTGATATTCCATGTTTTTGCAGTGAAATGAAAAATTCTAGTTTTTCAGAATTTGCAGTTTTTTGAAAAGTTATTGTACTTTTTTTCAAACAGTTCTGATGTAATATTATGATTTCTACATTCTGGCAGAAGTTCATTTTAACACTGAGAATGTAAGGTGGTGTATGAGACCCCTGCTCCCTCATTCAAACATTTTAGAAAGGTATGTTTATTTTACAGTTTCCCACCACAGGAATTGAAGGAAACCATCCACACAATTACTTTCCTTTCTATAGGTTTAATCTCCTTAAGTGAAATTGGTGATTTGAAGGATACTTTTGCTTTGATTCTTGAAAAGAAATACAGATAGCTGGGAACAGCTGTTTATAAGCTCACACACTACAATCATGCTGTGCTGAATTTCAAGCACCCAACCTATCATTTGAGAGAAATTATAAAGAGTGTTTCCTCTAACCTCCACTCTATAAATTGTATCAATTTCATGCATGCCGGAAAGCTGAAATTAAGAAAAATGAACTTCATTACATTAATTCAAACGTACTCTTAAGGGTTGGTTTTATCTCTGGGCTTCATAGCTTTAACAATCTAATGGTTTTCTGAAATTTTCTGTCTAAATAAGATATGTTCAGTACTGCCTAGGTGGCTCCTGATTGAGAACTAAAGCTTAACTAGCCAACCAGATAACTCAGGGTCTGATTTTCTCCTAAGGAATAATAGTACAGTTATTCACTACATTTATGTGGAATATCTAGCAAAAAACTAAGGCAGTATTGTTTGATTCAGACTGTGCACTCACTCTTTCAGAGTTTCTCAAACCCTTTTTAACTTTAAAATGCTCTAATATGTGGCAAGTGTGTGTACCAGAATCTTCTCAGAGAGTGCCTGGCCTCTTATAATTCCCCATGTGTAGGAACCCAGAGTGCCGAGAGGATTTCTCTGTCTGTTTTTAAGGGTTCTTACCCCCCTGAACAACACCGTTTTTACCTCCAACCTTGGAAAAAATTACCAACGGTCAGACAGAACTAGAACATACAGTGGTGAGAATTAGGTGATAGACTACTATGTAAGATTGTAACAGGGTGAAAAATTTAGAGGTTTTGGGCTTCTCTTTGTAGTAAATAGATAAGAGTAAAAAATATCAAAATGGAGGATTGTTGTTGTTCTCTAAACCTTCTTCTCCTTCTTCTACTACTCCATGTTCTGCAGTAAAAGTAGTTTACAATGACTGGATAGAGAATTCCACAGTTCCTGCCTGTGTTACTGAATAATTGGTAGGAAAGTGAAAATAATATAGGTTTTTAGCAACTATTGGTTAAATTATCTTTAAAAGGCTGTGTAAAACTTGATAATTAGAGTCTTCACTCCTGCTTTCTGTGCTCTATGCTGTACCTGGGTCATGCTAGTGGCTCTGTTCCTCTGATAAGACTTAATAAACAACTATTCGGCAGCATTGAAACTCCAGGAAAAGTCTTGGTTTATCTTTGAAACTCCTTGCAAGGACTTTTAGAAAATTCTCTCCTATCAGGAGGGATTTGATTTATGGCACGGTTCAGTTTCACCCATGACTCCTGCATGTGTCCAGTGTGCAGAATCAACAGATTTCATTCATCAGAGTACTGCAAAAGAAGCAACAACTCTATGGGTGAATCCCAGACATTCACAAAGCTGTGGTTTAGGATTCAGAGATTATGTTTCTACTCTGTGAAAAATTTCAAATCCATGTTTACATAGATAGGAATGTAGAACTATATGGGGAAAGAGAAGTTTACAAAAAAATGTTTTTCTTTCTCTGCAGAGTAACAGAATGGGAAGCTTCGATCACTTGTAGAGATGTGAGCATAGTAAACCATTGGAGCATATCTCAAGATCATCAGCAATATTCAGAAAATTAACTCCACTGTTTATTCTTTCTCACAGAGTCAAATTCTAACTAGGTACACCATCAGGAGAAGTGTGTCTTATTGTTCCTACTGGTACATGGTGAAAAGAGTCCGTGTTATTAGGAATCTGAACTGCAATTAGATATTAATCAGAATGGAACCAGCTAGTCATACAGATCATGCAATTTATACTTTTAGGTATTAAATTTCATTGCAAGACAAGAGACTGTGCCCACTATTTTCTTAGTATAGTTTTTCTGTGGAACAACTTGCTGTATTTGCCACAAACTTTCTGTGCATATATAAGGGACATTATCCCTCGAAATGGGACAGGTAGAGGAAAGGTACAAATCAATATTTTGATTGGATCAATTTGAACTCCAGAAAAAATTTTGAGCTCAGGTTATAGAAAAACAAATATATATGTTTCACTTGTAAGAGAATATGCAAATTAAAAGGGATTTGAAGTGGTTTATCTTGGTACTATTATGATGGTAACAAAATATGTACTTTCAATAAAAAAACCAGATGAGATTTGTATGGGGAATAAAGTTATGGAGACTTGATGCAATTTCTAGATCCTATAAATATAAATGTATAGAATATTAACAGAGCATTTATTATACCTGAGTATTAAAAACAATGATGTAACATTCTAATATATTTGTATTTTCCACAAATACTTTCAGACTGGAGACCCTGCATTGAGAAAGAAGTCTTCTTGACAGACATTTTAGTGTATAATGTTTCATAATATAATCACATAACGCACAATCTAATGTATAATGTGACCACAGTAAGAATAAAATTTGTCATCATCCTTCCAAAATTCCTTGTATGTTTAGTCTTTTTCATTTACTGGATTCTCAAAATAACTGCAGTTGAAAATTTGGGTCTCCCTGTTTAACCATTTCATACCTGCTGCTGATTTTCACTTTTAATGAGAATCTTATGCTCCTAGGATCTTATCATTGAGGATGTCAGCTACATTCAGCAGAACGCTGCTCAGACAGCTGGCCACTAGCTCAGCATGACTCCCCATTCCACCAAATCCTCTGTTCCACGGGTTGTATGTTGGAGAGCTGTTGGAGGCAATATGGAGTAGATAAAGTGCAGTATAGATCAGCTTTCTACCTAGAAGCCAGGCTGATCTCTGGAGTGAAAAAAGTAAGTGCTTTGTGACCCCAGGATACATTAACCACTGTTCATCACTATGGAAATGTCCCTCTAGAACACAGGCCTTGGCTCTTCCATATACAGAAATTCCTTGTACTATATAAATTCACATGATGTCTGATTTCACAGAAATGCACACTGAATTTCAACGCTTGGCCATGAACATATTTGGAAATACATGCATGCAAGTGTTCATGTGGATGGATGGATGGTTAAGGAGAGAGAGAGAGAGGGAGATAGAGACAGATGGTATTTATATATAAACACAGACCCTTACACTTGCACCACTCATACATACTTTGAATTCTTCCTATAGGAATTCAGCATATCAGAAGATGGTTTGGGATTCTGAATAAGATTTTATGTGTACCCAGAATAATAATTCACCTGTTCAGAATTATTTTTCTTTTGCTATAACCCTGGTCTCATTCACACCCACATTTGAGAAGACTCCCTACATAACTGATAAATAAAAATGTCTTAATATATCTCTAGGTGTTGTGTGTTGCTCTCACCTACTGTGTTGAATAATGCAAATTCTACTGAGCAGGACTTTGCAGCATTTTATGTTACTTTTTAATTCACTTTTTAATGTAAACAAATACTTAATCCTACAGTCTAGTGAAAGAGAAACAAGGAAAATTCTCCTTTAAAAGCTGTTCTGAAACTGATTTTTAAATTTCTTTTTGAGAGAGAGGGATAAACTCAGACCATATTTGTGTGAGGATCCTTTTTTATCCTTCTTTCCTTTTATGGGTGTCTAAATAAAACCAATGAAACAGCTACTGATTTTAGAAGCTGATTGTTTCAAAGTAATCATTCTCATTTTCTGAAAATGGATCAACTTCCTGTGCTTTCACATAGATATACATAACACAGTAAGAAGGTAAAGCTAGTTTAGGGAATTTACTCTGAACTCACAAGGTGCCAGGCATAACCACAATTTCTGAGTTGTCCTTAATAGGCAAGTTTAGACCAGCTCCAGCAACAAGCGTGGATAGTTTCCTGTTACCTGCAAAAAGTTGTTGTATTCATACAATTTTCCACACCGAATTTTTATAGATACATATATATAAAAGTACACAGCAGCCAATCTGTAGAGTCATTCAAACTTTTGGGGTTTATTTCTAATTTCACCTGATTGTGCAAGGGAAACTCTCATTGCCCAAATGCATTCCACCACTGAAGCTGAATTATGAGGATATACAAAGGGAAGAAAAAAATTTCTCACCATTTACCACATAAGAAGCAAACAAAACATAGTACAAGTCATACTTCTTTCTTGCAAGGCACAAATTCATTAAATTAACATATCTTAAACCATATGAAGTATCTACTTTCTGCACAAACTTACTTTTAGCCTGGATATATATATATAACCCATATTGTTGTGATAGTCATATTTAAGGGTTCATATTAATTTCTGATTTATTCTTTCAGTATCAAAGCTTTACTTTTGCCATCTAGACGCACACCTTTATGACTTGTTGGTCTTTATGGGTCCTTCCAAACTGAAGATATTCTATGATTTTTTGGCAACTAAAACAAGCAAACCTATAGGCCTACACATCTTCAAAGTAGGGTGCCTGGACACCAAGAGTCAGAACATTTCAGGAAATTAGCATGGAAATAGGAAGGAAAATTAATGTAATGAAGCATGAAAAGGGTGCCAATTATGGTGTAAACTAGGAAGAAATAAACAGGAAGCGGTAAACCGAAAAAAAATGTTGTCAACTGTGGAGGGAGAAAGCTAAAAAGAGATCTCATTGATTGGAGAAGAAAATGGTAGAATGGTTATTCTTCAGAATACAAGGGATAAAAGAAAAGGTATATCCTTTCATGAATGGAATTTTAAAACTGATGGAACTGATGGAATTTTAAACTGAAATAATTATACTCATATCTGAGACATGAAAGAAAGGGACTGACAGATAGAATAAACAGAAAAACCAGGTCAGGAAAAGGTATGATCTATTATTTCTACAATTCCAATTTATAAGCCATGGCTTGGGAGGACTTTCATAACTGCTGTTTCTGAAGGGGGTAAATGTCCAATTGAGAAGTGAGTGTTTTTTTGGAACAGTCTTAATCAACCCACCAGACACCTAAATATATAAAAGTTAAGTATGAAAGAGATAAACACCATAACATTTACATTGCATAATCTAAAGAAACAAGGACCATAAGCAAGTGGATGAACTGATTATAGAAGGTATCAGATAGCTGAATCAGAGACGAAGCTTCCCAGTTTCAGGAGCCCAAAGGTGGAGTTGACTTTAACAAGCTCTGAATCAGCTTTGTTTATATTGAGATCTGAATGCTGGCCTCAGGTCTTCAAACAGGAAGGCAAAGAGAGAAAAACATACAACCTAACTCCAGATTCCAACCACAGCCCAAAAGAATAGATGCCAAGAGATTGCTATTTGGAAAGATATTCTTCTTACAAAGCTTCAAAGATTTAAATATCAGGCATCTAGTCTAAACCACAGTATTACAGACAAGGGAGACCGGCAATACCTAACACACATGAGTGGCTGCATCTCCTGTCTGTGCCCCAACCCTTTATCAGGATAAGGCCTATGTCTGTATTGTGCTCCGTTTCCACAGAAAGCACACCCAAGAGGGGGAAGAAAATGGAGGAACAGCACGCTCTGACTAGATCGCCTATTTAGACAAAAAAGAGTCAAGGAGCCCAGCCTACTTCAGAGCAACATTGAATTCTCTTTAGATGCTTCTACAACTGACTCCAAATGACCATGTAGACCATCTTTAGGTGGATAGACCCCTCTGCAGGTTTCTCCTACAACAAAAGTGGAATCCTATGTGATTAACTTCTATCAAATTTCTAACATTTAGGTGTGTAAAATTTGATGGACTTTAGTTTTATTAGGGAACTGTAAGGAATTGGTGAAATTAGTACTTGTGGTTCAGTAAGGTGTTTGAGCTATAGATGTCTATATTACATGGATGGGAAACATCCCCAAAAAAACCCTACAGACAGAAATAAATTCCTGACTCAGCTATATGTATTTGAATCAGCAGTGTTCCTTAAGCTCTTTATAAACTTTATATATAATATCATGCAAGCAACTTAGAGTATCCACTGTGGACACAAAGTTTTTGTCACAATAAGACAAGACAAGCTGTTCCTAACATAGACAATGCCAGCTGTTTACCAGTGTGCCTAGATTTACAGATTTACCCAGTGGAGATCAGAGTTTATGCCATCCTCATTCTCAAAAGATGGCACTCAATGCAGGCTATAGTGTTCTTCTGTAAATTACAGATTATTGAATGCTGACATTTTCTGATAGATACTGAAAAATAAAAGCTAGACTTGAAGTTTAGACTAATACCAATTAGAAACGAATCATAATATAAACACTGAATTTGGAAAAAAAAATCAGGGTTTTGCTTTTAATAGTCTTTTGCAGTTGAATTCTTTTCACCAAGAGCCTATGACAGGAAGTCTTTATGTACTTCTTACCACAACTTTAACAACTGTTACTGTAAGTTATCATAAATAATCAGTCATATTCTATGCCAAAAACCTGTGTGAAAGACTATTGTGGATTGTCCTCACAAGGTGGGTGACACACTATTTAAAAACCCAGGAATTCTGGAAGAACTGGCTGATAAAGTTTTGCTTTGTCTTTCTTTCATAAAGCCATATACCAAAATTAGGCTGCAGCACTGTTTTACACAGAAATTAAAACAAACAAAATACTTCATTTTCTCAGCAGAATCTCTCTGCTGGTCTAACTTGCTTTGCAGTTAACAAGATGCAAATATTTAAAAGACTGAAAAACTTCAAAGGCAGTGCAACTTAAGAGAACAAAACTGATTGCTATAATATCCTCTACATCATTTTCTCAGGCACATTCACAAAACATATTAAAGAATCCTAAAACATATTCAAGGAAATAGAAAAATACAAACCTAACACTCTAACATATACTTATCTTCTACTAACAGAGAGATCAAAAAGAACATGGTCTGGAACTGAGCAGTGTTTTGTCTAAGTCTTCTTGTTGCAATGTTCAGCCTTGTATGTAGTAGTAATGGCTCTTCTATATTTTGTTATTCACTTCAAGTCATTACTAACAACTCTTCTGTGAAACAAAGGCATTGGAATAACTGTCATGGAATACTGAAAGACCTTTCAGTGTTGGGTTCAAGTCCTGCCACTGATTTTAGTAAAACTAAATTAGTTTTTCATGGACAAGGAAATATAATGGTACATAAGGGCTACTTCTAAGTGTGCCTGCTCCTAGTCTACCATTAACTGTTAGAAAAAAAAATGTACTTCAATAAATTAAATTTCCACTATTTAAGGTCCCATGAAAGTATCTTTAGGAAAGATAGTGAATCTGCCAAATTATTTCAAACAGTCAGGAATCTTAATCTTATTCCAGAAAGCAGTACTTCAAAGAGCTTTATTGTGCCACCTTTCACAAGTGCTTCATTCCTGCCTCCCTCATATATCCAGACACTCCTTGTTTGCCCCAAAGTATGTTTATGAAGCTAGTTTGGGTGTAGGGAAATGAAGAAGTGTATTACACAGCAGTGATTTAAGGTACTAATCTGTGATCTGTGGAGTTGTGTGATGCAGGATTAAAGATGTGGAAATGAATGAGTAAGGTAAAAAACCTTATCACTCAAAGATCACAGCGTAACTAAATTACTCACCCAGTGAGACGTTTATCCATAAAACAGGAGATGAGCAGCACACCCTCTGGCCAATATTTGAACTCATTTCACACTCAACCAACATTTGTCTATTCACACCCTCTGTCAACCTACTCTATCAATGGAGGGAAGACATTTGAAGTAAATTCAAATTCAAATAATGACATCACAGTTTTAAGCATTTGATAGATGCTTTTGGAGAGGCCAAAGTTTCTTAGGGGAGATCAAAATCCCTACGCATTGCAACTACATCAAAATTAAATAGCTTTCTTATTTTTCACTCTAAAACACAGAAAACCCCTATAGCTACACTTTATTATGACCTAGTATCTTTAAATTGAATCCAGTGCTAAAGCAGTGATGGTGTCTTGGCCTATGACAATTAGCATTTATGGGCAAGATAGAAAATTTTTCTTTCATTGCATTGACTCAAATTAATATCATAGAAATATTTGGATCACACTCAAAAAAATGTATCTAGCTAGTTCTTTCCTCTCTGTCTCTGGGCCTTTAGGTTTTTACTCCAGTTCTGCTTACTATAAGATAGTTGATTATTTTTCTTCAGTTCTTACATTGGTGACAAAACTTCCCTATCAGAAGTCATCTTCTGCTATGGTTTCCATGAATTTTTAAACTTGCAATTTACTATAATACAAAAAAAAAATTAGGTAAAAATGTTTACCATTTGTAGGCAGGTATGTACTGTTACAAAAGATCAAAAAAGAGAGAAAATATTATTATTCCATGCAAATATTACTTGTTTGTTACTCTCACTCTGAAAGACTCACAGTAGCTTATTTGTACTGCCTTTAGCAGTTGTGCTCATGCTCAAGGCTAAGTCTGCAAAGCCTTAGATCTATTTGCATCCATATTGCTGGGGGAGACAGAGCTTGCAAAGGAGTTAACCTTCCTCCCTTTGCCCCTGCCTTCCTTCTCATGACTGAGGTTCCTTGCTAGGAATGCCAGTACACTTCAGGCTACATCCACCACACAGGAAAAAGGAAGAATAAAGTAATGATGTAGCATGACTCTATAGATTGTTGCTGAAAACACTCACATAGATCAAATGTGTCAGAAGAAAAGCTGTGGAGTTATCAGAACACAGTTGGAATGCATAGCTGCTTGTTATTCTACTTCAGTATTACCCATATTTTTGAGGTAAGTTTAGTACATCCTCTCAGGGAGTTTAAAATACAAGCCTCCCAAAGATGTCACTGTTAGAAGAATACAAAATTCTGAACACTGGCATGCTGGGCTGCACACTTTGTTACCTGTTATTAGGATATGCCTGATGAATCAATACAGATATTTCAGTTGCATCTGCTTCCCTTCTAATCTCTTTTGCCAAGATTAAATGCTTTTTAAACAAAGTATTCCTGCCTCTGTTGGATTTAAAGGAAACATATCCATTTTGTTTGCTTTACTGTGAAAGCTTTGAAGTCCAGAGGTCTTAACTGGACAGTACCATGAGGATTCTGCAACATCAGCTGCCTTTTGTTTCCTTAGGTATTTCAGAAGGAGAAAGAATGGATGGAAATAATGGATGTTCATGAATAAGTTACAGAATTCTTTACATCAATTGTATCAATATATATATGTATATGTAACAGAACCATAGAATTTCTTGCATTAAATGTCCAAAAGTTGTCAATACTGAACCTGCTATTTAGCAGATCTAAGCCAATGTAGATTAACTGAAGTCAGGGGTCATGCTTTGATTTTCACTGAAGCCCTGCTTCAAATTGCAATAGAGTGTGTGGGGAGTTAGAGCTGTAATAGGATAAGTGGGTTATCACAAAAATAGCTTAGGTAGCTGTACCTTCTGTTTCTCTAAAATCATTTGGCATACTAGTAAGAAGAGCTTTAGGCCAATTCCATCATAGCAATTTATTTTATCAAAGTCTCTGAGTCAGCATGTGCAAACAGTAATTAGGTTAGATCTTTTGCCCAAGACTAACAACAAAAAAAAAAGAGCTAATGACAGAGAAGAATTTCTTAACCATAATAAATAAATAGAGAACAGAGTGGCAGAGTAACTTAAGTATCACCAGAAAGCTCCCAAATTATTATTAGGATTCTTGAGCCAGTTTTGCAGTCCCCAGTTAATCCAGCAGAAAATCAGTACCCATGCTCAGCAGAGGGCCAGAGGACTCCTCCCAGGTTGATATCAGAGGGCTGACTGCTTTAATTCAGGAAGTCAGACTTCAGCAGTCCTTTGAATACCACCTGCTCAGCCACTCATCCTTTGTGATTTCTTTCCATTCACTAAGGATGCTCATCCTAGAGCTTTTGAGTAGGTATCAATACAGATTGAAGTCTTTAGATCTTGATCATAATTTTGCATATAATTTGCGCCATTACATACAATGGAACTTTAAACCTATTTGAAATAGGGTTTTTTTAACTGCTTGCATACCCTGGATCAGAATTCCACCAACAAAAGTAATTACAAATTCAACAGTACAGAGCCAGTTTAGACAAACTAAAGATCTGGTAGGTAGCATTTTGGGAGCAAGGCAAACATTGTGGATCAAGAGAATTCTGGGCTTCCTTGAACATTTATAACTACTGTATGAGCTCTTATATGCAGTTCAGACTTGTCCTGTTATTTTCAAGTAGGAAGTGATAATGAATATTATCTTGTCAGCAAATAACTATCATTATCAGAACCAAATGCTGCTAAACACAGGTGTTTCTGTATTTTATCCTTTGTGAATTCTGGTCGTTTAGAAGAACAAAAGTCTGAAAAGTTACATAGATTTTTGGTGTACTAGGCTATACTACAGTGCAAAATAATACAAAAAAATGCACTGTTAAAAACAGCCTCATGATGACAACACTTGGCATTCACTTCATACAGGTGCAAAGGCTTTCCAAGATACAGTACAATAAAAAGTCAGAATTCATGGAATTCAATAGCTAATTACATACTAGGATACTACTTGAGCTTCTGACAACTTCATAAGCTCAAAAAATTTATTTTAATAGAGTCCTTTTCCATAGCTTCAACACTCAGATTACATATAACACAGGCCTTCCTAATTATATTAGTTTAATGAGATCAGTAATAAGATTTTATATAGCTGATAGCAGGGGTACCTCACAGAGTGCAATGGAAATTACATCTTCAGCTCTTAAACAAAACCAGTGATGCTGTTTTGATTTAAATAAAATAAAGGACTGGCAAAAAAGAAAAAGGTAACTCAAAAGTTTAATGGAGTGAACAATACTTCAAGCATTATCTGATCAGATAAGAAACATGAGAACTCAAATTACTTCAGGGCTGGATTTAACAAAACAGAAACTATTTTGTGTTGCTCCAGCAAAGTAAAAGGGGGCAAAGCAGAGATGAAAGAAAGACTTCAATACAAACTTATTTTTAACCATCCCCTCTTTCTGGTGAAATAAAAATTTTTTTCAACTTTGTAAGCAGCTCCTTTTCACAGTGGAAATTAAGAAGAGAGAAAAATAATTAAAAAAAAAATCTCACTGTCAGGCCCCTTTTTCTCCATGTTTGTACTTGTGTTAGGGAGACCTAATAGTTAACCTTCAGAAGTTGCTGTGAGCTTGTTACATGCTAAGCAAGAGAGATGCATTGTGAAAGATCTCTTTGATCTTACTGCCAGGATCATTCTGTTGAGCAAAATGTATGTATGGAGAAAAAACGCCATTATTTTCAACTGATGAATCTAAGCTGAAGTGAATATCTTGGAAAACAGGCAAGCCACATTACAAAGCATGGCTGGGGAGGGAGGAATGGAGAGAAGTTCCTAAACATTAGACTGAAATAAAATACTCCTCGGTGTTATTTTTTTTAAACCAGCGGGACTTTCAACTTGCCCACATACATGAGCCACCAAAATATTTGTTCTGGATAAGTTTAGCTGTTTTTTGAAAAATAAGAATGATATTTTTTCTCTCTCTCTAAAAAGGTAGAAATTAGTCTCATTTCAGAAGACAGCACGGATTATTTTTCTCCTTTCTCCCTTGCATGATTTGCAATTGTACAAAGAAAATGTTTCTGTGGAAAAATAAAGCATGATGGATGGGGGAAGACACATATACTATTTGACAATGTATTTCTAACAGGCAAGTACTTCACCAAATACATGTTTTTAAATAATAAAATAATCTATCAGCCTTTAGATTTAGAAGTACTTGAAAGTCTCATTAACCTGGTTTTATGTCAGGCAGACTGGACCTTATTGTTTTTCATCTTGGTAACACAAAGCATATATTTGTTCCATTGCTTACCAACACATTTAAAAATAAGACTATATTTCATATATTTTATGTACATATAAGGCCAGGGAAATTCCCACAGAACAGTACCAATGTTGCTGGTTTTGATGTGCTAAAGGGAGCTTATTGCTAAAATTCTGGCACTAAACTGCAGTGAGAAATCTGATTTTCCCCCTCTTTCTGAGAAGTCAGCCTTCTGGCTGTTGCTGAAACAGCTGACTTCATTGACTCATCCCTGAGCAGATAGGGAACATATTCTTACAATTCCTGAAGTAACGTTTTTCTTTCTGAAACAGCATAAGCATCTCATATCTCTGAAGTATTTAAAAAGGTACTGTCAGAGATTCGATATAGTTTTTTGTACAATATTCTCCTATGCACTATTTTGTCCTTTCATTTTTTCAGGATACTTTTCAAAAATCTTATACATTTCTGGCAAACATGAACTTAACATTTTTGAGTGCCCTAAGGTCAAGACCATCCTCTTGGATACAATTATAAGCGGGGTTTCAGAAACCTGCTCCCTCAATTTCATTTTGTCAGGCTAAAGGTACGATTTAGAACATTCTTAATTTAATTCCCTGACAAAAGAAATATCCATGTTCTAATAAAGCAAAAGACAAATCTTCTACCTTTTCTCTTACTTTGTACTCTAATCAGCAAGTGTTTAAGTAGCTTATAGAATATCCTTTATTGTTTGATTTTCTTTTCTCTTCTCCTCTTAAAGAAGGCAATCGACTCACATAACCAAACCTGTCCAAACGTATGTATGCAGTGCAAACCAGGCATGGAGCCTTCCTCTATACACAGTAGTAAGAAAAATACTATCTTTGTGGTTTGTGCAAGTATCTCTAGCTCCCTAGGTGATTCCATATAGTCATGAATCTTCTCTCTGCCTAAATATCATGAAGAAAGCTAACACAACTGTGAAAGCTCTTCCATGCAAATCTCAGATACAAAGTAGGTCACTTCTCACACTGTCTTTTTTACCAGCTTTCCCTTAAGGCTTCTTTCTGACATTTTTCTTTACAGTTTTCTTCTTGTTTCTTTTGAGTCCTCCCTTGCTTTCAGCAGCAGCTTCCTTTTTAAGTGTCTACCTAACTTTCCTCTCTCCACATAACGTGATTGCTACGGTTTCTGAGCTATCTGAACACTTACAGATTTATAAGAATGGGCTCTCACAACCAGGGTATTAATAATCCCTCAGCAGTCTCAGTACCTACCCTCACTTACACAATTGTAATACACAAACTCAGGAAAATTACATAGGATTCACTCTAAGAAAGGGTATTTCAATCTATTGTGTCAGGCATCTGAAAGACGATTTGGTTGTGGTGACACCTAGCACGGCTCCTTTCTCTGGGCCTGTCTTTAGTTTTTCTGAGTCTTCCCACTTCAAAATCAAGGAAGCATACTGAACAAAATATATTTTCAAATCAACAGGACTATCACATATTGCAAATCATTCCTGCTCAGTGTGTATAAGATAATCCCATGGTTTTATTCAATTTGCTAGTAGGAAGTATGCTGCAAAATCACCACAGAGCAATCTTTCTTTGTAATCTGATTTTATATTCTGAACTCTGGGTCTCATCAGATTTTGTTGCCGAAGCATATGCAGCTTTTCTGGAGATCAATATGAAATATGAGAATAGCCTCTAGGAAAGAAAGGTTGACAAGAGACAAGCCAGCAAAGCTTAACAAGAAAAATCATTATTTCACTTTTAAGATCAGTTTAAAAACGGGTTTTGTTTGTTTCTAATGGTCATGCCTAGTTAATTTCCTTCAATTAGTAATTGTAGAAACTTCAGTTTGAGATTTTAAAAAATCATATTACAAAGCAATTTACTAATGTTTATTGCCACTTATGTCTTTCATGTGTGCAGTTGTGCAAATTCACCAAGTACATTTCTGACTGTATTTCCTTTACTTGGTTGAAATCACTGCTAGAGGAATTAATTTATATATTGGCATTTGTTGTTCCTGTAATAATTTGTATTTTTAAAATCAAAGATAACTTGTACAACATTTTTCTGTTCCTGATTTCGCATAGTTTGCTGACAATACTTAATTGGGAGGAGCTGTTGAATTCCTGGAAGGCAGGAAGGTCCTGCAGAGAGGTTTCAACAAATTAGAAAGATGGGCAATCACCAACTGTACGAAGTTTTACAAGGGAAAATGCTAGATTCTGCAGCTGGGATGGCGCAACCCTGGATGTACAGACAGATTGGGGAATGAGATGCTGGAGAGAAGTGCCACAGAAAGGAACCTGGGGGTCCTGGCTGAAGGAAATTTGAACATGAGTCAGCAGTGCCCTGGCAGCCAGGAGGGCCAAGCGTGTCCTGGGGGGCATCAGGCACAGCATCACCAGCCGGGCAAAGGAGGGGATTGTGCCCCTCTGCTCTGCACTGGGGCAGCCTCACCTTGAGTGCTGGGGGCAGTTTTGGGTGCCACAACATAAGAAAGACATCAAACCTATTAGAGAGTGTCCAAAGGAAGGCAATGAAGATGGTGAAGGGTCTGGAGGAGAAGCTGTATGAGGAGTGGCTGAGGTCACTTGGTCAGTTCAGCCTGGAGAGGAAGAGACAGGGAAGACCTCATTGCTTCCTCATGAGGGGAAGCAGAGGGGCAGACACTGATCTCTTCACTCTCATGACCAGTGACAGGATTCAAGGAAATGGCATGAATCTGAATCAGGAGAGGTTTAGGTTGGCTATCAGGAAAAAGTTTTTCACCCAGAGGGTGGTTGGGCACTGGCACAGGCTCCCCAGGGAAGCAGTCACAGCACCAAACCTGTCTGAGATTATGAAGCTTTTGGACAACACTCTCTGGCACAGGGTGTTACTCTTGGGGTGTCCTGTGACAGGCCAGGAGTTGGACTGAATGATCCTGATTGGTCCCTTTCAACTCAACACATTCTATGACAAGTTTTGATGATTCAACTCTTTTCTGAATGTTGGGCAAAGGATGCAAATAGAGGACTGAGAATGTACAAGGAATCAAGAATACAGACTAGGATATTTGCCAGTAGTGGTCTCATTTACAAAATACATGATTTGAAATAAGTTTTCTACTTTAAATTTTCCTTCTCAGTTTTAAAGGGAAAAAAATAATCTCTTCGTCTCGAGGATGTCAACTCTTTCTGAATTCTGTGATACGTGCCCATTTCTAGAGATACCTAACTTTGTCTCCAAAGTCTGCTGTGAGTGACAAATGAAAATTAGATAAAGAAGCTGAAGTTCAGTACTGCCGTTATTGATGTATTTTTGTGAGCACTTTGTCTCGCCATTTTCACTTAAACTGTTTTTTTCAGTTATTTTAGTTATTTTCTGTGTTATCCCTAAAATGTTTTTATTTTTTATTCTTAAAAGTATTTTTACATATCTGGTATATATTGTGACCTTTTTTTCCTGGATAAGGAAACACTGACATTTTGTGAGCTTTCCCCTCTTATGAAGAAAAGTTCTTAAGCTATGTAACATTTCAAAAATGGTATTTCCACTTATTGGAACTTTGGAACGTACTCTAGTTTTACACCTGAGCAAAGAAATGTTTGCCTTTCCTGTTTCTCCATAAAAAACAAAGCAATTTACTGCACAGATATGCAAGAACTTAAATCCCTTATGATAACAGAGCCAACGTTCAGAATGATTCAAACCCAACTACTAATTATGTTACAACTCTACAGTATGAATCACAGAAATAAGAAAAGTCTCAGTAGGTGATCACTGAATTATTACTAGAAGTGGTGATATGTGGATACATACTGCTTTGGAAAGTACCAAGATAAAATCTATGTCACAGAGAGTAGAGAATCTAAAGTAGGGAGAGAGTGTAATGAGAAAAGCATGCAGCCTTTGAATGGCACACTTGCAGACAAATTAATTGAAACCAACAGATATTTCCTATAAACATTTTGTGCTCTTTTTCTGTTAACTGCTCTAAAATGACACATCTTGCCACAATGCAGCAAGATTGCCGCATTTGCAAAGATATTAACACCAAGAAGTTGTATTGTAGGTGTTTATTTCTACTTTTAGCATACATTTGGGAACTGAGAACAAAAAAGGCTGGGCTAGATCTGTATTTCTCTGGAGTCCATAAATTTCATGTTTTGCTGTGTCTGTAAATAGTTTGAAAATCAAGTTTCCTGAAACACTAGGCTGATAACTACCTGCCCTCTTGTGTTTTGCTTTTAAGACATACAACTAAATACTTTTTTATGTTTCTACTTTAGACACACACTTGCATGGGTAGCCAGGTTAATAACCCCCTGGATATTCCTTATTGCTTTTGTATTTTCTTTAAGTGTTCTAACCCAGTATTTACAGTTTCTAACGGCAATAGGCACTACCTACAGTATGACTGCTGGTGAATAAATCGCAGTTACCACATAAAATTCAGGCCAAGGATTTTGTGTTCGTTGCACAAAGTAATGTTTATTGCTGAAAAACTCCAACCTCAAGTCAAGCATACTGTGTTATTGCAAATATCATTACAACTTGTAATATTAGACTATGCCCAACATGCTCATCTGATCACTGGTTTTCTGAGGGAGAAAACAGGGCAGTTTGTATTTGATTTAAGGCAGTTGCTGGAGAGGAAGTTGAAGGAAGAATTTCAGCTGAAATGGGTTGAGATGGTGCGTGATCCAACACCTTTCCTCCATGGAGGACAGATATCTTATCCTACTTCCACAAAGTTTGAAATATCAGAGACAGCAGTGCTTATTGGGACTTTGCCACAGTGGAATTATTTAGTATCCAGCTATGAGAAGGAGAAAGGGAAAAGTATATCTATTGGAATGGAGGGAGATGTTTAACCATAACAGCTACAGGTAACAACCCACGCATGCAGTACACCCAAGTAAGGTGTGGTCCCCATGCAGTAAATAAGACAAGGAGATGGGCCTAGCTTTTTTGAGATTCGATTTGGGACTTTTTTTACATAAGAGGAGTAGTCCACTTTCCACGTTAACAAGTGAACCTCAAGTCCTTTTTATTTTGTCCTGTATTCCTTCATCGTCATGCAGCTACTGTTAGGAACCCTGACCATGATCTCATGCTAGTACAGATATTCGTGCACAACAGACAGCAGTGTTAACATGGAAAACAAGCAGGATTCTAAGTGGTCTATTTTTGTTTCTGAGATCTTTTATTTTCTGGAACAGCTACAAATCCTATTAAAATTATTTGGCTGCCTTTCACTCTCTATTATAGTCTGTCTAACAAATGACTTTGTGGTAGCTGCTACCTGTCTTCCAGACTGTACTAGTAACAGCAGTTAACACAGCAGTAAATACTAATATTTCTACAAGGCAAATAATCATTGCCAGGCAACTGCACTCCTTGACCAGAATGTATAAGGACTCTCAATACCTGTACAAGTTTCTATTCTTCAGCACTGAAAAACAGAATATGAGAAATGTCTTTTTAATCCAATTAGTTTCTGTTTAGCATCTGTTAGAGAACTGGATAATAAGAGCTAAGGAGAACTAAGGAGAGATCAATATTTTCTCCCATGGATATTCTGTATTCATAGGGATGGGTTTTTATTGATTGATTTATTGGCAAAATGAGATAAAAACAACTTCAATTGAGGAAAAAAGAAAGAGCCTAATGAGGGCTGAAGTCTATACGAAAGTGGAATGTGAGACTAATACCAAATCAAAAACCAGTTCCCTGACAGCTCCTCTGACCTTGCAGTCATAAAGTTTTGTGATAACGTTTTGTGAGCATGGAGAAGTACAGTGGAAAGAGAATGGTTTCTTCCCTAAAGCTGACTCCTCAATGTGAAATAATCGCATCAAAACAAGAGAAGCATGGCAGAGTATAAGGGGAGCTATTCGGCTGAAATAGTACGAGAGTACCATTTGTTCTTCTCCAGTTTACAAACTAAGCAGATTTATTCTTATTTATTTGTGCTCATAAGAGTGTTCCAGAGCTGATCACAAGAATAGGCAGCAGTATTGGGACAGTGCAAGAATATGCAGTAACAGCAAGTCAATCTGGCACCTGATGCCTTCAGAATATTGTCCCTCCAAAAACAAATGTATTTTTCATAAACATTAAAGCACATACAGAATGATTCTTTCCTACTCCACATCAAATTCCATATGCTTCTCAGCCATAGATACTCAACAAATGTAAAACAGAGAATCTACACCTGAAGGAAACAGAGGGGAACCAGGAGCATTCACACAGGCATAGAAGAATGAAGCTTAATGAGGGTATGAGAGATGAATTAGACTGTACATAAATTCTGCTCAGTACCATGCTCCATGCTAAAAGCTAGTTACACATTCACAGAAGGAAATATTTTGATGCATATATTCTAACCAGTCTGTGCTGGGCATCTTTCGTCTGTGCCACAACTATCCACACCCTCACCGTGTCTAGTAGTTCTAGGATGCAGAAGGGGCAGGGAATGAGCAACAAAGATTCTCAGGGTAAGACCTTGGAGTCAAAAATTTAACCAAGTAAATTTGACCCGTGCAACTAGATGGAAGATTTTTTTCGAGGTGCATAGAGCTCACTGAAATCCAAAGACAGGTCTGGAGTTCTACTTGTTGTCATTGCTTTTTAAAGGAACACTGAATTAACTGTATTTAAAGTCAGATCATGCAAGCTCTGTATTAGTCTGTCCTGAAAAGTGCAGCAGCTATTGCTGTCCAGTATAGATAGAGTCAGTGTATGCATGCACAGAGGTGTAAAAACCATGAATCAGAAAGAGAGCTTAATGTATAACTGTGCATGTAGGCTCAATTTCTCTTGGCAGCAAAGAATCAAGGTGTAACACTTAGGCTTAGAACCACAGCATTTTTTCTTGTCTTTTGTCTCTTGGTGGTGGTGAAATGGCAGAACCAGTTATAATGCAAAGTGCATCCTTCCACTCATGCAGGCTTACCCTCTCTCTTCCATCAGTTTTCATCTGTGTGCTCTCTAGCATCACATATATTTTCCCAATATATAACAGAAATTTCAGGGAAACTAAGCCATTTATAAGGGTTCATCCCTTATCATCGAGGCCATCATAGAATTTCATTCAGATCTCCCTTGCTCATAGCTGCTATAAAACACAGCAAATTCTGAAGAGCACCTAAATTAGACCATCATCTGAAATCACTGCCATAATATGGAGTAGAATGTTTGCTTTAAAGAGTACCTGTTTATGTTATTCACTTTTCCTCAAAGCTTTGTACTTAGGTAAATGCTCTTCATCTAAGTTAGTACCTCCCAGTGAAACACCCCAGTCTGCAGCTCACTCTCTGTAACTCACCACTCTAATAAAAATGTTACCATTAGTGACCCGGTAAGCATTGCAATCACTCACCATTGACACAAAACCACCTCTGTCAGGCCACGTTGCCCTACAGGGTACAAAGGAGGCACTTTCTCATGCCACAGTATGAAACATTAAGAAAAATGGAGGAAATATCTCAAGATTCAAATCCTTTTTTGGTCATTCCCATAGTAAAATGTATCATTATCTATGGACAAGAGGCAGCCTCTTTTTGCTTACTGATGCCCTCCTTGGCTGATAAATATCCACAAGACTTTATGAAGGATATGAAGCATTGTACATCCTAAAATGTGAACTTCCTATCCTGCCTGGAGAGTGTGGCATCTTTAATCTCCATAATTTAATCAACTCACCTGAGGATACATCTGGTCATGAGTTCTAGGTAAACCTTGGGACGTCAATTCCCAACTTTGGCAGTGCAATTTATTTACATATAGATGATGAAAAATCAGCTCAAAAATTTCATAGAACACAATAAATCATATAAACAGATACAACAATCTGCCACAAATAAAAACACCACAAGAAAAATCAGTGCAACATATTTTAAACTGTAATTATGTGAAAAACACAGGATCCAATCACTTAAGTTAAACTCTGTTCTCACATACAAGAATTTATACTCTTATTTTGAGAGCCAGTCAGTAGAGATGGAGAGGATTACAAATATTTCTGATTCTGCTCTCAGAACTAAGGCTCAGGTTTATAAACCTGGAGATTTGAGCTCTGTTTCTATCTGGCTTTAGACAAACATTTTGAAAGGGTCACATATAAGCTACATTGCAAATGTCTTTACAGTTTAGTGGGAAAAATCTAGTGGTTTCGGTTTCCTGTTGATTTTACAGGAGTTTTTTGAAGGCCAGATAATTCATCTGAGTGGGATGCTAAGTGCTAAAGCTACCAGGTATCTTATCATCTCACCTCATCATGTTTTGGTTTCTTTATATTTCAGAGGAAAATATCTTGATATTCTTCCTTTATAAATATTCTTCCCTTATAAAAGATAAGGGGATATTCTTCCCTTATAAAATAATGGAAGGAAGTTAAGATAACTGATATTCATAAAATATTACCCTGGATACTGCTAACGAAAACCAGATTTCTGAATGTATGGAGAAGGACTAACAGAAAAAAAGAAGAGAGCATTGCTGGATTTGTCCTTACACATTAGCTACTTCCTCAGTCATAAAACAAGAGAGAGACAAATCCAGTCTTTATTTACCATCCTGGGAGACCATCAGCCACAGAATTCTCCCAGGTCCTGTCCCCAGTAATGACCAGTTTCTCATACCACTTCCATCTAGAAGAAGATTAGGTTATGTCCCAGGATAGAAGGAACCTCAAAAGATAATTTGGTCCAACCTTTCATGAGAAATGGAGCTTAAATCAGATTATCTGTCCAAATATACATTGAAAATACCCAGTGAGGGAACTCTACTCCCCCTCTGGGGGAGGTTGTTCCAGGATATGACTGTTCTTAGTGTTAAAAATGTCTTATGAAAATATATTGTATCAGGATGAAATCCATCCCAATGCAATCTGTACTCATTTCCCTTTGTCTTCTCCATGGGGCTTTTTTTTGAAAAAAAAATTATTCTAATACCCATGTTGATATTTAGAACCTTAAAATTTAAAGCTCTGAAAAGTTAGATATTTATGTTTGTGTTTAGATGAAACCTGAACTTTAAACAAAACATGGCTCCATATCTTCTCAAAGCAGCAACAACAGGAACTCAAGCCATTAAAATACACATTCCATTAATTACAAAATACTAACGGAAGAGGAAATCCACCAAAGTCGTGTAAAATTTCAACTTAAGGCACTTATTGTTTTCAGCACTTTCCTGTACTCAACAATACAATTTCTTTCTGAAGCACCAAGAAGACCTCTAGAGATTTATCAATGAAGCATGTGTGAATTCTGTTTTACTTTCTTTTCCAGCCTTTCACTCTAAACACATAACCATGTTTAAAGGAAGAAAATGTACATAATGGAATCAGGCATAATTTGGCAACATACTGAAACATAAGAGGGCAAACAGATGCATTTAAACCTTTCTTCTAGCTCTTGATAGATTACATAAGCATCATTGCATGGAACAATCTTCATCTTACTTTAAATATTGAGTACATGTCCATTAATGCTTTTGTGTAAAACCCTACCCTGCATGTACAGAAATTAATCTTATCACATTACAGCTGGCTATGCACTGTTCCATGAGCACACTATACTTGCAATTGCACAATCCATTTTTATTTTCTTTTTCGATTGTCACCTCACCACTGGAAACAAGGTTTCCTGGAACTTATTTCATTTCACATCTGGCAATACCAAGACTTCATTCAATACATTAGTATAAAAATTAAGTATACACAATTGCATTTATATGAGGTCAGTGAACAAGTACTGGAGACAGAAAGCCTAAAGGATTCATTGTATCTTCTGCTACAAGGTTGTAAGAGAATATTCGATGAGAATAAGAAAGCACAAAGCAAGCAATAATGAGGAAATAACTCAATTTTTTATGTGCAGATATTTTTCATATAATGCCGTTAATATTTGGGTAAATAAACTTGAAATGAATGTCTTCCTCATAATCTGTCTTCTCACAAAAGAGCACAGCGTTAGCCTCTTTTTGTCCTACTATAAATCAGCCACTTTGTGATGAGGCACTGATGGATTTTAGTTTTGAGGAATTTTCCTCTTTAATTCTGAATTACTACATTCCAATTAATATATACATTCACAACACGCTAAAGTAATAAAACATTAAAAACAGTTACTGCAAACACAGCATAGTCCTTATGTTCTGCATGTTTGTTTGGAAAAAAAAGAAAAAAAACACTTGTGAAAGAACTTGTAAAGGAGGAAAACATACTTGTGAAACCAATATAAAGCAGAAAGGCTGAGTATCCTTTTCAGGGCTAAAAATCTCTTCACAATACTAATGGATAATCTGGAAATATTTAACTTTGCTACAAGCAAAGGATTTAGCAGAAGAGAGCTCTTTGATCAATACTTGCAGAATTGTGTATAATTTCCAATGGGCTTGAACAGAAAAATGCTATTTATTGACTAAAATATGATACACAACATGGAAGCTTAATATGAGGGGTCATGACCAGGAGTAAGCCAGTAATCTTCTCCTAGCCTGAACAATCATTTCTTGCATTGCAGTAGCACATGATCGTTCTCATTGTCATTATTTTCTGGAATCTTTCCAAACTGTAGAAAAATTCAGTCCCTGAAGTCAAGAGGTTAAAGTAGTAAATAAATTAAAATGACATTAAATAAACAGAACAAATGGAAGTATGAGCAGTGAGAAGGTAAAAAGCCTGAAAAGATTTGGGTTCATAGATTAAAGGTGTTCAGTTCATCATTCTGAACAGGAACCATTTTGCTTTCATCTTTCTAGCTTATAAAACTAATAAGAAGGAGTTATAGCTTTTATCCCAGTTTCATTTTATACTTTGCCATGGAAGCCCAAAAAGGACAGTGAATGGGAGCAGAGCACCCTCAGAGAAGTTAACATGAGTTGTGACATCCAGGAACCACCCAAGCAGACCATTGCTCTGTCAACCTCAGGAAACTACCAAGCCCTACTTGGGAAACATCAGCCTGTGTACTTAATTCTGGTCTTTTAAATTCCACATTCGTCCAGTAGCTGAAATGCCTTGAAACAAATATTGTTCCCATCCTTCATGCAAAACTCTTCTGCACATTTGGCTCCAAGAGAAAAGCACAGACAAGGAATTTCACATCGTATAGATTTCTAGTGCTAAAACCTTTCAGAGATAAATTGTGTGCTCCTCCACTCTCCACCCTTTCTGATGCAACATATCACAAAGTCCTGAAATTTGGACCTGCACAGGGGCAATATGGACTCTGGATTCAGAGTCTGTGTGAATATCTTTTTTCTCCATGTTGAACATGACTGAATGCACCTGAAAACTGTTCTCATTCGCAATGGAAGAGACAGGGCAGGGACTTCCAGTGCAGGCAAGCCCAGCTCCCTCTAGATGCACAATCTTCCAGGGCAAACTTTATTTCCCAAAGTACATCCTCTATGGGAGATGCTGGATCATATCCTAGCAAAGAGGCATTTTACATGTAACTTCTGAATAAACTTTATAAAAAGTGTATTTCAACCCTCATTTCTAACAAATAAAATGTTCAGCCAAGTAACACCGTATTTCACATTTAAGTTCACATATCCTACAACTCCCATGAGGTTTTTAAGTGATACATGTCAAAAACTGACTGTGAACATCCAAGGAAAGCAGGTAGACAAAACTATATACAATCTTACATAAAATGTCACTTATTCCTCAAGAATGAATCAGTAAAATAATTCCTTAAATTATCATAATTTATTTTCAAATATAGATCTCCTTTTTGTCTCTAAGTATTTTGAATTATCTTAGATTACTAAACCTTTCTCATGGTTGATCAAGAGTTATGATAACACCTTGTAATTGTTTTTAACAATCTGATCCCCCGTTGCTACCAACTTTAATCAGGAATCACACATAATCCTAATTTTTGATGAGGGATTTTTGAGATTAAATTTCGACAGAGCCACTGAAATAAGAATTCTGACAGATCTCAGATGCACTGAGATCTTACGGATGCAGACAGATCTCAGATCTGAAGTGTCAACTCAGATCTGAAATGTCATGCACAGTTACCCCAGAGACCTTGGCTCTGAATCTCCAAATAACTCCAGCATTATACAAGCTCTCATGTTCCTGCTGACAACTTTCAGGACTTGATTTCAAGGGAGTATAAAATTCATCGTTCAGAAGTACTGGGTAAGATGAGAGTAGTAACTTAACATGGAGGGGAAAAAAAAAAGCCACAGTCTATTCTTACGAATGAAGCACCAGCATGCAAACTATTAGGAAGAATGCTTCACTATGCAGGCTAACTAAAGATTTCCACACTATTTTTTATTCAGTACGTTGTCTGAGACTTCAGGATAAACATTCCTCTTACTGACAATGGAGCTGCCTGAGAGCCAGATTTGTAGTCTTTTCCATTTTTTATGAAAAGGACTTTATGAACCATGTTCCTGTTCTCAGCTGCTATTCATCTTCTGATATGTAATTATATTTGCAATTGCACACAAGTAAGTTTCTTTTGTATTTCTGATGATTCTTTTCAGAGATCTTGCTGTGTTAAGTACTATAACCTCAGTGGTCTCTTGCACCCAGCTACCTCTGGTGACCATTTATCTTTAAGCAAGGTTCTGTGTGATTAAATTGGAGCTTGACTCCCATTCCCCTGAAGTGAAACATGGAAAAGTTCCTTATATGTACTTTGCATACAGACATAACTGTTTGTACTCTGAATTCCATGCCTACATATCCAATGGGTACACAAAGACAGATAACATTCACTATTCAATTCTTAATGGATTATGATGGATATTAAATGAAAAACTTATTCTTGGTAATCCGATTCTACTGAACTGGCATAAGAATTCTGCAACAGTTTCCACAGCATGGAAAAACACATCAAAAGTAGAAGCAGAGGTATAGACAGGAAGAGGTTGCTGGCTTCTGCTCAGTAAAGCATAAACTCTGGGTCTTTTATATTCATAAAACGCTGTTGTAGTCCAAAGAAACAGGGAAAAGATAGAAAGAAAAGTCAAAAATAGTATCCTTACAGCATCATTTTCCAGGGAGACAGAAACTGTATTCATTAAAAAAGTTTACAATTTTGTTTGTCAAGATGGATATTCATAACATTAACTCATTAACTGCTCTTTGGTAGAATGACTTAAATAAGTTAAATACTTTTTATCATTTCTCCTCTTCAAAGAACTGTCTTTGTCCCAGATCATCAAGCATGAGGACAAAACAATATTTTTCAGGAAGATTTGTTTATCTTCCAATTTCATGATCTAAAACTTGGGAAACAAAAATTAGTTTATTGGAAAATATAGATTAGGATGGCAGGTGAGAATGCATGTAAACACACACATATCACCACTGATTTGATCTGGTATAAATTTTCTCATAGGAGAAAAGATAATACATGCTTACCAATAAAGACAAGCTTATCCACAGTGTAGAGTGACTGTACTCCATGCCACTTACATTTCTCCATGGGCATGCCTGTTTTGCTTGCTATTGACCTATCACATTTTTGGTAGTTGTCTGGTTTAATTCTGACCAGATGGTTTCAAGAAAAGATAATTTCCTTAGGTTACAAATTACAGCTGTGTCAGTTTCTAATTTTTAAGTTGCTTTATGTTGTTTATTTGCTTCATATTTCCTTTACAAAAAGCATAAAATCAACATAGCATTACTGTGGCTCACACTGAAATCCCTCCTCCCCAAAACATTATTTGTGCATCGGAAAAATATTCCATCTGCTGATTTTCATTTCTGGTGCACAATTATCATTAGCAAGAAGCCACAAATGGCATTTGAATATTGAATCAGATTTAGGTAAATCTTTCAGACTGTATAACAGCTGGTATATGTACTTAGTCTGAACACCTGTCATTGGCAAAAGAGTCTTAACTAGAGGATTTTTTGCTTAATTTATTCATTTCCAGTTACACCAACTTCTGAGTAATAATTCAGGTACTGGGAAAAAAACCTCAACATAGAATTATAGAATATAATACTTGGAGTTGGAAGGGACCTATTAAGGTCACCTATCCTCACTCCCCATCAGTGAGAAGGGTCATCTTATCAGGTTGCTCAGAGCCCAGTCCAATCAGACCTTGAAGGTTTCCAGGCATGAAGCATCTACCACCCTTTTGGACAACCTGTTCCAGTGTCTCATCATAATTTTTTATGCCTCAGCATAAAAAAAGTCTGCCTTATATCTGTCTTCACCTGCCCTTATTAGCTTTAAACCATCACCCATTGTCCTATCACAGCAGGCTGTACTAAAAAGTTTGTTCAAATCTTTCTTATAGGACCCATTTAAGTACTGAAAGGCTGCAGTAAGGTCACCCCAGAACCTTCTGTTCCCTAGGCTGAACAACCCCAATTCTCTCAGCCTTTCTTCATAGGAGACATGTCCCAGCCCTCTGGTAAGTACTGTGACTCTGCTGGACCAGTTCCAACAGGTCCATGCCTTTCCTGTGCTGCAGACCCCAGAGCTGAAACATTACTCCAGTGAAGTCTCATCAAAGCTAAGTAGAGGGGAAGAATCACCTCCTTCGACCTGCTGGCCATGCTGCTTTTGATACGGCCCAGGATAGGGTTGGTCTTCTGGGCTGACATACCTGTTGAAGACCTTGTTATTATTCTTTGTAGCCCTTGCCAAGTTCAGCTCCATCTGTGCCTTGGCCTTCCTGACCCCTTCTACATAGCCAGGCAGTGGCCCCATACTCTTCACAGGATACCTGTCCCTGATTCTGCTGCCTGTGCATTTCTTTCTTGCCCTTTAGTTTGTCCAGCATGTCTTGACTGAACCATGTCCATCTCTTGACCTCCATTCCTGATTTCTTATTCCAGGGGATCAAGAGCTTTTTTATTCTGTGGAAAGCACCCTTAAAGATCTACAAGCTCTGGTGTGCTCCCTTATCCCTGAGGACAGTTTCTCAGGGTGTTCTACTGACTACTTCCTTGAACATCTGGGAGTTTGCTTTCTGTCTGCAGGACCTCAACAGCTTCCCCTGGGGACAGTGGTCCTGCAAAGGCACTGCTTTTCACAGTGACAGGTATTAAGGCAGCCTGGGGGAGAAAATTCATCAAAACTTACTTAATCTAATTGAACCTGGAAAAACAGTTTGAATATTGATTTCTGGCCCCTTGACCTTTTTGAAATAACATAATTGGACCTTAGGAAGGAAAAGCTGCACACTGCTGATGTAAATAAAGATACTTATTAGATCTTGACAGAATATTTTCAATCTTCTCCTAGTTTTATAAATTAGTTTATTAATTTTCATGGCAAGGAATATACAAATTATCCTCATAGTTATTAGGCTAACTTATAAAATGTGTATTCTATTGAGACAAGCAAAGTATAAATATTCAAAAAATTCAAATGTAAACCTATGTTCAAGCCGACACATCTGAAATCTTTCTCAGATACTTTACTAGAGAATATAAAATTTTAAAGACATTCTTAAAAGGTAATTCTAGACCTATTATGTAAATTAAGGCAAAAGAAAAATCAAGTTGTTGGTATTACTGAATATAATTTACCATTAGCAAAAGACTAATGAGGGGCATATATGATTGCTTATTTAGGCATGTTTACACCATTAAATAATGCAAACAGCAGTAGTGGTCAGAATTTATTCCATAATAATAAAAGTTAAATATATCATTTTCCTTACAGAAAAAAAGGTTCTGATCTGTTATTTATATTTTAGAACTTCTGATCAATTGTCAGTTAGTGGATTTCCTGCCTCCAGGTGAGGCATTTGTGACATCACCATGTTATATCGCCTCAGAAGACAGAGCCATGAATGATATGGACTTGTACCTTCCTTCAAGTGATTGTAATACTGTTCATTCATTCAGGTTTCAAAATCCAACTGAATAAAAATCTAGTCATAAACTTGCCATATAACAAGATTTCCCCAGACATCGCTTTAAACCAGCAGCTCTTTGATACATCAAATAATAGTCACATCATATTTCCTTTTCCCCATTCAGTCATTAAGATATTATTCTGAGAAAAGAAAGTGTGATAAAGATTTATTTACTTTAAGCTTTGTCATATCTGAAGAAAAATCACTCATCCTCCAAAAAAACCATCTTGTTACAGCTAGAACATAAATATCTTTATTCATTTGGAAAAAAATTCACTTTACCTTACAATCATTCACACCAATAAAATAAGAGTTACTGCACATTCTCTTCAGTGGAGAACCATCTAGAAGCAGATTAGGACCTCAGAACCCAGACAACAAGAGTTCAAAATCAATCACCTGAAGACCTAATCAGTACTTGTGCATGGCAGGAAGATATGCTCACAATGGCAGCGCCAAGCTTTTGGCCTTTTGGCCTGTTTAGTGCCATAAATAATTAGGAAAATTTGCCCTGAGGAGGCAAAAAAGGTATCTGATATAATCATTAAAGATTAGAGGACTGAAAATTATTCTTAGTAGCACAGCTACACAGCTTTTACACCATTGTGAAGTAGGTGGATACTATCATGGCTTTCCCAGATAACAACACCAAAAATATAGTTACAGTTCAGGGTATAAGCAGCAATAATTGCAGTCACAAAAAGTCCACCCTGTTGTGGCAAGAGGTTTTGTTACAGGGAAGCATTTAACTATTAATTGTACTGATCACTCAAGGTATTTTGCTGGTTAGAAAATTAAAACAATAGGTATATCATTATTCAAGGCCATATGTTTTTCTCAAGGGGGAAAAATATCCAAGGCATTACTAGACACTTTATTTACATTATTAGGCTCAAGACACGTTTTCACTTCCTTTTTGTATTTTCAGGTATTGCTACTATAATTCAAATAGTAACTCAATTATGTCTTTGTAAAACCCTCAGTGTTTGTCCTCCCTAAAGGTGACTGGACTTGTTTGTGGCAAAACAGTGTCACCCAACAGCTAAAAAAGACTTTGAGGTGTTCAGAGCCTGCTCCTTATCAAAATAGTTTCCAGGATTACACTTATTTGATAGGTGAGAGCAGTGCTATTGATCAAACCTCTCAATCAGCTGCCAGACAAAGGGAAATCTACATAAACCCCACCTGAGGGGATACAAACACCAGAACAGCCAGCGTCAATGCAGTGCAGCAAACAATCTGGCTACTGACACTCTTACAGGCATCTGCTTTTCCCCTGGCACATAACATATCAGCTGCTCTCAGATCTAAGAAAATGTACAATTCCTATCCACTTCTTCCAATGGAAAAAGAACTACAGTCATGAAGATTTCTAGTCATTATTTTAGGCATGTTCAGAGGTTAAAGAGACCGTGGCCCAAATTCTGTCATTTTTATGTATATCCATCTCAGCATGAGCATTGTAGCTGGTTTTGACAGCAAAAATAGTTTATTTACATGAAGTTTAGGAAATTACTTATTATCAGACAAATTTTGCTGTGACTGTACAGCGCCAACAGATGGATAATTGTTTGCAAATTGTTTATAAATAGTCAGAAAGTAAGCTTTGAATATTTCACTGCTTTGCAAGGAACTTGCTATAAGTACACCATAATACTGTGAAGAGATTAATCTGAATTATATAGTAGATGACTCATTTCAGATTCAGAATGGGGTAGAGGGGAAGCAAAGGCCTTGTTGACTGGCCACAAATGGAAATGCTACATAAGGCAAATAAATGAAAGGAACAGCTCTGCTCCATTTCTAAAATAGAGGCTGCAGGCTCAAACAGAGCAAAGAATGGAATCAAAGTCTGGGTAATCTCAGTATCTGAAAATGTGTGAAGGGATGTGGAATTGAAAGAAGCTGCACATAGAGCTGAAAGAGCTTTGTTAGCTGCTATTACTGGACGTTCAGCAATGAGGGGCTGGGACAGAATTCACCGCAATTTATTATTAGAAGAAAATTAAATTTTGAGAATCACTGGGATCTAGTCAATGTAAAATGCAATCCAAAGTATTTCAGGATATTTATACCATAAGAAGTTTTTCAAAACATTTCTCATTTCCTAGTTACTAGAACTAATATTAGCTGCACGTGAATGTCAAATGCAATTCCAATTCAAGTATTTTTTTCTTAAAACAATATCCCAAATTCAATCTGCCCTATAAATGGTTCTGGTAAAGGCAGTTGTTTCAAATACCAGCATACCAAACCACATCTCTGCTGCAGAGGAGACAGAAAAGAAGTATGAGGAGAGAATTTATATGCTCCAAATATAGATGGGATAACCCCTTCTCATTCTTCCATTGTATGCCACTCATCTAAATATCTTCTTTTTAATTCCGTTCTCAGTATCCTCCCCATAAGTATTTTTATACAATTTGAAAAAAAAAGTGCTTAGGATTACATTTGTCTATCCAAATTCAGACAGAAATTAAAAGCTAGCACTACTTAGTTCACATTATATGAACCAGATTTTACTGCAGTTTTAAAATGCTACAGAAGGAATTCAATTGGACTATAGGGAGAAACGGAAAATTATCTGTCAGAGGTACAAATAGTACCAGATTTTATGGCTCTATCACCCATGTCTCTCCACTACTAGTCTGTCTGTCAGGTGTGTTGGAGAAGAATGGTGTGTACTAGAGTGAGAAAGGAGTCTTCCCTAATCTGGCTTTTCTAGGAATATCACATGGGCACTGCAATTTAGAGCAGCACAGGAACTGATCTGGGCCAGTGAATCCAACACCTTTGAAAATTCTATATCCATAAGGAGACCTATAACAGCATCCTGTGGAGTCTGTTTTTTCTTTGACTTAATGGAATATCAGTGCAGGAACTAAAAGAGAAACTTCTCAGAGAACCTGTTAAATTTTGTCTATAGAGATATTTTAGGGTAGAAGAGCTTTCCTAATAAAGGAAGAGGTAAAACTAAAAAGGAATGAAATCTTGCCTGTGGGAAAGTGAGAATAAGAAAACACAGTGATTTTTTTATTTCCTTTTTTAATTATCCTATATGTTGCAGTAATGAGAAAGAGTCAGTCCATTACAGATCTTTGATATTGAGAGGCACTAAAAATGCTTCATCTGGACTTCTTTTCAGTAAACCTTTGGCTTTCACATCGTTGCCTTACATCTGCGATTTCCAAATCATTATACTATTGCCAAGCTATTGTACACATTTCAGGATGCCAGCCAAACTCTAATAATGGCATCATTAAGAGAGTGATATTGCAATGGTAAGTGCTGTATTACTTTGCTCATTTTGGCAATCAATGATGTCAGTAATATCCTGTTCCTTAGGAGGCCTAATTAAATTCTTTCATTGAAATAATCAACATTCGTGTTCCCAACCACTTTGCAACTACAGTAATTCTTTGTCTGCCAGCTGTGAGAATTTCCTATCCTACCCTCTCACATCAGCAAACCAAAGGGAAAAAGTTCATTTCACACTTATAAAATATATTCATGATTGAGGTAGGTAATAGGCATATTTTGCTTGTGATACTAAAGCTTAAGCCACAAACTAAGCTTGGAATAGACTCAAGTCAAAGAAATAATTTATCAAATTCTGAAATTTAACATACTTAAGAAAGTGTTTTCAGAAACCACTATCTTTTAATTAGTAGATCAAACAGCCAATCCACTCACTGATGCAGGGAGAATACCATCGGTTTTGATTTGGATCTAAAGTAACCAAAGAAAGTAAACAGTAGAATTTAATTGTATCAAAAGTCACTTGCAGAAGGTTTGCATGTGAGTAGGACTCTGGATCATGAATTCTAAAATATGAAACTAGCCCTAAACCATGCCAGAAGAATATATTAAAAACAAAGACACAGACTATCTGAAAAATAAAATAGAAAGAAATGTTCTGCTGTGCACTTTTGACCCTCTTTCTACCAGTGCTACACTGCATAATGGCTTGAATCTAGAGCTAATAATAATTTCCTCCATCATGCAGAATCTCGTGTCTGAACTTTAGTCTGGATCCATTGCCAAGGAGAGCCATTAGCTCACTGTAGATACCCAGAGAAATTTTCTGTCTAAGTTGAACGTATGATGCCAAAAAATTCTGTGTAGGAAATGTGAAAGAGGAACATGAGCATTCTTATCTGCCTGGGATCCACAGCCTAGAATTCTTTTCTGGAATAAAAGGACTTATTCAAAAGATCCCTTTAAAGAAAGACTCATGCTTTTCTTTGTACACGGCTGGGAGAGGATAGATATAAGCCTCCTTCTTCAAAGCCCCACACAGGAAAGGTTTGACACCCCCCACCTCCATTTTACAGGAGGATAATGGAAGTCACCTTGCATCCCATCAACTGATGTTTCAGTACTGTGGAGAAAAGAATGCAGGATTCTACATGCAGAAAATCCCAAGAATCATAATAAATTTTAAATTATAAAGGACCTCTGGAGGTAGTGTAGTGCAACCTCCTGTTCAAAGTAACCTAATATAATTTCTGAGAAACTTGATCTAACTTCATAGTCAGTCAGAGCTTTGCCCAGACAAGTTTTGAAGATGTCCAGGGCTGTAGATTCCACAGCCTATTACTTTTCTTGACCATCCACAATGAGCAGGCTTTTCTTTCTTTAAGTACAGTTTTGTAGCAGTGTTCCTTGTCCTTTCATGGACCTCTGAGATGAGTCTAATTTTATCTTGTCTATAACTGTCCATTAGGTACTGGAAGACTAAATTTGTAGATCTTAAGTCTATGTGTCCCATTTAAAAGAGTATCCAAATGCTCAGCTCAACATTATTTTGGATGCACAGGGGAAGGAGAAATGCACAGTTCAATGCAGGAATGGTTAAAATTTTTCCATATACCATAAAGGATAATTTTTTTTTAAGTTTTTACTTTTCACTTTGATTCACAATGTGGTAATAACTTCTTTCTTGCTTTTTGCAGGGTTACTTATCAAGTGGAAGGCATTTCATAAAGAGCTAATTGGAGAATGTCATATTTGTAATTGGAGCAGTCTGTATTGAATTTGCTGACAACATGATAAATCAATGTGCCAAAGCTGGGAAACTAGCTACTTCATGGGATCCACTAGCAAAAAATTCATGGAACAAGTAAAACCATTCAACATTTTGCATATTTGTGCAAAAGTTGTATAGCATTCAACTACTGTTAGCTGTTCTAAATCTTGCAGATTGTGTGCTTTAGAGTAGGCTGGAAAATTGGAAGATGGAAACAACTTCAGCAATTTCTTCAAATTCAGAAAGATGTTCCAATATCAGGAACCATTTTCTTTCCTGCTTGGTCCCTATTACCTGAGAAGATATCTGTGTATTTGACTGAAAACGGTTTAGTAATTAGGCCTCAAAGAAAATCTTAATGCCTATATGTCATGTTTTCATAAGCTGATAGTGAAATTTCTACAAATTCATCTTGGAGCCACTGTGTTCAACACATTAGCTCTTTGTGACAGATTGCATGATGGTACATACTACATCTGAAGTTAAGGGCTTCCTCTCTAGTCAAACCTATCTCAGTTTAATTAAAAGTGTGATTTCAACTCCACAAGACCAGAAATGTGATAACTTTGCCTTCTCTAATTTAATTCACACTTCATTGGCATTTTTTAGGTAATTTTCATCTCAGGTTAAATCAACAGACATCAAGACTGCACTGAGTGCACCTCATAGATGGACTAACTCAAATCCCTTTTAACCAATATGAAACTACACTGGTAAAACTTCAGTGTGTTACACACTAACAGGGCTGGTAGCTGGAGCAAAAAAAAACCACTAGCTGGCTCTTAAGTTATATAGTCAACTGTGAAAGCCTGTATGTCTAAAAAAGAAGCTGTGGAGAAGGTAGCAAAAAACCAGATCAGCATTGCCTAAATAGCATAACAAAGATTTCCAGTTTGTACCATCTGAACCTTATTTTCACAATTCCTTGAACATACTCTCACTGTTCTATTTTTCATTCCACAAGCTGTGTCAAATATTAAACATATTAATCCACCTACTCTTTGGTATAGCACAGTTTTCACAGCTGAAGTACTTAATTAGGCTTTGATTTGCAGTTTCTAATTAGTAGCAGAAGCAACAAGCTGTAGAAACAAGCTGTAGTACAGAACTACCAGATTTAAGGAGGCAAGAGGCATAATAATTTAAATTACTCATATATATTGTTGGATCCTAGTAATGTAATCACTTAGGAAAAAGATATGAACATATTCTAGGCAAATCACCAAAAAAAATATTATAATGTAACTGAATTTTTTTAAATGAAGCTTAAATATTCCTGTTTAAAAATCCAGATTTGGAAATCATTTTTAAAATCTATATTACAAAAAACTGAGAAAACAAGCATAATTTCTTCAAGTGTATTGCTCTATCTCCTAACAGATATAGCATATGCAAAAGGAAGGTTGGGATGAGCAGATAAATTATTACACTAGATATTGACAGTTTCTTGTATTAAATAAATAGAAGATCTTTTGAGGTATTACAACTGTGTGCACATTGTCACTATAAAAATTTTCTTCAGCTTCCAGACCAGAGGATCAAGGAGACCTGGATCTGGCCTGAGATCATCTCAAACACTGAGGAATGGGCTTAGGGATAATTTTGCCTTGCTCTAATCTTCAGTTACTGGAGCAGGATCAAATTATCACGAAGATTTTTGTTCATTGTAATATATTTTTGTTATTACTACTTATTCCAATAGTCTTGTTCATTTCCTCCTTGAACTGCTAAATACATTGATTTAAGGAGTCAGCGCTGCCAGTGCAACAGTTCCTTTTGCTCTGTATAATAAGAAAAGATAAAAGATAAAAATCTGAACTACAACACTCTTCAACTATTGAGTTCACCTTTATTTGCAGCTTTTCTAAAGTAAACATAGCCAGATTTTAAACTGCCTTTGGGTTAAAGTGTTTCTCCCTGCATCATTTCTTGTCACCTCTCTCTGACCTCTCCATAGGCCTTCAATATCTTTTCTGAGACTGAGTAAGAATCACAATTTCACTGCTGAGATCAGATTGTTGATTTATTGGTATAGCAGCATTATAATGTATTCCTTACTATTCCCCATCCAAAACTTTATTACAAGAACATCTTGTTTTGATTTTGTACAACTGCTGCTCATTAAACCAGACCCTTCATCCAGCTATACTCCAAAAGAGACAGGCCTATTTCCTGAGTTATTGCAGGTAAAATTTGGAATCCTGTATGGCAACCCAAAAGTTTATATAACAGTTCTAGAGACATTTAAAGATATCTTTTCTCTGGTCTAGAACTACAGGAAATAAATATTGTTTTCAGATGTCCTACAGGTCATAAATATCAAGCCAAACATGTCATCCAGAAAGCAATTCAAAGTAGAAAGTAAATATAAGAGATGGATTTACTGGAACTGAAGAGCTCTGACCTATCCACTAGGACAAAAAAGTATATGAACTTTTCCTTTCAAAGAATTTGGTTCATGCAGAGATGAAGCCATATTGGGAAAAAAAAACAAACATCAGTTTTATTTCAGGTCTTGATGAGTAGAAGAATGCTTACCTAGGTTGCAGAAGCTGGAAAGGTAGACAGCTGGAACTTGATGCACCACAGGCACCAAACTGTCATCGCATTTGATGAGTTTGGTGCCTGTGGTCCATCAAGTTAGCAGTGGAGTTAGATTTCATAGTAGTGTATCCAATATTCTGACATAACCCATGGCTCTATGAGCTGAGGACTTTCTAGAGTTTTGAGTCTCCAAGTCAGAAGTGATGTAGAAAAACTTGAAGAGATCAAAAGCTGTCAAAATCACCTGTGTTTGAGAGTTTGTGGAGGTGGGAGAGGAGGTAGCTGGTGGCAATCTGGCTGCAATGTAGGTGGGAAGTAGATGAGTACTTCCAACAACCTGAAAGCCAACTGTTCTTCGTGATGCCAAACAGTGTAACAAGAAACAGTGGTTGCAAACCACAGTGTGGGAAATTCAGATTGGACACAAGGAAAGATTTTCACCGGAAAGATGAAACCCTGGGGAATGGCGCCTGTACACCTTGTGAAACATCTGTTCTCGGAGGCTCGGAAGATTCTGTTCAACAAAGCTGATCTGGTTGAGAGATGTCCCTGTGCACAGCAGGAGTGTTGAACCGTATCTTTAAAAGTCCCTTCCAACCCAAACCATTCCATGTTTCTGTGGATCCAAATACGTTTTTTCTTCATTCAGACAAACATCCCAAGTTTACTCTTTTGTCCTTACTCATTTAGAAACACCTCTTTCTTACAGAGTCCAAATTGAAGCCAATAAACTTTGTAAGCAACAAATAGGATTGAAATTCCTTCCCACTGTCCTCCACAGTACTGCACAATTCCTGCAGTCATAACCCATACAAGCTAACGTTACCTTATTGGCTCAGACACCAGCAATGGCATTAATGTAGCAAGAGAAGAGCTCAGACACACTTTGCAGCCACCTCTGGGAAGATGTAACTATATTCTCAACAATATCTAACACAACTAGGTTAAAGTAGACAGAATTTGCCTACAGTAAGCTGGAAATAATTCCTTTCAGTAAGTTTGAAATAGATGCACTCACTGTTAAATGAGGTAAAGTGACAGCAGAAGTCAGTTCCCACTTCAGACATGACTGCAGCTGCCTGGGCAGTACATTTCTCACAACATTCTCTGGTTAGAATTAACCACCTTTAGATTCTGTCAAAAGTGGCTCAATTATAGTCCCAAAGTTTTCATCCTTCCCCTACTTTCATGCATTTAACATAAAATTATATTAATGCCTCTTACAATCAAGCTGATTTCTGAACTATTTGCAAACAGAAAGACTGGTCCACTTTCCCCCAAGGACACCATGTGCATCAGAAGAAGAAGCACATCATATGGATGTTGCAGTGCTCTCATGCAGTTTACTGTCTGAATGCACTCAGGAGGCTGGTGTCAATCTGTGCTACACTAAGAAATCCTTGAGGAAGCACAGATTTTCTCACTATTTTGAACCCACTTCTGTCATTATTTTTTGATTTTGTCACTCTTACTAATTCCAGCAAGGACATTTGGGACTCACAGAGTGGGGGAAGATGATGTGCTATTAGAAAAATGAGTGGTGCCGTGCTATATTAGTGCACCTGAAAGAAGTAATACTAATATGCAGAGCAATCAGAGACAGACTGTGCCAGTGACGAGCTTCAACTGAAGGCTTTGCAGTTACTCAGCAACTGAATTACTGAGAATTCTCTGCCCAGAATAATGACCCAATTCCTTATAATATCATTATATGAATGCTCAGCTCTCCATTTCCTGTCACCAGCAAGATGCTACAAAAAGAGAAATAAATAAAAGCTTATGTAACCAGGTAACAGTGCAACACTGTATTGCCATTGCTAACAGACCATAAGCTTCATGAAGAATTACAAGGCTTCAGGACTCAGGCTTGTCAGACTTGCTCTGTTTGAACTTTTCTTGACCTGCCTCTGGTTTTATTTTACTTAGTTTAGATGTGACATCAATTTCTTGTATTGACCACAAGTCTATGGCTAATTCATTGTACTTTTGTTTATCTTTGTAGAGTGAACTTTATGTCCCTTCATTTACAAATCAGTAACAAGCAGTTGTCCTATGGAAAATAGGATATCTACTACTCTAACATGATAACATAGTGCAGAGAAAAACAGGACTATTACAACAAAAGTCCTTGAGTGGTGAAGACAGGATGAAGTGAAGAGGGACACAAGAAAAGGATGCTGAAGGTGAGGGCACATGCTGGCACTGGAGGTCCCTTGACTATAAAAAACTTAGTCAGTTAAAGACATGTGACCTGGAGTTGGACAGAACTCATTTTAGGGGGTAACAAAAAACAGTGTCTAACACAAGGAAAATCACCATATATAGTAAATTTAGGTGTAGTGGAGAACTGCAGACCAATGAAGACAAATGAGAGGCATAAAAGCATGCTAGAAAATGTATAAAAATCACTCCTGATCAATCCTAGAACAAGTGAGAAGAAACTATCTATGCAAATATATATTCCTCATGGCAAAATACTCAAGATTATGACAGTTCACTGTGATGCCCCATCAACAGCATCAGCATGAAACCATCAACCAGAGCATCAGTAGAGACATGAGGCTAACACATGAAAAGGGGTAGGAACAAGGAATTGTGCACGTAACAAGTTTACCTATAAGTATTACTTTCTTTTTCTATTAGGACTACACATAGAATTTCTTGAATTAGGCTGCTAAATTTTCAGTCACGATAACAATAAATTCTTAACTATATATGAAGGACATGTTTCTACTGTGCCTGTAAACAAGAATTTGAGTGTAGCAATGAGCAGAAAAGAACACCTCTATGTGCTAAGAATAAAAGAAGCCACTTTTCTGGAGTAGGAGTACTCTAATTTCCATCAATGTTGAATATACACAGATTACCTCAGCCAGCTAATTTAATCACAAACAGAGACCATATTTATACTCTCAATTAAGATGAGCTATGATAGCAGCAGTTAAAATGTAGTATGATACAGACAGAAGGTAGGTCAGAAAGTTCTGGTTACATTTTGATAGAACACAACAACCTGGAAGGTTTCAGTGATATCAAAGCATATTACATTTACGTCTGGCTACTAAAATAATTGCATTTTGTACATAATTAACCTCTAATATTCATTGCCATGATAGATTTTAGGATCACTTAATAAGATTCTAAGAAATTGATGAAGGTTTAAAGCAACAAGCACATCTCAAGAAGAATAAAATGGACTGAAAACAGAGATTGTATTTCTTCTGCCAAATAGCAGACTCTCATCTGAAACGAAATGGCACAGAGCCACTGACTTCCATTGGGGGTGATCTATTACAGGCATAGCAATTCACATGTTGCAGGGCACAAAACAATCTCTAGTGGAGGTTAAGGAGAATCCCCATTTCTGTTATTCTCTACCATTACTTGTTTGCTTGCCTATTCCTCACTGTTCAAGACAGAACTCTAAACTATAGAGACAACTCATCTGATTCCGTAGAGCAATGAATAAACATCCAAACACTATCCTGAAGACCTAGAAAAAATCCTATGGTTTTGGTTGTGAAAACCACTGTTGATCAGTGACACCTGGTGCATATGTTCTTGCACTAAAAAGCTCCATCACGTAAGAGCAGTCATTCCTCTGCTTGAATTTGAGTTACCACATAACTTATTGTCCTTTTCCTAATGAAAAACTGCCTCAGGCAAAATAGCAATTTAGCACATAACCACTGATAGAAAAAGGCATTTAAAAAAGGTGCTGAAAAGAGAGACATTTATAAAATCTTTACTTGAGCCATAAATAATAAAGCCTACATTTTCTGTAATTTTATGTAACTGTTTGATGAATTTAGAATTACCTTATTAAGAAAATAAATTCCTTCGTGTAATTATTACTACACAGTTACCTAGATGTCCTAAATTCTTTTAGGATTCATTCAAACTACACCTAATAACAAGGAGAGGAACACACAGAGGTAAGTAGCCTTTCTGATATCAGTTAGAAGAATCAGTATGCATGTAAGCAAGGTATATATGACAGAAACAAGATTTTTATATAAATCTGCTAATGCATAGAGCTCAGTCTGTCAGAGTCAGTCAGAAAAAAATTATCCATATCCTATAATAAAAGCAGATGTACTATATATAAATTGTGGTCAAAAGTACAGTATGATTTCTATTCTTAACTATATAACAGTGTTTTCTGGTAAAATATTGGATATTGACCTAGCACAAGGTGCCCTTTAGCACAGGGAGACAAGAATTTCTTTTTCATAATATTTCTCTACGCCAAATATGCTTCAACTTTCAGAAGTCAGCTACCTGTTTTTCCAGTATACATTTTCCACCTGTGATATTTCTATGCCACAAATTTGGGTCCAGAGATAATCCAATGCTACTTCTGGAATAAAGGGAATGGAGATGTCAAGTTTCTGAAGACAGATTTGATAGTTCTGAGAAACAGAAAGCATGCTTCCACTAATTGCTACTCAATTTCATAACAAGAAAAATTAATAGACCACACGCAGAGCCCTGCAAAAACACAGCAGCTCGTCATAATGCTCTTTCAATAACAGATGAACCTTTTTGCCTTTAAGTTGCCAATTCCTCTTTGCTAACTGTAAAGCAAAGCTTTTTGTAACCTCTTGGTCTAATTTGATCACAGCTCAAAGACAGGCACTTAACCAAGCACTTGGTAACCTAAAATGCTATTTGTGTACTCAGGAGAGCAGCTCAGGAAAACTTTCTGAACTGGTTTAGACATTGAAAACTCCTTGGGAATCAGTTTCAGGCTTTTACGGAGCATCAATAGGAGAAAATAATGGTCTTTCAACAAGGTAATATTGTTTGTCTGTCATTTTGCAAGAGTCTGCTTGTTCGAGCACTTTGGCAGTAAGGTGGGGATGGCATTACTGGCATTCCCCTGAAGCTCATGTTGGTCCTCTCTCAGCCACCACAGCTGCTTCCTCTGCTGGATCCCTGCATTTTCATTTCCTCTGCTGCCCCCCTGCTCACTCAAATCCTCTATTTATAACAGAACAAGGCATATGATTTGTATTAAGATAAGCCAGTTTTGTGCCCAAATAACATTAATAATCACACAATCCTGAGTTAAAGCCATCATCATCTATTTATTCACAACCTTAAATTTGCACAGGGGTACTGAATTCATCTCCAGCTGTTGACATAACTGGCAACAAAGTCAATTAAGGTTCTCCATATGGAAAAGAAGGCAGAATCTGATGCTTAGTTTTCCAAGCTTCATTTCTAAAACTCTGCCTTCCTTCCACAAGGAGCAATTTGAGTAAGTGGCTTCTCTGTAGGCAGTCTTCAATAGCCTTGTCAGGAAGCCAAAACAAAACAAACAAATGAAACAAACAATACAATGAGAAATAATGGCTAATGAATGGGGAAGTGCAGCAATCTAATCCTATCATAATTTTCTATTTTTATACACTTGGGGCAAAATCCAGAAGTGATGTGAATCATTCAAAATTGATATTGGTCCTAATTCTTGCTGTCTAAATCTCTCTCAGTGAACCAGAGAGTCAACTGGGAGGGGTGAGGGAATCTATCTAGTTGAATATTCACCTCCCAGTTCTTATTTTTGTATAGGTGGGTGTTCTACATGCAAATTCCAAAACATTTTTTTAAAAATTCCGTATGTGCACATAGATATATAGATATATGTATATACATACATTCACATCAACATATATACACATGTACACACACAGACAATACAATGCATTTGTTTTAAAAGCCAGATTATTGTTTTACTGTCCCTAATCACTGCAGTACCTAATATATACCACCTGTATATAGTCAAGGAAGAAACAAGTGTTGTTGAGCAGTTAGCACAGCAGCAGTAGCATTGATTTTTGCAATGCACACAGGTTTTACTGAGAAAAGCAGCAGAATTAAGATATTCCCCACACTTTGTCTGGCCTGCACTTAAATTAGTTGCCTACTGTGGGGTCAGCTGTTGTAATATAACCAGATTTAGGCTTTGCTCATAGGATTGTCTAGAAGGTAAACAATGTGACATTCCCTGAATTTGCCCTAACCAACAAGATGAACAGTTTTATATTTTCTGTTTCCATAATTGTGAACAATCAACTTACTTCAGCAGACACATGGAGAAATACCACAGAGAGCAAGAGATATGCACCACCACCAGCTTTTCAGGTCAGCATCAGTTCTGGGGTCAGATTCTTGCCCGTGCAGTTCTGCTTGTATGCCCTTACTGCTTTGCCTTCCTTTTGTTATTTCACTATTGTCACATACTGGGCAATATTTGGTATAGGGTTTTTTGTTATTTTAAAAACAAAATATTTAGGCAATAAGAGTATTGTATTCTTCATTGTACCTCTGATGGCTGTTGGCAATTCTTTGTTTGATGAAGGCTTGGCAATCATTAGGTAAATTTGGCCCCACTAGTGAATAAAATGTTTCACTTTTTCTTCCTGAGTGGGGTCTATCCTGGAAAGAAAAATAGAGCTGGGTCTAGGTACTGCTGAAAGAAGAACAAAAATTCCTTTTGTACTTTTTGATTTCTGTTTTGTTATGAATCTTTCCCATTTCATGTGGCCAGTAGGTGGGTTTGGTGCTCTGAACAGTAACTACAATCCTCTCCAAACTGGACAACCTCTTAAAATTTGTCATGACACAGTGTCATTGGATTACTTTTGACCTTAGAGGAAAATAGCCCATGATTAGATGATGCTCTTGCAAATACAGCTAGACTTAACAAAAGTTAGATGATGAATAATAGGGGCAAACCATGAGAATTTCTTCCTGTAGGAACAATAAATATGAGAATATCTCTTCTAGAAATCAATCTGTATAAAAGTATCACTCTTACTTTACCCATACTTACAGTACAATGACAGTTCCTATACTCTGACAATGTGCTCAGATTACTGTAATAGTATTGGGAATATTTCCACTAGTCAAAAAATTGTTAGATGTTAATACCTCTGTAATGGCCTTTGACACAAAACATGTTGTCTATTAGCAGAATACAGCACTTTCTTAGTGAAACTAACTGTTCAAGAGGGAGGTGATATCTGGGCCCTGATTTCTCATACTCTGGTGGGAGGATTTTAAGGGGCAAGGAGTCCTGTTTTTGGTAATTCTGGTTTAATAATTGGTAAACCAGTTATAAGTCTATCCTTACCTATATTTCAATAGTCAGAATCAATCTCATTGAATTATTAGTGAATTTTTTTGCGGAGCTGACTCAGGAATGGAAGAATTTGTTTAAACTATCTCTTTAAATATCTCCAATAATTATGCATCATTTCCTTGACTGTTGTGTGGATGTTCTTTTACTCCCTCATACTTACAATCAGGGAAAAGAGATATTGATCACTGCTAATGAGACAAGTGTGACAGGCAGATAGGTCTTATTCTTTAGCGCTCTTTTCTAATCTCAGACTACAAATTGCATAGCCAGGTCAGCTATTGAATAACATGCATTCATTCAATGACTTCTAATTACTTTTCTAAGTATCATTTAAAGCATTCAGTCATAATAATTTCATAAAATTCTCATTAGTTTTACCACAGTCACTCTCGCTTCAAAATTAACCTAAAATATGTGGGAGGGAAACAGATCAAATTATTTTCTCATAATTTTGCTGTTTAAGAGTTTTGTTTCAAATTTCAGCCAGCAAAGAAGCCTGAACCCAAAGGTTCCTACTCCCATCTTTATCGAACTTAAGGAACCCAAGTCATCACTTCAGTAAGTGCTTCCTCTCATGAACACAATGACTTAATTGACTTTGTCTCAAATTTGTAATCTGATATAGGAATCTCCTGTTCACTTCAGTCTTTCAATATGTGGGTATTTCTCATAAGCCTTCATACTTTTAATTAGTAGTGATGAATATTTCTTAGATGTGAAGGTTAAGAGGTGTAAATCGACCATTAAGGAAGTTTTGTCAGACCAATGTAAAACCATATATTGGTAGGAAAGTGGCTTTAAATTGAAAGAGGACCGATTAGATATGAGGAAGAAATTCTTTGCTGGAGGAGTAGTAAAACAGTGGAACAGGTTGTCCAGAGAAGCTGTGGATGTCCCATCCTTGGAAGTGCTCAAGGCTGGGTTGAATGGGGCTTTCAGAAACCTGGTCTAGTGGAAGGTGTCCCTGCACATGGCAGGGGGTTTGGAACTGGGTAACCTTTAGGTCCTTTTCAAATCAAACTATTCTACAAATCCATATTCAGGGTTTTACATAAAATTGGCTTAAATTTTGATACTGTGTAACATCCATGACTCCTACTTGCATTAGAAAGATTTTCAGAAAACTTATGCTACTTTTATTGAGGCACCATATGTCATGGGATTTATTCAAGGTCTGTACACAATAGTGATATAGGACTTGTTACACTTCAACATGAAACATTAAAATAATACTACAATTTTTAGGGACTTTTTATACAAATGAAGGGACTACAATGACAAAAGATCAAAGAAAACCAAAGCTGTAATCGCTCCTGCAGAACCTCACCCACAAGCCAGGTACAAGGATAGTATCTGTCTGTTAATTGGAGTTTACCAAAATCAGGCCATATATATGTATGTATATATATGTATATATGTGCTGGTATTTCCTTTTTCCTACCTGTCTCTTTCTAAAAAAATAGCTTTTCTGTTTGCTTAAGATAAGCTATTTACCCAGCTTCAGCATGGCTTACATTTCTTGTGTTTGAGAAATACTAATTCCCTTTCCAAAGAAATGAAAAGTCAGACAGAGTGTGGTACCGTGTCCTACAAGCCTCATATGAGGCCTCCATGATTTGAAGCACTTAAACCAAGGTCCTCTCTAGAATGCAAAACCAAACCCTTGCTGTCCAGTCCAGCTCATTAATTAAAAGACCCTTCTGATTTTATGGTGCTAATTAAGAAACCTGTAACTTCAAAACTCTTTCTTTTTTCCTAATAGTGTTTCTGCTACCTCTCATTGGTTGTTTTTTGGATAAAGGTTGAATTATGTGTTCCTTTGAAAGAGCTGCCACTTCCACTCAAGCACTCATCAACATCCTTAAATAAAGTTTTTTCTCATTTGAATTAGGAGAACTGGAATCATTTGGTGACAAATATAAGCAAACATGGGGTGCGGGTGTCCCTGTTAATTCACCCACAAATATCACCGACTTTCTATTTAACCTCTCACCCTTTCAGCTTCCTGGGTTGATATGAGCTAAGGAAAACAGGAACCGTTACCTTTTCACCTTACACTTATCATTGTTAATAATAATAATACCTTATTATTGCACATAAAACTGCCTATTGTAATGAACACTGGAATAACACTTATTCCATTTAAATAATACATGCGTGCCCTGGTTTTGGCTGGGACATATAATCAGTATCTCGAGAATACATAATTTAATTTTTTTTTAAATCACTGGGATTTTAGTTATTGTTATTTTTGTCAACGGAGTTGAATTTTATGGTCATTTTCCACTTGTTTTAAATCCAAACATATCTTATTAATATGTGGTAATGCTAAGCCTTTTGTCAGATATTGATGCATTCATCATGTTACACAGGCATACACCTATTATGAGCTTTTCTAACCAGCCAGCCTGTAAAAGTAACTTTTTATCAAAAAATCTTGATTCTTAATAAACTTTCCTTAACGTTTCAAAAATTCAGGGAGTATGGAGAGATCAGCTTGGAGTAAGGATTTTGTCTTTAATTCAGTGGGAAAAGCAGCCTGCTGTTTTAATGAATAACCACAAATGACTGCTACACTAGCAGATATTGATTTCAGCAGGGGCTACTTGTCTCCTAGGCTGACATTTAATATCTGTTAAAGGGATTTTCCTGCTGACTGACTTCAGCAAAAGCATTACATTAGGACTTCAGCCAAACTTGTTGGTATTAGTAATTCTCCTTGAAAATATCTTTCAATCAGAATTGCAAAAAGCCAAAAGCAAGGCAAAGTTTGATTTGGCAAAATTAGAATGAGTAGCAGTAGAATACAGAAGACGGGAAAAAAGCCTCAACAATTAATTCCAATAGTTTTCTACACTGCACATAGTAAGTTAAGAGATCTCCTAATAGAAAGCATCCTGCCCCGATGGTGTTGCAAATACACTCTGCACTCCCATGTCACTTGTTACGTCTGTGTGAGTGTAGCTGCATAGTCTCCTGTTCAGATAACAGGATAATAGATAACAGGGATAACAGCTGCCTTGTCCTGTAAGAAGCAAAGAGCATGGATTCACAACACAGTTCAACACATGCCCTTGTTTTCCTCTGTTTACATCAAATGAGCAACTCTAGTTTACACCAGTTTTTATTCATCCTTCTATTACATTTGAAGTATGAATCCAATCTTAACCTGCATTTTTTTCCTGACTTTGGTAGTTTTCCTTCAGCCTTACTTTAAATGTTTCCTCTGCTCTGGCTACTCAGATGCATTACATGTTCACATGTCTAAATCTAAAACTGAAAGTTTTGTAAGAATTCAAACAGAGGATATTTTATTTTTGTGATGCACTTAATTTCTTTTCTGCTTTTTGATGCAGTCAAAACCTATAATGTAAAAGCTGGCATCAACTTTTCAACTGAGACTTTCCTGCACCTAGAACTGGACTTTTTGACCTTCAGAGTCTGATTCCCAGAATTCCTTACCTTCTGCCACAAATAGACTATCACAGTAAATTTCCGTTTCTACCTTAGAACAAGGACAGTGAAAAAGAAAAAATTGCTATGGTCTGAATAAGATAGCCCAGTATCTTACAATGAAAGGATAAAAGTGCTATCTGAAAGATGAGAAACCATGTTGAATACCACTTTTCCTAGTTTGGTAGAAGATGAAGGATACAGGGCTTCCAAATTTGAGGCAACTAACTCAACCATAATTTTTATGTTTTAGGAGAGAAAGATGTCACAACTCAACTCTCCCTTTCAATTTCTTTTGCAAGAAAGACTCAATGACTAGCCAGGGCTGTGAACTTTAGCGATGACTATAATTGGATTTGCTTATTTCGAGGTTTTTGTTTGCTTTATACTTTGTCCACTCATAATGTCTCTCTCCCCAAAAGGAGCATCAGGGTGAGATGAATTTCTGTGGACCAGGGCTCAGGCACTTCTTCAGTTCTTATCTGCTCAAGGCTACCAGGTAGGCCAGATAGGAGAGTCACAGAAAGGACTGTGTGCAACTGGGTGCAGACAGCCTCAGAGAGGATGTAGAAACCAAAGCTTCCAGCGTGTAGTTTTGCTGCCACTCAGAAAGCTACAGAGATGGCTGGAAATTAGGACCTTCCACAAAGGTGGGTAAAAAAACTGCTTATATGATCCCTATCACTGTCCTTTCTCTGACTTACTCTGAGTTTTCCACTTTAAACAGTTCTGTTGCTAGTTTTCTTGGAATTCTGTTTCTACTAAGTCTGTATAAGCATCAATGCTTTTTTCCCTGAAGTGTGTTTTTTCATCGCTGTGCCCTTGTGTAAAACTCATATTTTGATTTTGTTCATGCTACCACAAAGCTAATAGCATTTTAACCCACTTTACACTGTCATGAATGATGACAAAACAGCAAGCAGTGATAAAACATCTCAATAGATAGGAGGTTTCCTGGGAAACTGAAATTGTCTGAACTTTTCCAGAATCATTTAAAATATATAAATAAAAAGTAAATGGTTACAAGACTTTTTCCTTCCCATGATGGTTCTAATAGGATCTCCTCTGAGAATTTGCTGTTATAGTTGGCCAGAAATCCGGATGAATGTCCTCTCCACATTACCATGTATTGTAATACTCTCCTGCTGTTCTGTTCCAGATTAACAGGAAATGGGAAACAAAATAATATCTTTTATACAGAAATGTATATAACAAGATTTCTTTTCTATCACTTTTTAAGAGGTGAATTTCTTGGAATTTTGTCATGAAATTTTGCCAGTGAGTCTGCTTTTTATTTAGAACAAATAAAACTATATATAAAAAGCCCAGAGGAATACTGCAGGTGAAAGGGTAAATTCCATTTCTAGGACATGCTGTTTCTGATTCTAACTTCATTTCCCTAACAACAGTTGAAGAAGTTCTTAATGAGCTTTACATAAATCCATTTTGTCTAGTTAGAGCAGCAAATCAGATGTAAATGTTTTTTAAGCTACCACAAAAGACCATTTTCTAAATTGGACTGAACTGATGATGGCCATGATATCTTTCAGTATAACTATAGTTGCTTCAGTATAACTGAAACAAACATACAGAATGGTGGGTTCTGTTTTATTTTTTCATGTATTTTAGGGCCAGAAATTCTCATGTCTGAACCCTTCTCTAAGACAAGAATACAGAGCCTCATTGCAGCTCCAAGTTCAGCTTGAAGTTCATTGCATCCTCTGAAAAAACCACCATCCTTGATGCTAAGTGTGCAATGGCAAAATATTTTTCTCAACGATATAAGGGTTTCTTACCTACAGTTTTAGAAATATGAACCCTTTCCTGTATTTGACTGACTAGCTCTAAACCAGATCTTGCTGTACTGCTGTATTTATATACTGCTAGGTTAAAAGCTGACAATTATCTTTTTCCAGAAACTTGATCCTGTGTTAATTCTCCTCAAGTCATCACTAAAAGACATATTGGAAAAACTTAATAACATTCATTTTCCTGAGCCTCTCAAGGCAGGTGAGACTCACCAGGTAGTGACCCTGGACCACCCCTACTGTTCCTTCTAGGACACCTTCTAGTTTGGAGAAAGGGCTGTTCTCATGCAGGAATGAAAGGCAAAACTGGAAATATTCTGTGTATGAGGCCAGATTCCATCTTGTACAAGGAGTAGTTCAGTGTTATATTTCCCTGCTAAAAAAAAGAGAAAAAGGTGGTGTGAGTTATTATTCAGTGTGCTGTGATCACAAATGTGACACATTTGATTCATTTTCATATGCTCTCTTCAGACTTTTTATTCTTTCTTCTTGTTCTTTTGGTTCTTGTAAATGATAAGAATGTGTTTTTTGCAACAGATGAGGAACAAAGCTATTTTTTAATTCATACATCACGAGTAGGAGGTAAGTAGAAAAAAGGCAGATCATTTCTCAGGCGCTTTAGCAGATCATTAAATAGCAAAATAAAATATTTATCTAAGTTTCAAGAGCTGATAAGAGAGCAGGAACAAATAATGAATTCATATTTTCTGCAGAATTTAAATATCTGTTATTGTAAAGTTTCCTTAAATTTTATTGAATTTTCCAGATTACTGGTTTTTTCTGTTTTAAAACACAATATAAAACAGAGTTAAAGCAAGTACTACCTAACTAACAAGTCTGCACAATATACAAGAGAGAAAGAAACTCAGTGTGAGAGTGAATGACAACAGGAGAAGCACTTGGATATTTACCAGAAACCAATTAAATGCTCTTAAACACAGTTTTTTACAGCCCACTTCTCTGCTGAAGAACACTATATTACAAGATTTCTTCTGTGCAATTCTTTCTGGTACAAGGATTTTAATCCAAAACCTGCTAAACCCAGTCCTAATCTGTATATTCACCGAAGATCAGGCCTTGTATGAGCAGAAAGGAGAAAAAGGCTTCTGAATTTCTTTTAACACTTGCATTATAAAGGCATTTCGATCTGTAGGACAAAGACACCCAAAAGAGCCAGCTATGATTTGCAGTTTCTAATTACTTGCTCTAGGAGAGCAGGAGAGCTCTGCATCTCATTTTTTTTATATTTGTGTAATCATCTCTTGAGAGCAGTTCCCAACATGAGCAACACTCCCCTGTTTTCATAACATTTCAGAAATGTGCTGGCCTATTGCCCCTTCCACCTCTCTGTCCTCAGGGCACTGTTCAGCTCAAATTGTATTACTGAGAGTGAATTTGGCCCTGAGCACTTTGCCAACAATATATTAGCTACGATCCACATGTTATAACTCAAGCATGGTGAGTCTCTATCCTGCAGTGCTACTGTGCCCCTGGGCTTGCAGCTAAGCACTTTGCCATCTCAAGCACTCCTTCCATTAGCTACAGGGCTCAGGGTGTTTTAGTGATTTTTTTTCCTCCCTTTTCTTACGGTATGTGCCTTTGTCTTGTTGTTTTCAGCTTCTGGCCTCCTTCAGCTATGGAAAGATACAGATTTGTTTATGTGCAGTAAAGCTGCTGCTTCCAACGAATAGCTTGCAGTGCAGAAAATATGAGAATCTCAAAGTGCTCCATTAGTGAAACTTTCTCCAGTCAGCTGCCATGTGGGTCTAATATCACCAGTGTTGCTTTTTATGTTTTTCCTCAGAGTCTGTGCACTTTGAAAAGTACCATAATTTTCTATTATATTGGATCTTTCTTAGTTAGAAAGCTGGAATCCAGAAAAAAAACACACCTGAACAAGAAAAAGCACGCATGAACAGTTTGGTTGCATATTCAAAGTATATTTTACCAGGGGCTCTCTGCATGTTATGCAAACAGTAATTAATTACTCATTCTGTGAGGCACACACACATTATGATCTAAATTATATAGCTGAGGAAACTGAGTTTCACCAAATATCAAGGTCTAGCATTTCCAGAGGCTGGTTATCCACTGGTCCCAACAAATGCAAATACCTTCCTGCTAGGCTGCCCATAAAAAGCACTGCAGATCTGGAAACAAGGCAGGAGCCCTAATTCCCAGCCCTATATTCATTGTTTTTCCTACAATTAAAAGAAAATTACACTGTTTATGATGCTTGCCTTCACCCATTTAAGAGATCTTCAGTTACTGACCACGGCCAAATCAACTACTGTAACAGTTGTTTTAGCACAGACTAGTCAATGCTTATCATGGACTGTAAAGTTTTTCTGGTTTCAAGAACAAGCATCAAGAGACTGATCTCCATGATTCAAGAAAATAGCAAAGTTAAATCCTGTCTAGTGAAAAAAAGAAACAAAGTTTTTCTAATCTCTCTGACAGTATTCCATGCTGGTGGCAAAATATTCTGCTCGAAGTTCTGCAGCTAACAATATTTCAGGATAGGGGAATTTCAAGGGCAGTTTCTTCTTTTTAAGGTTAGACAATTCTACTTTGATCTTAAGTGCTTTATGAAACAGGAAAAACTCAGAGGAAAGTCTTCTCTCGCTGCCCAAGCATTAGGGTGTGATCTGCTTTAGCCTTTTCTGTGGTAAGAGGTATTCACTTGGAATAAAGCCTGGAGTATATTTGCTATTCACATGATGGAAGAATGTTTTGTGTTTGTAACCATAGATATTGGGGCTCACAGCATCCTTTTACACCACTTTCTTACATGGTGTGGCATTTTTTTTCCGTATTTTACGATCTGATTCTCAAGAAGAAAACATTAAAGATAGCAAGTAAGCCCAGGGAGAAAAAAAAAGAAAGGTATTTGTTCTTCATGCATACTTTTGGGATCTGATGATGAAGGATTTTTTTTTGTGATTCTGATGTGATCTGGTGGTTCCATCTTTTGGATAAAAATTCCATTTCCTTTTTATCCAGCAGCAATGCATTACAAAAGAAAACATCCATCACAGAAGCACTGGGATATGTAATTTTTGCAAGTCCTGGTTCTATTCCCTGCCACTGTGCTAGATATGGAAAAACCATGAAGTTTATCTGAATATAGTTGCTGATATGATTATAGGGATGTATGTTGTTTGAAATCTGAAGCCTTTAGAATATATAACATTTCACTGAACATATGAATTAAATACAATTTCCAACTTTCGTTGTTCACTTTTGTAATAAATTATGAAAATAGTTCATAGTTTCTGCTACATCATTTTTTCCCTTCATCAGGAAGATATGTTATTTTAACAAGGGATGTGATGTAATAATCTTTCTCACCTGTTTTTCCTTTCTTTTTAGTTTTATTTTTTTTTGGAGAGGAGGGGAGCTGTGATGTGGAATCAATAAAGAAAGGATGAAGTTATGCAGAATGGAGGATTTAATGAAAAGCAAAATACTATTCAACCATTCACTTCTCCAATCTGATATTTGTAACTAAATGGAGTTAGAATGTTGGCATCATCTCTTTGCATGTGTGAATTCAAATGAATTATTTTGCCATGGAGAACATTAGTTTAATTTTGTTCCTTAACTTAAAGCCCTGAAATCCCTGGAGATGTTTACGTTATGAACCGTTCAGGCTAGATAGCATATCTGTCTTGCACAGCACTGAACACACTATCAGATTTAAGCAAATAATAAATAACAATAACAATAAATTGTACACACAATAAACTGCCCTTAAAGTGTGCCTGGAAAAATTTCAAAGGTCTGGAATTTCTGTCTGAATACATGTCTTGAGTCAAAACAAAGCTCCCAAGTCTTCCGTTTAAACAGACCCTTTTCCCCAGAATGATCCAAGCCCAGCTGTGAAATCCAGACTTCAGGATTTAGTACCTGGGTATATGTAATTTATTTCCATGTTTTCTGTGTCTCAGTTCACTCAGTTGCTAAGAGAATAGTGGAGTTGATGTCAGTGTTACAAAAATATTTCCTACTATATTTTTAATATGAAACAGTGTTGAATCTTGGGAATATATATTTTGTTCTTAGTTACTTCTATTGTGAGACTCCATAGAAAAAAATTGCAAAAAAAAGCTACAAGAAAAACCCCAAACAAAAATAAACCTCAACAACAAGACTTCATCTTCTGATTCAGAGACAAGAGTGCTCTCTGGAAACTAAATATGACTAGAAAAAGAGGGGCAGGGGGAAAGACTGAAAAACACAGAACTCAAGAGTAATGCTGAACTTTCAATCAGACTTTTTTTTCATGAACTTTTAAATCATGGTTTTCATGACCACCTCCTACTGCTTTTCTAAACCCACAAAGCCTGACTTGAAACAGCCTATAGGCGCTGAAAAATCTTTTTATGCCTAGCTCTCTTATGGTTGACATACCCTTGTTTCATAAGCATCCTGCTCCCTTCTGACAGACACCAACCTATCCTCTAACTATGCATTCCTTCTGATGTCTCCACCAAACCACTCCCATCATCTCCCACTTCATTCTATTCCAATGGAACTCCAACCTAACACATACAACCTCGAAGTATCCTAAATTCTACATTGTCTGTCAGTGGCAAACAGACCTGCAAGTTCATTTGTTAAAAGGCATTAACAGAAGAGCTAGACTTTCCCCTATGAGTTAATTATCATCCTTAATCTTATTTCTTAGTCAGATTATTGTATCAATGAAAAACTATAAAGTATATTTTTCCTCTGCTGATTCAGTTTGTTGTTCATGTGTAGTGTTCTGGATAAGACATTATTTTTAATTTTAGAAATATAGCAAGGAAATACACTTAACCATATCTTAATGAAAAACATGTAAATGGAGATTTAGAAAATAATTAGAGCCTCTTACTGCCCAAACTCATTTTCCAAATAATTTTAAATAGTCAGAATGGGCCGTAACTAAAATAAAATTGTAAAACTGATTTCAAACAACTGCACAATAACTAAATATCGTTCAGAATTAGTTTTTATGGGATTTGGATAACTAATTCACCAAAGCTCCTTTGAAAATCCCAGTCTGAGCTGTGTTAATTCATACTTGAAGAAGTGAAAGGAATGTGTATGCTAGTGCAAAAGTTAATTAAGAGGTGATTTTACATTCCAGATAAATGCTATGATGTTCTGGACTGGACTGGGTGGATACCAGGAATATATGACATATTTTCTCTTGCATCGGAGATCAAAGCAAAAGCAAAACATGGCTCTGATCAGGCATTCAGCCATCAAAACCTCAGGAGACATTTTATATCTCAAGATTATATATATATAAGATATAACCCCTCCAAACCCATTAAAAAATCTGTTTTGGTAATTCTTTTCAGTTGCTTTTTAAAATAAGACATTTCTATTTACTCTTTGCTCTCAGAGTAATACATTTTTCTTGAATTCCCTGCCACCCATTTCATCAGTTCACAATTTTCCACCACTCTAATCTACAGCAGCAGTCTTCTAAATAAACTTCCTGGCATTTCACACAGAGAAAGCTTTTCTTTTACAAAACAACATTGATATTTTTAGAACATATGCAAATCTTTAAAAACACATGCAAACCAAATACACGAAGTACCACTTGTTTCTGGTTGTTTGGGTCGCAGCATTTAAGAGCTCCCACCAAAGCATCTGACTACCATATACTCTTTACAAGAGTGAAATCGTCAATAAACCCAAGACAGAAAAAAGACTTTAGCAAAGCCAACATTTGATAACTATTATAAAATAAAAACCCATGTTCCCCTTCAGAGGTCCCTGGTAGGAGAGCAGGTGTTGAGTAATCTATTAACAACTTTCTGCTAGTGCTGCATATATGATGATTGCTTCCCATCTTTCTCCTTTGCTCCAAATACTACACAGCAAAGAGCAGAAGACCCTAAGCAAGGCAGAGGCTGCTTGACAAATGCTCAATTGACCAAATGATTTCAGGATCACAAGACAATTCTGGCAGCTGTAGTGGAAAAAATATCCCTGAACCCAAATCGTGTAAGCAGTGAGAAAATCACCCTCAGGAATCCTTAAGGCAATCACACTGTGTACTCCAATAATTTTAGTGAGCACGAAACTTGAGACAAGTTATACAAAAACAAATTCTAATTCCTTGCTGACTTGTTAGTATGTGGAATTATGTCAGGCATGGACAAGTTGTTCATAAATTTGTGGGAAATTGATGTGAGGAGTTGGGGGAATGGGGAGAGAGAAAAATTATACCTGTTCCAAGAGAAAGGACAAGATAAATTACCAAAAAAGCTGCATATGTCTGAGGCCAGGCTATTGTTTTAATCAGTTCTGTGTGGTAGGATCATATTGTTCCTCACTAACCCAAGTGATGCAAATCAGAATGAATAGTGAAAATCACAGCTCCTTCTTCATGTGCTCAGCAGTTGCTGATGGCCACTGGGAGCCCTGCCTTTCCTTGGGAAGTGCTGACACCAGGAAGGAGAAGCTGGAAGGACTGCAGCCTGCACAAAGGAAAAAGCTCTTTCCTCCTTTTTCCTCTCACATAGCTGTGCAGAACCAAAAGGCATAAAACAGCACTTGAATAAATGATTTTATTATGCAGGATACAAGAATAGGAAAGGGCTGAGTAAACAAACGCAAAGAATAAAATTCCAAAGCTTGGTGTCATTAAGAGGACCATACTCCCCATTTCACATGTCTGTATATCATTTCCTTTCCTACAGAGGCTAAAGTCAGTACTGTGACTGTCAGTATAGGAAGCTGGAACAGTCACATTACAGAGCAATTGTTTGCAGTAGAGCTGTGTCACAGAGGCAGTGGACTTCATGGAAGAAATCTCCCAACTTTTTTAAGAGTTTGCCAGCTGGCTAGCACTGCAACATCGGGGTCATAGATTTCTGACTCTCTTTTTAATAGGAACTGTATTTACGTGCAGAAAGAAGGAAGGTTTTGAGAGTGCAGGATTAAGGTGTGTTTATTTTGTGCCTGATTTCTACCATACAAAGGACTTTGTGTTAGTTGCGCAGTCATACAATAGTCTGGAGGGTAATAGAAAACCCCTGAATAGAAGGAAAGAGAATGGTATTGGAACAGGAAGACAATCACCAATTCAAGTGAAATACAAAGGAAGCACTGTGAAGGCCTGGTCCATAACCTTGACAAAGTTTTACATCATCTATATTTGATTAAACTTCATGATTTATCTGCCCTCTGAAATTAAATCATTTCAGTAATGTTACTTTGAAAAAGGACGTCTATAAGAAAGGGGAGAGGTGGTTCCAAAGCAGTGGTACAATATGCCTCTTCTTTTGTCTTTCAGTAATATACAGTGAGCAGTCTACAAAGATACTGGAAGTGCCTCCAGGTTTCCTGTTTTGAAGAGGGAAACGTGATCATACAAGAACTGTCCATTGAGCATCTTAAATCTGGTTCAAAACCACATAGACATTAACATACAAGTTCACTTTCACAATTGCAGAATACAACAATTCAACAGAATCAATCCAATGGAAAACTGTGGCTGCATCTAATAAAGTTCTTTTGTATATGTACAGTACTATAATAATAGAGGCAGCGTTAAACTTTTGCACCACTTCCTCTGAACATGCATTTTCTGAAGCCAGAGTTAGTAAACCAGAGAGGAAGGTGAGCTGCATGGTGGAAAGCAAAACAAAGTTCATTTAAACATCTCTTCTGGAATGTTTCTGTCACACAGGGATTGTTAGAGTTCCCACTTCTGCAAATTCTAAAATAATTTATTGTCTTCTAATTATTCATTTGTTGGACTCTGAATACTAATGATAAAAAAACAATTTTTAACAAGGTAGCTCTTGCTTTGTCCATGAGCTTCTAGAAAGGGTGTAAGTGCACATAAGTACTGCAGGGTTCCCAGCAGAAAGGTTGTCACTCTGTATGCAGAGGATCTATGATTTCCCGACTGCTGAAGTATGACCTTAATTCTGCCAGACTTATGGTCTTCTGAATAAGAATCTGGCAGTCAATTTTGCAGTGAATCAGAGATGGAAAAGTTGGTTCTGGGCTAAAATCAACTTCTAGATCAATTAAACATGCTGTGTAACAGTGTGAAGATTTTGTTCTGTCCATTGTAAATACGAACACCTACAGAGCTCCTCTCAAAGCTAGGATTTCAAAAGCAACTGGCCAAGTCCATTTAAAGAGATGAGCTAGAAGCCCTATTTTCTCAGTTCAACAAGAGCAACTGCTCAGTGATGCTGCAAACAGGACTCACATCTTGCTGCCTTTTCTGGGACTCCTGAGCCTCACTATTTGTTGCCCTGCTCTGGAACATTTTGCAGAATGAGTATAAACCTTTGTCTTGTAGCTCTTTTGGATTTAAAGTCACTGCAGAAGCAATAAGGAGATCTGCTCTCTCATTTGTCTTGTTCATGGAAAAGTGCAATTTCCTTTGGTTTACACCTATGGGTGACTCTGAGTTTTGCTTTTGTGCTTCAGCAAATATCTAGCCTGAATCTGTCTCATCTGCTGAGTACTTCAAGCTCAAAGTAAAACCCTGGCAGGCCATGTTGTGTAGAATTTCTGTGTTCAGTCTGAAGAATCAAATCTCTTTGTTAAGACAAGATTTCCTGAAAAATCAGAGCTTGCAATGCTTGTATTTTTCAACTATCAAGAGATAACAACATGTAGATGCTAGCATGTTCCGACCTGGAAGCCCTGACTACTAGGACAATTGATGTAAAACTTACGCCAAGTTTTGCACCGCAAAATCTTGTGAAGAAAGGAAGAACAAGAAGATGGATACAAATGTCTTGTTTATCTCAAAGGCATGTCCTGCAACTCTTATTCCCTGACTTTGTATTATAGAGTGGGGAATATCTAGGGTATGACAAAAATGTGTTTTGCCCATGTCTGAATTTTCTTTGTGGAAAGCAGGGCACAAAAAGAGCAATGACAGTCTTGTTCCAGCATGAAGCTGATCCACATCCAGACTCAAGAGCTACAGTCTTGAAATACTTGGGTGTAGAATCCTTCCTTATCAAGGAAAATCCAGTAATGACATCTCTTCTGAATCCAGTACCAGATGCTTCTGGAAGGAAGAATAATTTGAGGAAAAGACAACTTAAACCTGATATGGTCTCATTCACATTTCGTAGTATGTTAATATAAGTATTTGCAGAAAACCTTGTGATTTACATCTACTTGTGGAAATGCACAGATGCAAACACCATGTTTTATTTCTTACTATAGATAGGATTAATCAAGTCTATAGTGCAGAAAGCAATGGCTATAGTTATAACACAATGCAATCTGTTTTCTGGAGTGTTGTCTTATAGATAAGAAGCTACAAATTAATATTTTGTATTTAGACCAGAAATCAGAATTCCTAAAAATTTACAGTAGTGCAGGCTTTTTTTTTCCCTCTGGTTTCATCCCAAGAGTCTGGGACATGTCCACTGAAGCACATAGCTGCAGTGGTTGAAGATATTGCTGCATCCACTGCTGTCTCATCTCTCATCTTGAGGCTGCTAAAGGCAAAATTATCTGCCCACGGTTCAGCCAGTCTGTTTCATAGTTTTCACACAAATTGACCTCTGTGGGTAGTTTAAGCTCATGTGTGAACAGCAGCAGCAGAGATCTGAGCATGATCCTGCTGCTGCTTCTCAAGGGCAGACATGCAAGGAAATGAGCTGCGACAGCTGCAGCTGAAAGCTCTGCAGCAGGGCAGAAGGTGGGAGACCACTGGGAGAAGAGCTGCCCACCCCAGCTGTGCACTGTCATTGCTCTGCAGAGCTGCTGCAGGAATTGCCCCTGTGAGGCCCAGGACGTGGCTTCGGCTTCAAAGGTTACCCACTACCTAATATTTAAACAGTTTAAGCTTACATGTATATTGTTACCTCAAGTGGCTTACGGTGAGCTAGTAGAGGAGCCTCTGTAAAGAGATCTGAGAGAGAGAAAACAGGAGTCCTGAGAAGGAGGGCAGTTCTACAACAGGGTGTCTATTCGCACAGCACTAGACCTCACAGGGAACAAATCCCAGTGGAGTGAAAGCAATGTGGCTTCCAGCAGCTTTTGCTGATGGGAAGCACTGCAGATCTGCAGTGTCTCTGGTTAGCTAGCAGATATTTTATTAACTAAGAACTATGGGAAAGGAAAGCCCTAGGACAAACAGACTATTAAAAATGCAGAAGAACAGTTCAGCAAAGGAAGAAATGGGCTTCCAAATATTTATATTTTTTTACACTTGATCAAAAAATTGAATAAGCTTGATTGTTTATAAACTCCTGGAATAGTTTAGTCTGGAAGGAAGCTCTGCAGAAGGCCCACACTCAAAGCACAGCCAAAGCCAAATTTAAAGTTGGACCCAACTTGGAAATTAGATCATGTTGCTCAGCTATTATCAATGGCTAACCAACCTGAAAAAAAATTTAAACAGCTGTTTGCTAAAGGGTAGCTTTCTCATCCTTTAAATAAGTGTTCACTGTGCCTCTTATTTTATGCCACAGCAGAACGAAGAGACCAGACTTCGTTCAGCAGGTTACCATGAGTTTGACATCACAAGAGTCCTGTAAGAGCTACGTTGAGAGAGTAGTGCACACACCCAACCTTACTTTAAAACATGACCATAAAGTGACCATAAAGACATGCTGAGGTAAACTGCAGTGCGCAGCTCTTCCTGGGACAGACCACAGTAAGCATCTCTCACAGCACAGCTAAAGCAGCTCGTCATGGGATGACTCACAGCATTAGGCAAACTGAAGTAAAAATACTGCTTCTTTAACATTTAATTAAAGGTTAAAAAGAAAACTGTGTTATAGAAAAATGTTTTAAATAATAATAAAAAAAAATACAGTCTTGTACCACACAGAGAAGCAAGAAGACATGCCTCAACAACTGTGGCTGCATCTGCACTGTTTTCTCTGAAACCACAATGCAAATACAAACTCGTTTTATGCAGGTTATGTTCTCAGCTACCAGGTCAAAAAGTCAATAGAAAAAAAGCATGTTATGAAAACCTTATGTTTGACTGTAAACTGCATTGAGAATTCACTGAGGTTCTTAGCAGGATAACACTATTCAGTGTAATTCAGACGATGGGCACACCTGCCTCAGAATGGAGGAAAATAAAGCCTGAGAAGACATGCTTCCGTGGCTGACTGAAGACAAACAAAAGAGTGTACAGTGAGATTTCCAGTCTCAATGCATCAAAGTAGATTTGGCACTGTTTGTGAGATCTTATTTTTGGACCAATGTTCCAATCTCAGATATAAAGCCTCTTATTTTTAGTATGCCAATGTTTGAAAAAAATAATTCGAATATAAAATATGTTTAAAAACATATCTGCATAAAATTAATTGTATTGCTGGATTAAACACTTCTAATTTATTTATTTATTATTCAGCCAGAATTATTTAGCAACAAGCTCTAGCTCTTTTAATCTCTCTGCCTCTCTCAGAGTTGCCGATAACGAACAATATTTCTGGTTCTCCAGCTGCAATTAAGAGTGCTATTCTTCTCAAAAGAAAGGGAAACATCTGTGTTTGTATCATGTTATGTTAACCACCTAGCAGCTGGATCACAGCACTAGGAACGTAGCCTGGCAACTCTAAAGGACTCTAGAGAATTAGAGCCCAGAGACCATAGAATAGTGACAAGAGTCTGGTACAGACTCATATCAAGCTGCTGTGAAAAAATACCAGGTTTTTAGGGGTGCTTGTTCTAGCATCAAAATACATAAGGTATGTTATCATAAATCAGCTTTACAAGCAAAGCTTGTAAAGAGAAATTAGCTACACCTAAACTATATTGCAGAGATTGAAACCACAATGTCAAAACCTGTCTTTTTTTTTTAAAGCAGGGAAATTTAAGTTTGCTTACAGAGCAAATTATTATTTAACTCCTTTCTCCCACAAGCCTTTGTTGTCTGGACAGACAAGTTCTGACAAATCTTCCTGGGAAGGTTTAAGGAGAATTCAGTTAACCCTCTGCTGCCCATCCCACCCCTTGGAAGGAAACATTGCCTGGCCCTAGAAAGAACTATTTAAGCCAGAAGCAGCATTCAGCCCACGGGAGGTAACAGCTTAAATTGGCATCTCTTTCTTCACTGCACGTGGTTTGGAAACTAAGAGTTTACAAAGACCACACCTACTCCAGCCAAGACAACCTTGCAGATTATCTTTACCAGAAACTTCATGCTTTGGTAGCCCTGAATGAGTCTGGTTTGATGGCTCATAAGACAGACTGTGAGCATTGATGATTATACCAATGCTTTGATGCTTTCTGCCTTATGTCAGTAAGGTTCACTAGGCCCTCGAAAAATAGCTTTATATTTAAACTGCTCTTGCTTATGCTTTCGGATGTTTCATTTCTTTTAACTGTGACCTTAATGGCTACTTTTAACTTATTTTAATAATTTTCACTCACAAATTACTACCATCTAATCTCGGTTTTGACAGAATTCTTGGAAAGCTATTTCTGAAGAAATACACACATTTTAGTGGCCTTAAATGAAACTTAGGTTCAGAATAACACGCAGAAGCTTATTGGCACAGTGTACTGTGCCAAATTAAATAACAAAAAGTTCATGGTTTTTTTATTTAGTCATTGACCAAGAGAGTCCTGAAAATTCCTTATGGAAGATCTGCAGAATAACCTATATAATGTTGTTTTGTATTTAAGAAGCTTCCAAGTTAAATAAAAAATCCCTCTGCTCACTCCCTGGAAGCACATTCAGATCTCCTCCCTATAGCTGCAAAGCAACATGTTGCACAGCCCTTCTCCTGAAAGCAGTTTGTTCCTTCCTGAGCAAGCAACTACCGGGCACACAGCTCTGCCTGTCCCGCAGAACGATTTAGAGTGTAAATAAATGTAAATGTCTCTATCAGATGCACAGCTGGAGAGATCCTGCCTGCTGGGTGCATGACAGAGAGCACAAGGGTGTCCAGCTCATTGTAGGACTGTATGAATACCTGAATGAATGGGATATATCAAAGTAGTGACTGCATATGAATTAAATCTTTGCTTTTGGTAAAGCTGCAGAGAAATAGTTTCATTGCCAGTTAAAAAGGGAAGGCATTTCAAGTCAATACCTTTGAGATTTTTTTAATCTTTCTTTTTCACCATAATGAATGACTAGACTGAACCAAAGCACCACAAATCTGTTTCCTATCTCTTCCTCCTCTTGTAAACTAAAAAAAGAAAAATGTTTATAGGTCTTCCAACTACAGAAAACTGTATATTTATTTTGTTCACTGGGAATTTTACACATTACAACAATACAGAATTGTGCAAGGGTTAGTAGGAAACCTGCTATTATTTCTAAAACATACATTGTGATATTATTTGAAAGGTTTATAGACCATGCTTTTGCTTTGATGCTAAAAATAAATTAGACTAAAAATAATTTCTGCTGCTAATAATTTCTCTGATTATCTTTACATTCAAGCACTTATTCATTTTGTTTCCATTATAAAAAAATTTATATTATCCTGTATCATATAGGCTTGAATAAAGATGTTCAATATATGTTGCTCTTTTCCCAGCATAATTAACTTGCAGGCAGTAGGAAAATAAATTAGACTAAAAATAATTTCTGCTGCTAATAATTTCTCTGATTATCTTTACATTCAAGCACTTATTCATTTTGTTTCCATTATAAAAAAATTTATATTATCCTGTACCATATAGGCTTGAATAAAGATGTTCAATGTATGTTGCTCTTTTCCCAGCATAATTAACTTGCAGGAAGTATGTGGGCTAGGTCAGCTCAGGCATATCCATTTACTTTTCCTTTGGAATGTCCCACAGGGTCAAGCAGTGCACAAAGGACAGTAGTTTGTGGTGTGATTTAACATTTGTAAACCCAGTGCACTCATCTGTCTGCATTGCTCTCATGTTTTAAATGCTTTTATGTGTATTGCAGCTACACCCAGCAGCCCGAGACACACACCGGGACTAAGTGCTACACCTGCACACACCAATCAGCCACCCTGGTTTCAAAGACTAAGCCTAGAGGTTGTCTTCTGGGTAAACATTTGATGCTTTCCTTCATCCCCACACACACTGATGTTAAGTCTCGCTGGTTACAACAAACAATTCCAGGGAGGTCTATTTTCAGGATACCTTCTCAGCCTGGCGGTAGGATTTGGACTTTATTGTTCCCAAGGCCTGTCTAACATCAGATGAAATCAACACACTGCTCTGTGACAGTTGATCTAGTTTCATTAAACTAGCCAGTACAGTACTAAAGAAATGCTATTTCTAGCAGTGATTTCTCACAACGTGATTGCACAGTCAGTGGATGCTCACGAAATACCCCAAAGATTCAAGGAGTTGGCTGCCATGAATTGTTCAGATAGAGTTAGCCATGGGCTCCAGGGCAGGTAGTCTTTACCAAAGAGCACAAGAGAGGCTTATTTGACATAAAGTTGCTTTCAAGCACTTCAGAAAATCAAAAGGACACTATCATGACAAAGATAACAATGAACATTTTCCAACACCTTAGCCGTCTTTACTATTGTAACATTTCCAAATGTGGAAATGTTACAGTTCTGCCATCCAAAATCCATTTCACAGTCTGCCTGGCTGCTCTATTGGGCTTTTTCATAGAGCAAAAACAAAGCATAGATAATCTAAAGTAACTTTCCCCCCATGCCTAGAAGGTATCACTGTCTAGGCTCCTGGCCAGATGTCATCATATGCTGCAAATGCTCTTGGTCACATGGATAATTGCCTGCTGACATTCAAATCCACCCTTCTAGCCTTTCATATCTGTGTTATTCTCCTGGGTCTGTGCCTACACAGATATCATTTAAGATCAGATCACATAGTCATGACAAGCAGGGAACTCCAGCCCACTGTGGTAACTGAACCTTTGACACAATTTCTGGACTTAAATACAGAGAAGAAAAAGACAACAAAGGAGATGAAGGCATGGCTGGAACTCACTGGGTATTCTTTGAGATAAAGAGACAGTAGAAACAGTAGACAGTATTTAAAGATGTGCAGAAATGTCTGAGGCTTGTTTTCCAGATTGGCATTTTGACTACATTTTAAAAGTTCTACTTGCCAGCTGCAAAATCTCCATTGCCTTCCAAAGTCAAACCCACCTACCACATCTATATCCAAGACTGACCTTAAATGGTCCAGCTCCTGACAATGCAGGTCTTCCATACTTCCAGGTTCTCTTGAAATAGGGCTCCTCTTTCCATGATCAAGCAGGAGCTACAAATCGAGAGAGGTTTGGTTTTGTTGGGGTTTTTTGGGGGGCTGGGAAAGGGGTGTTTATTTGTTTGGGGATTTTTTCAGAAGATTCATTCATGGTATTGACACTGAAAATACCTATTTTAAAAATGTGATTCTGACCCTTCCCTAACCACTCAATTAAATAAATGTTTGAAGGATAAACTACAGTTTGATTGGAACAGCTATATATAGACACATCTCATATAATTCCAACACAATCATCTTTTTAAAAGGTAGAGTTTAATAGTCAGATATAGTACATTCAGTATAATGTAAACTACTAAGAGCTTAATCAAGCACTGATAAGGATAAGATTTCCAGTATGGACACCCAGCCCATGAAATGTCTGTTTTTCTTAGCATACAGACAAGTGAAATAATAGGAACATATGAAACACATTGAGATATCTCATCTCTTTCTGTGTGTGCTTTAAAATGAGCAATTTTCATGTCAGTGAAGATTTGATTAGGATTTTGCTTGATTCTCTGGTTACTTTCCAATATCTTTTATAAACAATTCTGTCATTCTGTACTTAGGACAAGAATATCTTGTACATCCTATACTATATATAAACAGAAGAAGCTGTGCCTAAAATATATACTTACAGGCCCGAAGACAGCATATTTTCCAACAATACTGCAGAACAGCTTCTAATTCCTTTTTTGTAAATGGAAAACTTGACCAGTTTAAAAGAAGTGCTACTGTCCTGTGATAGCACATGCATTTCTTACAGGGTCAGGTAGAATACCCATAAACTCCTCTTTACCATCTAGGCTTTTTCCACTTTAAAATAATGGAAATAAAGTGCTTATACAGAATATCAATTTTGGAAGTCTCATGGTATGCATATAAAGTTATATGTATTTTCCCTTATTTATGGGTGCATAAGCTCTACAGAATATCATAATCAACAGCAGATTGAAGAAACTTTTCAAATTAGTAAACACCAGATGATTTATTGTTCACTAATATTTAATTTAAAAGTGTATTATTTTTGCTGCATTAAATGCTGTGAAATTTTCATAGCAAGCTATACAGAGCTGATTGGAAGCATATTGTATAATTATGTGGCAATAATCTGCATGAATTATTCTCTTAGTTTCTTTTAATCTTGATGCCCTAACAAAGGCTACCTTGAGAAAAAGAATATCACCGCAAGTTTTGTTTACTATAATTGATTCGGGAAAACTAAAGCTGTAGAGAACTTGTGGATCTAAGAATATTTGTCAGAATACAGAACTGCCAAGTCAGATGATAGCTATTAATTAAATATAATGGAACTCACACTGTAATTTTAGTAGTTACACACTAACAACTAAAATATAACTACTAAGATAGCAATCCAAAACCAAATATTTTTCCATTTTTCATAATTACTGAAATAGTTTCAACCTCAGTAGGAATTTTCCATGCACTTCCAACAGGTTAAATACTACTTATTATCCTAACAATCTTACAAGTTTAAAATTACTTAGGCTAAGTCTTGCAAACATTTGAGGAAGCAAAAATAAATAAGTTTTAAACTTTTTTCATTAAACTATATTGCTGAAAATCAAAGGAAAAAAATAAGTGCCAAACAAACAGCTAGCTCAAAGCACAGGCAGACTGAGCAGCCACTTAAAGCATGTGCATAAAACTTCAATTAAACATCTCTTGTGGCTGAGTTACAAGATTTGTCTATTTTCCTAGAAACATGCTTTTCCAAAATTTCGAAGGACTTAAATTATATCTGAGAACTCTACAATCTCATTTTTAAACCAGATGAAATCAACAACAGTCAAAACTGACTTGAGTTCACCCACACACAGCATGAATTTTTAACATATCTTTCTTTGACCTTATAAACTTAGTAAGGCTGGAGTTTTTCTGGCTTCAGAAAAACACTCAAAAATGTGTAGGATAAGGTGAAATTTTGCAAGAGGGTTAAAAATGAACTTTTCCTTTTATGATTTCTTGCAGTTTCTGGAGACCAATTTTTCTCACACTGGCCACGAACAGTGTTGCAGTCATATCACTCTCTTCCTCCTGTCCTATCATCTTCAAATTTCCACCCTCTGTAGCATATCTATTTCAGGCAGGTACTTTCTTTTCCTTTCTTTGCCTGTATAGTGTTTAGCTTACTAGGAGTTAGTATGTGAATGAGTTTTCCAATGTTACCACAATATAAAATTATTATAATAGTTCTTCGTGCTTTCTGATTTTGTCCAGTCGGAACACAGACAAGTAGCAATTAACCCAAATAAATTGACCAGGAGTAGTTCTTCCCTTATTGAACTGTACACAGTCATGGGCTGCAAAACATGTGTGGCATTCAACCCTTCACTTGATTTGTTTCTGACTTTGTAGCTCACTGTGGCAGCAGATGGCTTTGGTACAGTTATTAACTATAAATATGATAAATATGCAAGACTTGTCATCTTTGCCTTCTAAGCTATTCTGCAGCCGTACAAGCAACCCAAAATATAAACAAACACATAGGCAGTGGCTAGGCAGTGGCTAGCTAATTTAGGAGATACCCAGTCTTTCTCAAACTGCAGGGAGTCAAGTAACATTCCCCTGTTGCTCTGGAAAGAATGCTCCTCTGGCCAGCAGACTCCAAACCATTGCACATGGTCCCACAGTGGCTGCTGCTGCTGCAAGGCTCTTGTAGGCAAAATCCCCCAAATCTCCTCCCAAAATTTGGCCATATTTCTGGATGTGCCAAGAAGTTCAGTGCCACAGTCTTGATTAACATGGGTAAAAAATCCCCAAACCTGGTTTGCTTATTTTCTAATACATATTTCTTATCTTCAGTGACTGCAGAATTAAAAGAAAAAAAAAGAATCTTTTTCGAACAGAAACTTTTTAGAGTGAGTTACTGGTAAATTTCTGCTTTCTTTTTTCTTTCCTTAAAAAGTTCCAAACCTTAAAAAACAACCAAACAATTCTCAAGGATCTACACAGATCAGAAATTTCTTACACTTGAGCCAAAACTGAACCTGAATTTTGAGAGTGGAAAGGATTGTTAAATGTAAGGAGTACAATGGGAGGAAAACACTTAGAACTTTGTCAACTTTATAAGGAAATCAAGGACAAGATGGAAATATTACCTGCCTTCTGCAAAGAAATATATTGAGTGTATTTTCCCTGAAGCCGTTGAATGTATAAATTCTATATTTTCTGAATTAAAAGGCTTCTGAGGGGGGGAAAAAAATAATTTCACCTATCTAGGCTGTTGCCTCTCCACAGACAAACCCCCAAAGCCAACAAATGAACAAGAACACTATAATGGACGACCTAAATTGCCAAACCTAAAAAAATTTACTAAACATGTGGTAGAGAGTTTGAGATCCTTTGTAGAAGAATAGTAACCCATTATCCAATCTAAGAAAGATATAGGCTGAACCAGTAGTAGTCTTTTTCTAGAACCCATAGGAAGTCAGAGTCTGGTTTAACTGGAAGATAATTAGTTTCCTGATTTTTTTTAAAGCAGCATTCACTGTTTTGAGATGTGCTTTTCTCTATCATTCTTTAACTCACATAAATAATGATTTAGTGCATAAATTCCATTCGGTCATGAAGTAGCAGCTGCTTCATCTCTAGAGACACAAACTGCCTTGCTGGACATAGTTTTTGTTTGCCATGTTATTGATGGCTGGAGCAGAGTCCGGCATAATACTGATCTCAGGTGATTTCACATCAGGAAAAATGCATTGATTAGAAGCCTCATACACAAAGCACTAAAGGCATAGCAGGAAGAAGTCATTACAGCCATTGATGCATGGTTTCTGGGCAAAAGCCCAATGAGCAAGGTATTTAACAATTATGTTTGCATGCCTTTTGTCTCTTTATTCTCCTTGTGAGTGCTGAGAAAAACTGCAGCCCTTATATGGAAAAAACCCACAGGAATTGCTCAAAGCAAGAGTACAGTAATTATTGGTCTCTCTGACAGCAGTAATATGTGTGAGACAAACCTAAAACTCTTCCCCTGCTCTAGCCAGTAGGAGAGAACATTTCTACTCTTGGCATTTCACCTATTTCATGATGCTGCCTGTTCCTGCTGTGTCCTGGACAAAGACATTGACTTTTGTAAGTCATTCTTGCTTCTCTATTCTTTAGAAAGAAAAAAAAAAATTAGTAACTGTGAAATCAAGCAAATTCTAGTTGGCAGCCACATTTCAAGTATTAATCCTGTTATCTAAAAGGCAGGTCCCTGACATATAAACAAGTTAAGAGCACAGATGATTAAATGCCTGCAATAACCTAGTAGCTGTTATGACTGATAGAGGGAAGCCTTCAATCTTTTGTACTTGTAGTTAACAGTGGTTATCCATAGCATTACTTTAAAATGGGTTTTCCAAAGCAGTCTGTAATTCATAATCAATTTGTTTCTCAATGCATGATTTTCAATATACAGAAGCCATATTTTGAAGATGTGTAAGTGGCACTGTGACTTAAAAACTAAGTGACCTAACATCAGCAGTGAGGTACCTGAGAATAAATGCTGCTTTCAACAAGGGCAGCCTGGAAACAGGATATCAGGTTCCGGCTTCCTACCTTTCTGCACCACCAATCCCTATGATCAGTTACTTGAGTCAGGTGTAGAGGGTGGTCTTTATCTACCTATTAAAAACTCTTGGATAGTAACATCCTAGCATTTCCTGGGATGCCCTAATAAATAGATTTCTAACCCTATCCCAGAAAAGTCGGCTACTGACTTCAGTTTAGGACAGAGGCTACACCTACAAGCCAGAAAGCACATTCTACAAGGGCAGTCCTAACCAAGAGCAAGTTTATTTTGAAGCTAAATAGAAGGTTTTAGTAAGCACAGATGACGACCTGAAGCCTAAAAATGCCTACATAATTCAGTGACGATCTTATTGAATGATACATTCAAAGGTGGCTGTACCATAAACACAGTGATTCATTCCCTCCTCTCTTTAAACACTCTAGAGCTGGGCATTTAAAAGTGCACACATATAGATGCAAAAAGACTGTTTTCTGGTCTCATGTAAAGAGATAGTAAGACCAGTATTGCAGTATGTCCCCTGGGACACAAGTACCTGAACCAGTAGGTACTTTTGATCAGCACACAGAATCACAGAATGGGGTTAGGTTGGAAGGAACCACCGTGTGTCACCTGGTCCAACCTCCCTGCTCAAGCAGGGTAATCCTAGAGCACATAGCACAAGATCACATCCAGATGGTTCTAGAAGTCCCTTATGAGCAATTGCACACTTTGTGGCAGCATAAAGCAATCACAGCCCTGGTTTTTATGCAGATTAAAACCTAACTTCCAGATGATCCTTCATGGAAATATTTCTGTAGGGGTTGCTTCTGGATTTTCTGCAGTAGCAAACAGCATGACTCTCCTACACCATCCAGGTAATAAATTTAGTAGGCAAATTGCACTAGCAGTGCAGATGCAACTTGCAAAGTTCACTGCTCCTCAGTTTGAAAGGAGATATGATTGCTTTTAAAAAGAAAAAAAAAAAACTTTTTCCTAGGACTGCTACTGTATAAGCAAGAACACCAAACACTGTTAAGGCCAATGTATGGTATGTTCTGTAATCTTGAAAAATTGTGTATGTGTAACCATATATGTGATTATTCTTTGCACCTAAGGTCTGGTGAGAGCATGGCCTCTTTTGGACTGTTATTTATTAACTGGAGTCTCTACCTGATACAGATAAGCACAGCCCAAGTACTTTTAAACACACAGGTCCTCACAGCACTCACCATGCAGAGAGTATTCAGCTCTATACAGGCACAGCAAGTTCCCAAGTGCTTTTGCTGAGGCCACATAGAACTGCACTGATCAGAGCTTGATGCAGAACCTGTCCTGCACAAACCGTTCATTACTCACATTGTACTGTCCTGTGCTTGCCCCAGCAGGCAAGATGAGACAGCAATTTACAGGAGCAATCAGACAAGTACTCTGTGCTCAGAACACATTAAATCTGTGTAAAGACTAAAAGTGCTGCTATACAGCTGTCATTATTCTACCCTGCACCAGTGGGCTAAAATGTTTATAGGCTCTTTGCTTTTTCCAAAAGGCAGATAACAAAACAAGTTATCCTATTCATATATTTAGATCCTAGGCATGTGCTTCTTTTCATGTTTTATCTTTGGGAACCCACCAGCAGCTGTAGTAGCCTTTAGTAAGAAGTTTGCTGAATTCCAGCCGTACTTATTTCACAGCTGTGCTTCCAAACCCTGTGTTACTCTCACAGCTTTACTGTGCTGCAAATGACAGCCCTTCCAATGGACAGCTCTCACTGCTGGGGCACAGCTTTTCTCTTTGGACCACTATCCTATCTTGTAGCTCTAAGAGTGTGTGAAAGGCTAAGAGAAAATCAGCAGAACAGTACAGACTTTATTTCACTCCCTTTTAGGTCATTAGTAAATGGTGTAATTTCTTCAACAGAAGCATGAATTTTATACATTTAACACCACAGTTTCCTCACAGAATGGATTCATTAGCAGATCGATGACAGATATTCATGCTGTTTATAAAAGTACATAGAATTAATAAGAAGCAGTAGTGCTAACATCCCATTTACCATTTAAATTACTGAAAGTCTAAGCTCAATGCATGCACAGAATCCTATATCCTGCAACAGATTGGAAACTGCAGATATATTTAAAGAGACTCGTGACTTTGCCATTTCCACTATCCCAAAGAACTGAATTGCATTGAAAGTTGAACAAACTGTTATCCATAATTAAATTCTTTCATTAAAGACACATCGAATTTAAGTCGGTCCATTTCACAAAACGTATAAAATAATCTTTGTAGAGTAATTTTGATATTATTTCTATCCATGGATACAACTATTTGACTTAAATTTAAAAAAGCCACTATAATTTGTTATGTAAGAAAACGCAAGCCTGTGCACAGTAAAATGGCATCCTGGTCAACCCCTGGAGAAAAAATACCACCATCATATACTGCAGGAAGAAAACCCCCTGGCAGTAAAAAATCCCATTCTCACAACTCTGAGAGGGAAAAAGTGTTGTTTGGCTTTTCAGAAACTACTGAGAATCCTGAGCTAATTACTATTCATTAACAAGAAAAACAAAAGTTGATTTGGGTGTTGGGTATGTACTATATTTTAAAAGCTACTGGTTAAAAAAATCTTGGTGAAGTATCTAATGATGTTGAAAGTTCTTAAGAATATTTTATTACTTCTTTTCTTGAATGGTATTTTCCAGTCCCCATGCATAGGTGTGGATATTAAAAGTTTATACATGGCTCTGATTTACAAATACAGTCATTACCCTGTAGTCATCAAAGACCAGACTCGTAAATATGCAAGTAATGTAAATAATGATATATTGATAGAAGTAGTGAATGTTTACTTCTCCAGAGGAGTAGACTGAGCTTCCCGGAAAAGCTTGAAATATCCTAGGAAAAGAACCTAGACTAGTTAAAGTTAAGCGGTTCTACAACTCCAGAGAATATTTAAATTATGTATAGGGTTTGGATTGGTTGCTTTGATCTTTTTGATACTTTATAATTAATTTATTTGGATCTAAAATGTAACTGTTAATGACATCAACAAATTTCAGGACAGTATAAGATTAAATTCTTGAAAAAAACCTTCTTTCCATAGAAAAACTAGTAAAAAGATTACTCATTTCCTCAAAAAATCCTAAACATGAAACTATTCTGAAAGGAATATTTTTTTCAGTACTCAAATATATTTGCACCAATCCTGACAGACTTCAGCTTGTGCATGTTGGTGCAGCTCCCAGGCACACGGAGCTGGAACTGGGCACCTGGCAACCATTATCTTAGGTGTGAAATATGGCTGTCAGGGAAAATGATGGCCAGTCTGCCTAGTGATCATGGCTGTACTTCAGTCAGATGGTCAATCTAAGATTAATATTTGTCAAAGATAGAAGGGAGGACAGATGCATCCAGTAGTAGGAATGGGAAGTCCATACAGAAACACAAGGCTTCATCTTCTGAGGAGGAAAGGTCTTAAGGGGGCAGTAAAAGAAAAAACTAAATATATAGAGAGATTCTTCTCTCACATGGAGTAAACTCCTGCAAGCACATAACACAGTTCTCGTTAAGTTTACTAGAGCTGTTTATTTTATGACTACAAAAAGAGAGCAAGCCAAGCCTTGCTAAGACATTCCAGTATAGCAGCGTTCTATAGCACACTACAGCTTTTCAAGCACTCATCAATACCTTACTCCAAACTCCTTTAGAGCAGGCTCAAACAAATCCCAAGGGTTTTTCTGGCACCTCAGTCTAGGGAGCAGCTCAGTCTGGGGTAAATTCTGCCCTACTGTGAGGGCGGGTGCTGCCCTCCCTCCATGCCCAGGCATGGGCTGCCACCACCCCAACATAACCTGAGCTCTACCAGGGACATGAACCAACACTTCTAGAAAACATGTTGGAATAGTAACTATTGCAGATTCAGCTCCCATGTGTGGTTCACTGCAGAGCCACTGCAGATGCACAGGAGATTGCTGTACTGGCATGAGGAAGGATGAAATAAGCAACCTGGAAGAGGGAAGAGTAGAACCACCTCTTTTAACAGACAAATTACTGTCTGAATTTTGTTAGCCATTTGTTTATTTCCTCAGAATTTTAGTTGAAAAATAATGGCATAATATAATACTGTGACATTATAGCACTATATGCCATATTTAAATCAGGTTCACCCCACAAGATTAATGAAGGGCATATTACAAAACACTATGAAGTTCAACTCTTAAATATGAGGAAAAATTGAATGACTCATCTATGATCACATATACAATGAAAGCACATTAAAACAGTGTCACTTTAAAGCTCAGAAAAAGATTATTTTACTGCAGCCTGGTTCCAAAAAAAAATGTCAAAATAACAAAGAATATACTGCATAACCAGAGGGCTTTTTTCCTCAATTTTCACATCATTATAATAGCACTTTCACAAGACTTCAAATTAGACTTGGTTTGAGATATTTTCATACTGTGTCGATCAGATGGAGAAAACAGAGAAGTTCATACATTTTGCAAACACCTACCACATTACCAGTAAGCAGGAGCACACTGACTTGGTTGCCTTGGGAACATTTACTGGCTGCAACACTTTTGAGGAATGTTTGTTTGCTTTATGTTCATTTGCTGTCTAACCACCCCTTTGAAAGTTTTGTACAATTCAGGAATGGTCAGGCATGTTTCCAAAAATGTGTTCCTGAGGTAGTCACACGTGTGGGCTGGTGAGGGGGAAAGGCAGCACAGTCAGGGTGGGGCTTCTGCCTGGAACACAGTACTGAGGCTGAGGTTGTTTCCTTATCAACTTTACATTTCAAACAACATTATATGTTCCCTCTTTGGATAAATTGCCTAGAAATAACACTTTCCCAACTGGGAACTGTACATTTTATACATCTCAGTACTACTACTCATGTGATGACTCTTAAAAATGTACATTTTGTGTTTTTCCCAAATATTCATTCTTGGGAGAATTCACAGTAGATTCAACTTTTATGAGATATCTGGGGAAACAATGAGTTCTGTCCATAGTTTTCTTAAGGGTCCAAAAATATAGAAAGCAAGGGCCCTATTAAACTGTTGCATGAATACGTACAAAAGCCAAATAAGTGCCTATGTAAATTCTTGGTTCCTCTGGAGCCAAAAAACTTAAAACTGTTTCTGAAATATGAGAATCTGAAACATAAGTTTCAAGTATTATTTTCAATTAGCAATGAGACAGAGTGTCAAAGTTTTGAGTTCAAAGAACATAGTACAAAGGCCATGGGAGTCTATTTTAGTTGGGCATAAACATGTTTATGCAAATATTTTATGAATAATTAGGCTTCTAAAGTAATATGAAATAGGAATTGACTTCAAGCTTGTAAATTGCACTTTTCAACAGTGTTCCTCAGTTTTCTTGGAAATCATCTAGAACAAATTTAATCATTGTGAATTTGCCCCATTGAGTTAACCTTTTCTTTTTTCTCCACCAATGAAACCCTGGGCTCATTCAACCAAAGCAAACAGCATTATCAAGGTGTACACCTGTGTAAACATAATTCAGCTCTGCCTGCTCCTATGCCAGGATTTTCCTGCTATAATGATTGACTGACAATTCTTGTTTCTTTATAGTACTCTAAAGCTTGTTGTAAAATGTATTTCTGAAGTGAGTAGCAGCACTAGCCGTGTCCGGGGAGTGACCACCAGCATGGTGGACTTAATTATTTCTAGTGAATCGAAAGGAAACAATACTGTATAATTGAAATTTAAGAACAAAGGATGCTAATACTCCAACTCTCTATTATGTGTGTGCCTTTATAAATCTAGATTTCACAACATGATGAAAGACAACCTAAAATATGAGGGAGTACAGCTTATTATACGAGTATATTTTGTCTGTACTTGACCTAAATGGCAGCCTTTGATTCTGCTTAATGACAAATCACTTTTAACTGAGAACAAAGAAGTCTAACCATAATTACCACTTGGACATTGGTGATTTGTTTTAGTAGCTCCTGTCAAAAACAAAAAAATAAATGGAGCAGCTACAGCCTCTTTCAAGGTGCTTATGTACTTTTTATTTGTCACCTTTTTAAAAGTCACTTCAGGTACTGCATATAAATGTCCCTTTTCTGAATCTTAACAAAAACAGGAAAGTCTGTATAAAATTTGTTTACGAACCAGCAGATTTAATCAGTGTTGAATGTTCAGCTATTCTTTACAAACCAGTTAAACCAAACAAATCAAGGCTATTACTGAAAAAAAACTGTATGTTTATTTATCCTTATACATTTTAGAGTTTGGGGATACATGATCTAAAATATAATACCTGACTTGGGGGCTATGAGAGAAGTTGACTTTATAATAGACTTCTTTTGAACAATTGAAGAGTGACAGTGATGTATACCAAAGTGACTCTAAACTTCCCTAAATTTGCTGATAAAGCTCTATAGGATATTGTGAAGTTGGGTAAAGTAAATGTACCTCTTCCTAACTGCTAAAAGAGTTGCTGCTAACTGCTAATAAATTGCTGATGAAAGGATTGTAGCATTAGCTCAGATTGTATATTTTGCTAGGACTGCTTGACATGGAGTTAATTTTCTTCAACACACACTGCATGGTGCCATGTTTTAGACTGGTCACAGTGCTAATACATCAATGTTTTAGGTATGGCTGGACAGAGCTTACACAGCAACAAGACCCACTCTTTTTTTTTTACTGTGCCCCGCAGCAAAAGGCTGGGAGGGGAGGCAGCCAGAACAGCCATCCCAGCTGGTCAAAGGGACTTGCTGCCAGCCAGGGTCAACCCACCACACGTATTCATGAGCTACAAATATACAGTACAAAGAAGCTAGGAAAGAATATTAAATGTGATCCTTAGATCCTAGCCATTAGGATGGTCAATCTTAAGCATCAATAATATAGCAAGAGAGCTACTTTTTGGCTTTCTTCTCCAGAAGAAAAACCATGAACTTTTAAGCAAACTAGCCTTGTTGTCTTGAAGAACTACTATAATTTGGGGTACTTTGAAGTGTTTCCAAATGCGTACACTGAATTGCAAGGGAGAAAAATTAACACATAGTGCCTGATATAATAAATATTGCACAATGTATGAAGATGAATACAAAAGTTTAAGAAAACATCTCAACCATTTGTAGACTTTCTGCCGTGCAGTTGTACTAAGCTGCTTTACCAAGCACTTTTATTACATCAACCTTTAATATCTTACTTCTATGTCAGACAGCCAGTCACGCAGATTTTTCTCTTCCTTGTAAGTCTTTGAAGCTTGACTGATGAGTGAAGTAAATCCAAGCTTCTTGTTTTCCCATTTTCCTGTGCCAAAATGCATTTCTCTTAGAAAACTACAAAAGGCTTCTGATTTTATTCTACTCAAATCTCTTACTTTCGTTTTAGTCTTTCCCATTACCAATATATGGCAAAAAAACAGAGACAGTTCTAATGAAATCTATTAAAAGAAATACCCAAAACACAAAATTCTTTCCATGGAATACTTCAAAGAAGTAGCACCACTGCTATCTTGTGGAGAACATGAAGTTTATGAAAGATCAGGATGTAACATTCCCTGAACACATTTGAGTAAATTCTTTTAAGAGCAGAATTTATTTCTGGTCAATGTCAGAAGCACCACTAGAGAAATGGGAAAAGATAACAGATGGATCAAAGGGCTGTGTTCCTCTTGCCTGATGTTTATGGTGTAAAAGTTTGTTATCTAGTCTGTGCTACTCACATCATCTCCTTCTATTGTCAGTGGAAGACAATATCATTTTTTGAAGAGGATCTCCATGTCCCTATTTAAGGCTATTGTAGAACGAAGTCCAACACTCTTTTCAATGCTAGAGAAGGCTGTCACTCTCTACTGACAAGATGAAACATCTGGCTGCCTAAAACCAGGATGTGTTTCTTGGGGGGGGACATTGGGGTTTTTTGAATGAATCCTACTCAAAATCCACAAAGCTCCTGAGGGTCTCTACAAGTCCCTGAAATTGCAGGACTGGGATCATAATATAATCTGCCAGTCCTTTTTATTCATTTGCTCTACTCGCTTGTTTGCCAAAACATTCACTTTACATCAAAATAAAAACCTTTAGGCACAAAACCCAAGTATATTTTGGCCAGCAGGTTGTTCAGCAAGTTGATGAATTGGGGTTTCTTCACATAGAGCTCTGGGCTCAGAACATGTCCTTCAGCTGAGCAGAGCCCAGTATTCATTTTAATGTCACTGTCATAATTTCTTATCTTTTTAAGAAGGGACCTTGCAGTTGCTGTAGGCAATTTCAGGAGCAATGCAATTCCCTGACATCACTTCCCACTCTTTCAAATGGCTTTTGCTCATTGTTTCTTAAGGACTGAGTTCCTGCTGCACACTGATTCCCGTGGTCATGCAACAGTGGTAGCAAAAATGTTTATGTTTGATAAAAGTGCTGAGAATTTCCCCATCCTTTAACTAACTCCATAAATATCAGCACCCAAGAGAAAAATGCCAACACACTTTTCCTGGCCTCCTCACTCTTGGGAGTTCTCAGTGACCATGTCAGAATCCCCTACAGATCCTCCAGGATCTTCCACTATATCCACTTACTTGCCTTCAGCTTTCTGCCTAAAACAGTGAATTTCTTTCTCTGTCTCCCACTTGATAAGCTGAAAGCTGCTTCTTTTCTTTTGGACACTGCTAACTGATCTTTTTGACCAAGCAAGTCAACACTATGTAGAGATGAATCTGTTAAAGCATTTCCAATATATCCTTCCATCTTCTACGTATGGAGAAGAGAAATAACTGGAAATAAGAATACTGGTCTATGTAGACAAAACATTGTAAAAGACAACAGTGTAATTTTCTTCAAAGTTTAAACAAACAGTAGCATATGGCAATGTGCATTGGTCATCCTGGGTATTAATCCTTGGAAATTGGATTGTATGGGTCTGGAAAGAAAAATGAGAAAAAACACACGAATAGAGATAGATGCAAAAAAGTTAAATCCAACAAATGTCTGTCCATAGAAGAAGACTTGGAAATCATATTCTTTCAAAGGACCCCCTCTGGAATCAAACATAATATATTCTTTTCTCTTTTTTCTTTCTCTACAGAATCAGTGGCAGCATTTCCATTTCTCAAGCTTGTCTGTGGGTACACAAACTTCCCTGAATACTACTGAAGGTCTCCAGTTTGTTTCCAAAACACAGAGGATCTCTGAGTACTATTGCTGCTTGCCCTCCCATTCCATGCGGAAAGCCTGACAGTTTGAAAGCATTCTGAGCTCCAGGTTACAGAAAAGTAGGGCAATGTTTTCTAAATTATATGCCAGAATTAGCAGAAGGCTCTTCTATATGCAAAAGGCACAGCATGAGCTGAGGTACTTTCAGAGGTCTGTCCTTCTTTCATCTTTACAGCATAGTGTGTGCAATGTCTGTTCCACTTTGGGAAGCCTCTGTACTGCCATGTGCAAGCTGACAATGAAGCAGAGGTTTCATTCAAACTCCAGGTAATCATACACGTGCATTTGCCTCCACCCTCCCACAGAGTACCTCTGTTACACATTTCATATTGGAGTAGTGAGGTGATGGACATGCTCTCCTAGTATTTCAGCTGTTTTCTGTACATTAGGTCAAGCGAGGCATCCCATCATTTGAACATTTATTCAGCCTGCTCCCACTCCCATAGATTCAAGCAACTTCAGGACCTAATGCCTGCTCCAGTCCTGCTCATTGTTGCTATGCCACCAGTTTGAAAGAGGGAGGAAAGGGAGGTTTCTTGAGCTGTTCTTCCAAAGCATCTCAAAGAGCGATCTACTTGAGTTTTAAAGAACAATTCCAAAACAGGCACTCAAAAGCATAAAAGAATCATTACAGAAGATCATCACCCAAACCTTCCTGTCCCATGGAAATATATGGCAAAAAGCTTGGCTCTCTAGCTGTACCCATCTGTCACAACCGCTCACTCTGTGCAGCTGAGCCAATAAGTCAGAAGATTCGGGTATATCAGTCTCCAGAACACAACTAATCATCTGTTCCCAAGAGAGAGACAAGTATCAGACTATGTCAAAATGTTGGCTTTGTTCTGGGAATGTGACCTAATTCTGCAATATTCTCTTGCCTAAAGTTCAATAAGGCTTTAAGAAACTGGTGAAGAACTGTGTTGGGGTTTTTTTTTCTCAACTATCCTCCTGCTTAAATAGATGAGATTATAAAAAATTTGCAATCTCTTTAATCTGACTGTGCTTTTAAGAAAAAGTGCGGTTAAGTCCTAGAACAAGCCTTCAAAAGTAAGTGGAGATGGACTGGAGATAGGATGGCAGCTACAGATTCGCATAAATCACCAGGTATTACAAGCATCATTAGCCTTATTGGTGCTGTGCACGTGTTTCTCCTATCCACTACTTTCTACAAGAAATACATTTCATAGTGACTTTGATTTCATATTAAAACATTCTAATCCATGAGGAGAATCTACTTGCCTGAAGGTACGAGCAAAAGTGAGTAAGAAAGACTCAATACTGTCAAAACTTGCACAGTCCTGCTAACACACAGGGAAAATCCAGCTGTCTCTTTCCCAGTGACAAAGTTGTGGATAGCCTCAAACTGCCTCCGGCAATAAATTTGCTACACACTGTACCACCACATGATAGAAAACTCAGTTTGAGCTAAGAGGATGAAAATAAATTAGTTTTGAAGCTAGATATATCAAAACATTATTCTTTCAAAATATGGTTCAACAACGCAGGTTGAAAACCAATGCAACCCCAAGTTTTAGATTAAAAAAACAACAGATCACATTATAAACACAGCCTGCTAAAAAGGTACTGATCAGGGTACCAGGGCAATTTGGGAGCTTCTCACAGTCCAGACTATAGCTTCAGCACAGCATTGATTTTCAAACTAGAATAGTCACAGAAAGAGAGTTTTATTTAAATAATCCATATAAAAACAGAGAAATACACATGCAGGTGTCAGCCCCTCCAAGGCAATGCAGATACTGCCATTGCTTTTACTGAAGTCTTTCATTTTCCTTCAGATCAATAAAATATCTTCTAAATGCTTTTTACTCCATCAAACCAAATATAGGTAAATGCAAGTCTTGTCAACTGCGCATTTTGGTTCATCATTATGAATGTTAATGATGCACATCCATACTGGGTCCATTGCACTCAATAAAGCACAGCACTTCACTGGGCTTCACGAAAGGACATTCATCCATTCTTCTGATGAATGCCCAAAATCTGTAGGTGTTTGGAAGCACTGGTGACACCAGTCACCCAGAAGATGCACTCAGAGTGATCGTGAAGAGCCTGTGGTTGGTGGTCCCTCTATTTCAAAGAGTTCATAGTGCAGGTACATGCACCCAGTGGCACCTTCTTCAGAATGAATTTCTTCATCTACTTCACATTAAAATGCACGTTTTTTGGAGAAAGATAACGTGTTTATGTTTGATGGATAAAGTTTAGTAACACAACATAAATTAGCAATGCAGACTCTGTCATGGAGCACACAGATTTTTACAACCTGAAATGATAGACTTTATTTAGACTTCCACAATCTTTAAAAAGCACCTGCTTATCAACATACACTTTGCAACATACTGTAAGGGCTCTGATACAGCACAATAAAGATAATTTTGTTACAGGAACTAATAATTATGAATTCTCAGTACCAGATTAAATCTGCAGAGACACTTTGGAAATGAGATGCTTACTAAATGTGGTTAATTTTTTTTAGTTTTCCCTGAAGACTTACTACAACTGAATGCATCTCTGTCACTTACCTGTTTCTGAGAGATTGAAAGATGAGCAGAAAATCCTGGTTTCCAGAGTGACTCTCATATGCATGTATTGCACATACTCCACCTGAAAAATGTCTTTCCAGTGCGGACATTTCTCATGTGAAATAATTAATTTGGGCAACGTTCAGTTCTATGGACCAGAAAGGGGAGTGCTTCTGCACACCATGGAATAATTTAAACATTGAGTCATAGCTTCAAAGAACGCGATGTTTTGCTCCCTTTTCATTTGCCACCATCTAATAACTTATATCTAAAGTTTAACAGAAACATGGAAAACCTCATAAGTGTACTCTTGGTGTTAAACATTTATATCTGCACTAAATATCTTACAATAAATATTTTAATGCACTGTACACATTCCTGTTGTCTTATTTTGAACATTGTTCTGAATTTTATGGGCAAAATTCAGTGCTACACTTTTCGAAGGTCTGCTAATATTAGCTCTCAACTCATCTGCAATTTAGAAGGTTCTCTACTACAAGCTTTGGTCACTATTATGCAAAGTTAAAATAGCTTGTTTCTGGGATTCGGTGCTTTAACACAAGCACAAGTGCACCAACAATAGCACACAGCCATCCCAGCAAGTCTGTACAAGTTTACTCTAGTACAAAGAATTACAAAGCAGTCAATCCACTCAAGAATTTTGAGAATTGTACACAAAGCGAAAACAAAAGGTTATCCCATTATAATACATTGTTGCTCATTCACCTGGTTGTATCTTTCAGTAAATAGCTCCCAAATTGTCCCCAAAATACAAGCTCAAGAGGACTAAAAAACTACTGCCAGTTGCTTCAAAGGAATTTTTTTCACTAAGACCCAGATTGTTCCGAATCACTAAACTGAAGTTAATGCACAAAACCCACAACAAAGCTGTACAATTTAATCCTACATGCAGTATTTCTCTCTCAGGATAGAAACCAAAATGTTGCCTTTTTATTGCTACATCTTTAACCATGTGAGAACGAAATTCTACATCACAAGAGTGAATAAGGGCTGCATAATATTATCCAAAATCCAGATGCCGCGTGAATAAAACAAAATAGTCATTACTGAAACATCACAGCGTTTAGTTATTTATAGACTCTATTCAGACTCCACCACTAGCAAGACAGCACATGCTACAACATTCTTTTTGAATAGCCTTTCAGAGCACTTGAAAGATCTATTTTACAAGTCTGTACAACCAGAGAAGAGTCATGTATATAAGGGTAGAAGTAAAACACAGCAGGAAAACACATACACTTGAAGGAATAAAGAACATCTAATCACTTTTTATGTAAAAAGAGTGTTGAAATGTTTTCCTGTAATACTGACATTAACTCTGAGAGCCCTTCTCATAAAAGATCTATTACCCTCAGAGATGCAGCATTTTGGAAACAAGTGCTGATATTTTCTAAGAGACCACTTGAAGAAAAAAAGAAAACTGCCTATCCCCAGCTGGCACAGCCAATCTGTTGTATGTGTTTTTCTGTCAGTAAAGACTCCAAGACAAACTTCATCAAGAAGTATAACTTTCCCTTTTGACCCAACCAGCTACTCTTTTCAGTGTGGTCCTGCCTGAAGGGCAAACTGATAGAAAAATGTTTTTGCAAATAAATAGATCTGTTCAAAAGGCAACTTATGAAATCCTGTTTCAATTGGCAAAGGGAAGAATCAGGCAAGACGGACTTATGAACAGTGATGTCCAAAAGTTGCTTTTGCTGTTCTTGGTCTAAAACCTTCCGCTCTCATTGCTTTATTCAAGGTGGAAGGAAAGACAGAGATTCACAGGCAAGCACAGACCTACTGAACTCCTCAGAGGATTCATGCCCAGTACAGAGTTACCCTGCTGGAAACACATCTGCCTGCTCAGCTGGAGCAGCCCACACCACGTTGCACCATCAGTTCTCCTTTGCTCCTTGTGTTTTGTATGGCTCTTTTTTCCTTTCTACTCCTGGTGCACAACAAACTTGCCTACACAAGCTAGTAGCCAGGGGCCACTATGCAAAAGGTAATTTGGACTCTAAAACTCACACCTGTGCTTCATCTTCAGAGCTGCTATGAAGATATTCTTTGGTTCCCAGGTAGTGAGCCACACTCCTGACCAGTCAATGCACAAGTCTCCTGCTCCAACAGGTCTGTGGGCAAGGGAGGCCCAGGGGCAAAGGGCCTGCAAAGATCTTTCTGATAGCAGTGGAGAGGTTATTTTCTAACATTTATCCTGGAAGGCACAATGCTTACCCAAAAGTAGAGAAGGAAGCAGTGGTACAGCAATTCTGGCCACGAGCATGGAGCTGTGATGGCATTGTTATAATAAAGTTACAGGGCAATGTGAATAATGCCTTTGTCTGCCAGGCAACTCTGCCAGCGCTGTGCCATTAAGACAACATGGTCACCTGCCAGACCTAAATGTGCTCTGCCTCATAAATGTGACAGGCTCATGTGAAAGCAGTATTTGATTCGACGGTTCTTTCCACCTGGATTTTTACGTGCAAAAAAAGTCATTACTTCCCCTTAACTGTGTCACTTCTGTTGTCCACAATGAGATAAATACAGAAACATCTGAAGGCAGGAGCTGACATGGCAGCAACAGTTGTAGATCTCTGTTCAGAAATGAAATGAGGACAGATAATAACTACAGTGTTTGACTCCTCCCTGTTTTCCTGGGTTTGGAACAAAGCTCCATATTGTATGAGCCGACTCCTAAAAAATACAATATGTACAAAACAGCAGTGGTGTAATACTGATACAAGAACCCTGAGTTCATTTCATAAGAATGATGCTATGCTCTTCAGCTACCTAATTAATGAGTCAGAGGTGAAGAAGATTTTAGGGTTCCCCCACTTCATTCTCTTCCATGTTGTATTTTTATATATATTGTTCTGCCACACTCACAGTCCTCCAACAGCCATTGCAGGATGCATCTTAGCCAGTGAGTGAAAACACTAGTAAAGGAGAGAGGGAAAAATTTTATTTGGCTTGGGTTTGATGGTTTTTCATCTTGTCAACACAATTTTTTAAAGTTTTGTTTAGTATCTGATCAAGCTTTGACCTTTCACTTCCTCAGCTAATACTCAGATTAGTAAAGGTGTCTCATATATAATATATGCCATCAGATTGAGTCTAGGGAGTTTACTATTTTCAGGACAGAACCACTGATGAGATACTATTTACCCCCAGATTTCTCTCAGCCTTGCTGGCCAGGCTGCCTTGTTTGCACTGTCCATTTTTGTCCTCAAATTCAAATATTTGTTTGAGATTTGAATATCATATCTGCACTTCATACATATTACTCATGCTATTTCCTTATGCCCCCATAAATGTTGGTGAACCAGGTTATCATCTACAGAGACAATTTAATGTTTCAGTGTTGCACAGGTCAAGCAACATCTAGAACACAACAAACTAGAACAGTGCTAGTAACATTGCTGTCAAAATGTAAACTGAATGTGTCAACTCTGTGCATTTTTCCAATTCCTCTGCCCTCCTACAGATAAAAAATTCTAAATTGGAGATACCGCAGAGCATTTAAAGGCCAAGTCTTTGTCTTTCCAGTCATTAGATGTATTTCTGAAATAACTACAAAATTAGATATTCTATAAAAAACCAAATTCTTTTCTATGCTGTCATTTCCAAAGGAAATATGTGACAATATAAATTAAACATTAAATGCAAAGCTTTTCGGTGAGGCTACTGAGTCAGAAACAGAAATGCAGATAATTAATAGAATATCTGTCCTCACATATTCACTTCTGTCTCCAGTACAGGCCATTAATCTTTAAAAGTGTATGAAAAGAACACAAAAGTCAGCACAGAAAGAGCATGTATTAAGGACACTATATAAATTAAGGACACCTCACATGTCAGAAAAAACAAAATTATACTTCTAAACTCTCCAAGCCACTTCTGCACAGTAATCTTTCTGCTCCTGTTACAGGGTTTACCAGGAATTCCTGGAAACCAAGGACAGAGGAACAGGGAGAATCCCAGCTCTACTCCAAACTGTTTCAATTTTTTCTAAGCAATTATTAAGACATCTTCAGTTTTGATTAACCTGTAAAACATTTTGTCTTTTAGATGGATGCACTTAAATGTCACAAATGGGGAAAATCATAGTTACGAATTGAGTCTTGTTGAGGCAATTTTTTTTGCTTCTGCAGAAAAGTTCTTACAGTCTGTTCATTCCTAATGTCAAGATGTTTATAGTGAGGAGGAGACATACCTGTACTTTGAAGCTAAATGAGGCTTTTTAACAAGACTAATTCTGATTGTGAAAATAAACAGTGAGATGAAGGAATGACAACACCTAAGTGTTCTTACTCCTTATCTATCCCAAGATCTTCAAACACTTCAAAACCTGATACAGTCTGTTACACCTCAAAACATGCTCTGTGAGGACAATTTCCAAGCAACATATTGGGATGGCTCATGGGTAGCTGGATATTTGAAATTCTTTAGCTCTCTCCTGCACCAATCATTTTGCCAGGTAAAACAGTTTCAGAACAAAAAAAAAAAAAAAAAAAAAAAAAAAACCAAACAAAAAAAACCCTTAAACAAGCAAACAAGCACAAACCAAAGCACCCCACCACCCAACAAAACCCGCTACCAAAGAAATACCTCAAGACAAAACTTTTTTCTGAGCTTCAAGTCTTGAAGCCTGATTACAATGGGCTCTGTCTCTTCACTGAAGGCTAGGCTGCATTTCAGATTCTTGGGGTGAAGCACCTCATTCTAATATTTTAGTTCCTTCCAGGACACTCATCTGGGTTTGGAGGAACCGCATCTACATTTTTGTTCAGGGCTGCAGCCAAGAGGTTCTGCACTGCAAAAACAGTGTCTCCTCAAGCTGCCAAAACTTCGCATCCTAAAGGCCACATACATGGTCATTCCATCTTCCGGTCTTTCTCAACCATCTTATGGGCTTCCATGTGACCATTTGCAGACTCTGGTGCCACTTGTTCTGCATAAGAAATTCTAGACAGCTTCATACCTTACTTAAATTTTTACCAAATTTCTCTAGTCTGAAAAGAAGAACTCTATCTCCTGCCTCTGGCCTCAGGCCACACAACTCCAGCAGCCACATCTCACACAGGAAGACTTTTGAGACAGTATTACTCTGACTTATAGGTTAGAAATTAAAGTCACAAAGAACGGGATTAACTAAAGATGTCTCAGCTGCTTTTCAGTAAAACTTTTCAGTGTAGAATGAGGGGTTTTTTAAAAAAAATCTGATATTTGTGATATTTAGTCTGAAATACTCTAAGTTTAGCAGTTTTTCATGAAATTGAAGGTTTGCATTAAAATACCATGAAAGCCAGATAGTGGGTAGGGGTTTCTGGTTGAAAATTTCCACGTGAGAATAGTAATAATAATAATTTAAAAATCAACTTAACCTCGTGGACAGATTAACTAGTAAAAAAGGAAAAACAGGGCAGAGCTGCAGAACAGTCACTTTCAGACTTTACCTTAATCATATGTTCATCCTATTGTAACCCTTCAGACATCCCAATAAAAAATAATAGGTAAATTATCTGGCTAAAAGTGCAGCAATATTTGTTACCCTGAAAACAGAAAGGCGTTTCACCCAAAACTGTAAAGGTGTGGGGATTTTCTGGGCTCTAAATTATACTAAGAACCTGTTTACTCAGATGTATGTGAAAACAGTATCCATTTTCCAGAGATACCTTGTCTCTTTTGCAAAGAAAAAGTAAACACAGCTTCAGAATGTTCCTCCTTAGGTCTATATTTCATGATAATGTGAAAATAAGGAAGTTAGTGCTACACATGGGTGGGAATTATCTGAACAATAATGGTGATAATGGAAATAAAATAGCATCTTAAATATCTTTTTTTGTGGAGGTGCATATCTCTTTATATTAGATCTCTAGACCCTAGGTAGGTTTATAGTCCCATTGGAGAATTATTTGGCCAAAAAGCACATCATCAGACATCTTCTAACATTGAATTAAACAATATTCCTTTCACTTATGGCTCCTATGTGAAATATAGGGAAATAAGATTGAGTTCTTCTGCCTAATACAGGCAAGGACTTAAACATTATAAAAAGCAAACATCATTAGGTTCTGGGATCCAAACATGCTACAGGAGTTCTTTAACTACAGGATGATTCTATTTCTGACAGCACTGGAGAGAATCTGCCTCTTATTTTTTTGTTCTCCCTACACAAAATGCTTCAAAAGAGCGCAGCTTTCCTTTAGTCAATATTAAAAAGAGAAAAAAAAAAAATCTCTAAAAATTCTGTGCGTATGAAAGCTGATATCAAGAGCTGCAAGCTCTCTAGGCAGGAACTACTGCCCAACAGCAAACACAGCTGTGAAGTTTCATCTCGCAGGAATGTAGACAGCAGCTTTTACAGTCACCAGCCAGCCAAACTGCCCAGAAGGGAGCTCCAGCCCTGTGAGATCTGTGAGATGCACTGAGATCTGCATGGCACAAGCCTTTCCCTGAGCTGCCCTTCAGTCATCACCTCCTGCCACCCAAGATACATTTCAGTACAAACCACTCCAAAATTTACAGGTCTAAAGGATTTGCCCTGATCAGGGAACAGTGGCTGAGCAAAGTGTTGGCTGGCAAGTGCCAGCCAAGGGGTGAGATTTCACTTGCCAGCTCAGGCAATTCCAGTCTGCAGCCTTAAGAGGAAAGCTTCCCACCTCCAAAGCTTTCACCACTCCTGCCTGCACACTTCCTCTTGTTCCTTCATATCTTCTCTGCTGTTTCATGGATCCTTTTTGTGAATTAAATTGGTAACCTGGTAGAAAAGTAACCCAGCAAAAACATGGATGGTTTCCTATGGAGCTGCTGAGTTAAATGGCTTCACAAAGTGAGATCCAGAGCCACCAGGGAGTTGGGCATAGGGGTCAGCCTGAAGGAAAAGGCAGGAGAAGAGATGGAGCAATACATCCCCTTCACAATGGAAATGAAACACTGACTCAGCTCAGTTTTCTCCTCAAACAGCAAAGTACACCCAACCTGTATATGTAACCTATACACAACTCTGCAAAAAATTCAGGGTAACTCTTGTAATTCACATTAAGTTGGTTAAGGCAAACTTTTTTATATGCTGTGAGATCACTAAGTTTGGGAAATAAAGGTCACTTTTTATGAGAGATCAAATTTAGCAGTTTCTAATTACCCAAAACTGATGGCCTTAAAGGATTACAGACCTTTGTAAGATTTGCATTTGCTTCAGTTAAATTAGGATTAAAGTCTGGAACTTTTACCATTCTACTATAATTACATTTTCTTAGATACTCACCTACAAACATAAAAATACTGCCAACATCTGATATGGAGAAACATATTTACACAAAAAGCTGTTTTGATATGCTTTGCTAGCATATTCCTATTTCTGTTGTTATTCTTGATTCAGTCATTAATTCTGATGGGTTTGACCGAATGAAAGCATAAGACCACTTGCACTAGAACACTTATCATGTCATTTTTGCATGCCACAGAATAATGAGTTAGAACATTGTTTGGTTCTGGTTTCATTGAACCTGGTTTGATGCCAGGTTCACATATTACAGAAAAGGGAAAAACTAGTTTAAACTTTGATTTTAGGTATATTTGTATTATCAGTAAGTACAATACAGTCATGAAACATTTAAAAGCAATGAGCTAGGACAAGAATGAAATGGGAATACTGCAGTACAACATTTACAAATAATTTACATTACATTTACAATGTTGAGTAAAAAGAAGAGTACAGATCTTGCAAAACAGCTACAATTTTTTTGTTAGCTCACTGAGACTCACGTTCACAAGACTGTTATAAAAATATTAGCAGAATTAGAGTTTTGATGTGCTCTAAGGCCAAGAAGATTAATGTGTTTTTTTCCTAAAAGCTTCATCAAAATTAGGGAGGTTTTAGCAAACTTAAACTATTTCTTCTTTTTACACTACCAAGAATCACAGGTGTAGATCAAGTCATATTGACAAAAAGAACAGAAAAATTCTGAACTTCAAAAAGCAGGTCATTCTTAGTTCTTTCTTCCTTAGGTTATGTCACTGAACAGCACTACTCTGTCTACTGCCCAAAAATAAAATCTGGGCTTGTTTCTGGGCTTTGGTATCTGAGTGTCTTCCATTAGCACACCCATCATTGACATATCCCAGGTTTAAATACGGACAAACTAGAAAAGTTATACATCAGAAGTCACCATGAGCAAGCTAAAGTAGAAAATCTGCTTCATATTTCAGATATCTCTCAAAAAAAACCATCCGATCAAATGAACAGTGACTGACAGCCCACCTAAACTTCTAAATTGGAATTCTGCAAACAAGATTGCTCACAAAAAGGAGTATTGGAGCATGCTGAATAGAAGCAATTTTTGTCTTTTAGCACCACAATTGCTCATCATAGCTTTGCCAAAAGTTTTCCTGATTAGTGAGGAAATTCCTGAAATTCATCTTTATAATACCTATTTATTTTCTCGGTGTTTGCCAAATGCACCCACAACAGAGCACACGTGGGAAGGCTGTGGAGCACCCTGGTCACACCCAAGCCAGAAGTTCTGACAGAACTCTTTTTCCTGCTCTGATGGGATATGCCCCCCTGCCACTTCCATTAAATTACGGGACCATAAATATTCAATTATTTAAGCAATTAACCTTGCTGGGGAAACAAAAAAAAAGCTGTCTTCTCTTTGATTATGCATTGAACTGATTCAGCCTGCAAAAAACAATCAGCAAGATCTCTGGATCAATAGACAGCAGGTCATCAGTCACAGGGGAGGGTGAGCAGGCTGGTCCTTTCCAGTGTCACCTTTCCATTAGATCTATTTAAGTTTAAGGTCACACAGCATAATTGGAGTGGTTTCATTCAAGTTCCTCTTGCCTGGGTATGAACCAAGACCAGAGAGCCCTGGAAGCTGAGATTTGTGTGGGACTTTTGACTCATTTGTCACTGAAGGGGGAAGTGTGCTGTGCCTGAGGAAGGAAAGCAGATGAGGGATAGTCTGATGGTTGGGGTGACTAAATGACCCTCTCTAAACTCAGCTTCTGTCCTATTCATCTTGCTCGTGTGTGATGAGAAAGAGGTCATGAGGACAGCTTCTCAAATACAGTTACTAATTGTGTGCACTCCAGTTTCTGGCTGATAAGTGGAGCTGACAAGTTATTTAATAGAACATCCACCTAAAAATCCTAATCTGGTAAAACAGAACTGGATTTTCTCTGCCAGTTTGTCCAGGTGCACAGCCTGCTCTCAGTCCCTGGCTGTGCCTCATCCCACCAGCCAGGGCTCCCAGCTTGGACATCCCAGTCTCTCCCTCACAACCATCTCACAGGTACCCCTAGTGCACTCAGCATCCCTCTGAGGTGGGGATGCTCCCATCTCACCCAGCACTGACACAAAACTGTGCCCTGCTGGGTCTTTTGCACCAGAGTTGTCCAGAAACTGAAAGTCTGATTCACTGCCAGGCAACTGCAGACTTTTGACAGGATAATTTCTCAGAAAGCCTTTGCACAAAAAGCAGTAACACAGTCATGAATTATTCCTTCAGCCTTTCCTAAGTGATATTATATACCATCCAAGACACAGATCCCTCAGATACTCTCAGTGTACTTGATGAAGAGTGCAAATACATCAGCTGAGCCCTCCTGAGCCTACTCTTGACCATTCTGCTGGAAAGAATATTTCTGAGCTCACAGTACACTCATTATCCATACTAGGAAAAAGGGTGAATTATTCAGATACTCTGTTTAATGCAGTAAGATCTTTAGTGGCCATTAACTGAAAAGTTTATTTGCTAGTTTATTTGTGAATATAGTTTTACCTTAAGGGATTATCCATCCAAATATTCTATGTATACTATTGCAAGTGTTTATCAATGCATACCAGAAAGCAATCCCAGCACAATTAATCAGGAGTACTAATATATTAATACTTCTAATATAACTGAAGTCAACAAGATAGTCTCTTCCCAGTTTTATTGGAGCTGCATGAGTGACACCTTCAATAAAAAATTGTTGTCAGACTGTGATGATTTACAATTCAGCACTGTCTTCCGATGGAGTACCAATTATGCTTTAAAATTTACCGGTATTTTTAAATATTTAATACCACTATTTTCCACTTTGAGCTTCTGTTTTAAATAATAATCCTGATCTGGTAAGTCATGCTGATTATGTATATATACCCATTATGAAAATAAAGAAAAAAGTGACTAAAATTAATAAATTGTGAAAGCCTAGAATCATATTTCCTCTCCCTTACATTTACCAGAAGATCATTTCAGGAATGTGAAAAGATGCTATTTTAGACCTGGCTAGTTCTGGATTCAGGAGAAGTGGATCCTGGTTTAAAGCCAGGGTTGGTTTGCCATCCTGAGCTCCTAGGATGTTTGTTACACATGTATATGTGCATATATTTGGGGCAAATAGATTGTAAGTGCTGTAATATGAATTACTCCAGCAAATTATTGGTGCAATACTTAAAATGAATTATGAAAATAGCTATATTTAGTCTGAAGCTCTAGATGCTACATGGTTTCCTCACCATAGTAACAAATTCTTTTAAAGGAAGAAAGGAGAGGAAGGAGCTTAAATTCTTGCACTGCAGAGTCTCAGAAAGGCGGGGGGAAGGGAAAATGCCCACCTCACAAGCTTATAAACTTCAGATAGCAGCAAAAGAAAGAAAAAGGAAAATAAACCAAAAAAACAAGACAGAAAACCAACCAAAACAAAAAAAAAACAACAAAACAAAACCCAAAACAAAACAAAAAACCCAAACCTATAATTGTATTTATTCTCTTTTGCCAATACATCATTATAAACTTACGGAAGTATATCATAGAAAGAGTGACTATTCAATTAAAGAAAAATCCTCATTTTTTCCAGCCAAAATTAAGTAGATGAATTATGAAAGTTCATTCCACAGTATCCCAACAACAGCAGTTAAGGAAGGTTGCTTTTTCAGTATTTTACCCTTCACAGACAGAAATTTACTTATTCTACAAATGGAAGCAGGAAAGAAAAAAAAACAAATCTTCATTATGTCATGGCCACTTGGTGATACAGAGTTTGCAGACTATTTGGCGCTACAACAGAAGGATTCTGTTCAGCAGAGTAAAGGTATAATAATGAACAATAGATCCTTCACAACTGCCAAAATAAAAGCTGATGCTGGAAGGGTGCTGAAGTCAGTGGCCTTTCAGTGGTGTGATCAGGGAGCACAATTAAGGTTCTCCTGGATTTCATTGGCAGATTTCATGTTTAGGCAGAAAAGACACAGGAAGGGTAATTTTGCAAGCTACCCCAAAGTTGATATTTATACCGTATATTTAATTGTCAGCACCCAGCATTTTGTTTACAGTGACTCTGCCTGGACACAAAGTTAAGATACAGGCTGCCTGCAGCACAGTCCACAATGTCCTTGCAGTACAAAGGCAACACCAGGGAACCCCTTCTGCCTTCCCACAAGCATCTGGCAGTGCTGCCAGACAAGGGCATTGCTGCCCCTCCTCCTTAGAAGGACGTGCAGGATAAAAGAAGGTGCTCAGGCTGCTGCTAAGATGGAGCTTGCAGCTGTGTCCTGCTGTGCACCAGTGCCTGCCTTGAGCCTGTGTGTGAGCATGGGCCTATTGACATATCAGATGGTCAGTTCAACTGCAGACACCTCCTGTGTAGGCATCTAAAACTCAGAGATAAAACCTGTGCGGGACAATTTTAAACTTGTTTTTGAAATGCGGTATTGATCTAGCAGACAGCTTTCATTTAGTGGTATCAGTTTAAAAGAAAATTAAAGTCAATTATCTTATTCAGTAATATATTTCAAAATGTCAATCAGTAACACCAGAGCGGCGGCATAAAGTTAGAAACAAACCAACAAACAAAGTAAAAAACACAAACCACAAACAAACCTAGGAGCACACACATCATTAACTACTGCTTTGGAAGAATGTGGTAGAGCAGGCCAACCACGTTTAACATTAGATCCATGCTCTCAACACAAAGCAGCATGACTCCATATGGCCTAAAAAGGGATTAAAGCATTGTATGCTATTATTATAGGATATATCATGAGTACATAAGAATTGGATCACGACCGCTTTGCACACCCACTCCTGATGATTCTTTGTTTTCCTGTAGATTATCTGCAATTACCATTCCAAATTCTTTCCAATATATATCCTCCATGCCCTTGTCTGTACAGTCCACATCTCTAATATCTATTGTAGTGGTAAGTAGCATTGACAAGAGTGGTGAACTCAATACATGTACTTCAGCTGTACAGATCACAATAATCTCAACATCTCTTCATTAGCAATGCAGGATTAAATATGGCTTGCAGGGAAAGAGCTTTTCCTTGGTGCAGTGTTATCCTCAGTAGGCAAAAGAAAATCACTGTGAAGTACCAGATGCTGAACAGTTGGTTAAAACTATGCAATAATGCAATATGACTTTTTTTTGTATGGGTTTTGTGGTTGAAAGGGAAATAGGACTAGTAAAGAGCCTTAGAAGAGGAGAAAATCTCAATGATGTGTTCTTTATCAAATAAACATTGCTAAGATATTAAGGACAGGTTCCTTATTTTTAAGTACAAGTCCTTTGAAAATAGGCCTACAAATGCTTTTGTTTTCCTTTTAATTTCTCTGCTTGGTAAGAAAATCCAAGCCTGAAAGTACCAGCCATCAAGAAAGTCTATGCAGATGTTTAGAATTCTATAGAACTGGTCTAATTAAAAATAAATACATAGGTAAAATAAATGCACCTCACAACAGTGCACTTTTTGTAGGACAGAGGTTTCTGTACTCTGCCCCTCTCTCTTTGTTACGTACATCTGTGGAGGGGTAAGACTCTTCCTAGACTTCCACAGATGATGATTTTCCCTTTCTTCAGAATAAGGCATGAAGTGTGTCCCACTAATCCTATGCCCCTTATTCAGAGAGTACAAAGGGTTTTTTAAAAAGCAAAACAACCCTCTTAGCTGAAGTATGGCCATTTGCAAGCTCATTACACAAGAGTATTTCTGCAGGAGTCTCACCATTCCAGTTTCTGCTACAAGCAGCACACCTGTGGTTTGAGAACTTGAGCATGGTCTCATGCCCTATTAGTCACAAAACTGTCACAAGGAGTTGGAACTGGTGTACAGAACTTCCTGAGCAGCTGGGGCTCCTCCCTTGCCCAAATCTAACTTGATAGTTAACTGAGAGTAGCAGAACACATGAAAAATTCTTGTTTAGGATTTTCTACTATAGCTGTGCATGCTACAGGGTCTCTGGAGGATAAAGCAATCACTGCTTACATATCCATTTAACACACTAAATGCTGTAAAGAGGCTGTCTTTTACAAATAAACTAACTCAGCTGTGTATGTACTATACAACACGTATGTTCATAGTCTATTGTTGCCAGAAAAAGTAAACTACAGAAAGCCATGTTGGCATAAAAACTAATTTCAGCAGTGCCTTGAACCATTTAAATGGCAAAGACTGCAGTATCTTTAAAGAATAATCATCTTCAGCAACTGATCATTATTTCCATAATAATAATTAAAAATGTGGTTTCTTCACAATCTAATCACTTCTTTCAGAGAAAAATTTCCAAAATTTTACTCCGATTGTCCTTCCTTGATAAATTATTCTACCTTAGATTTTGAGTTTTACCATTCTGCTCTACAGATGTTTTACTATTCTTATTTCTGAGCAAGCTGAACTCTTTGGGAATTAAATTTAGATTTTTAAACACTACAAAATTAACATTTGGTAAATCTTTACTCTTGTTCACTAAGACACTAAATCAGCTCTAGTTCTCAATTTTACTGAGAACAGCTGGCTTAAGAAACAGTTCCTAAATTTAGACTACAAGTAGATTGCTTGAGAAATAATTAGGTATTGTTACATAATTTAAAAAAAAAAAAAACAGGCTGTCAAAGACTCATCCCACTCTTAGACTCTTAGCAGGGGCGTGAATAATTATATACTCATTTCACAGTAACTTAGTTCAATCAGTCACTGCAATATACAGCATTCGGGAACAAGATATCTGTTTCAAAGAAGAAGAATGGCAAAATATCACAAGACCTCAGCATTTCAGATAACGCTTCAACCATTGGAAGACTGGATTCAGTGTTCAGTATATCTTTATCTTATAAGCTGAGTTTCCATTTCCCTCTAAGTTAAGCAGCTCTGGCCAGTACAGAATTATCATGGTTTTTCTTTTGTATGTCACAAAGTTAAACGTGGACACGTGCTCTGTGTAGAACTGCAAGTCTGAGTTCTCTGACACACATAGAAACATTTGCACACAGAGCAGATCTGACACAAAGCAGAAGTACAAATGCATTACACAAAGCATAATTACAAGTTCGTTAGAAGGACATCACAAAACCTCCCTGTGCACATTCAGTTGGTGTATTGGGATTTCTACATGGCTATAGCCCCGTAATGTATCTAGAAATTCCAGCCAAATTACAAAATTCCTGACTCTACTTGAGCAAAAATGCCTAGAAGAGAATGAACAGAGTGCAAGGATAGCTATGGCATATGGTTATTCCTACACTGACTAGAGTGTGAGCACATATTTTTATAATGAGGATCCAAGGTTTTCTTTCTTATAAAGAGTCCACAATTATTTGGTTATGGTATTTTAAAATATTTAGCTGTTATTGCTTATGGCAGTGTGTTCCAAATATTAACAGTATGCTACGTGGATCAGCCTTGACACTTAAAAGCAATTTTATCTTGGGAGTTAAATCACAACATTTAGTAAACCTGTGGCAAAATTTTCCCAGTTTTGAGTTAGTGTAGATTTAAGAAGATGAGTTAATGTTCTAGGATATTATAACAAGCATAAAAGAAGAATAAGACTCAATTTACCCTGGGAGCTGGAAATAAGAAGATCATCTAGAGACTGTCACTTCTGTGAACATATCTACTAGGAAAATCTCACCTTTCACAGGCTGCAGAATCTGTGTCAAAGTGAAATATAATATGAAAATCATGGAAGAGAAATCAAAGAAAATTTTAGTACAAGGTCATAGCAATGTATCAAACATCAATATGTTTTGACACCATAGGTAGAACTTCTCTAAAATCCACAGTTGTCTTTTTAAATAAACCCATCAAATAGTGCTTAAAAAAAATACAAGGTCTCAATTCAAACCAGAATAAATCCAGAAAATACGGCAAGAAGCAAATTACCTCCTGTGCAAATACAGACATTCTGCATTGATTTTCATTAACACATTTCCACATCCCCTCTCCTTATTGTTCCCCATATATTTTTCCTATAAAATTAATATTCATATTAAAAAGCAGCTCGATTATTCAGATGCACATTTCTGGGCCTACATCCAAACTACATAAGACTCATTTCATATTGGGACCATCAGATGGTGGGGAAATAAAGATATTTCCCAGAAAAAAGAGTGAATTTAAGTATGCACAGAGAAATACTGCACTGTTACTGAAGGGCAGGCACTACCTCAGCCTGCCCCCATGGTAGCAATTATACAGCCCTGGATGACACCTCTGGAAAGGGGAGATGTATGAATTCAGATCTGTTATTTCCTGGGCCACAAACTTAGCAAAATTCTCACTTAAATTCTGACTTAAACAAAGGAAAATAATTGGATACTTGCAGTTTTATGAAGGAAGGAAAAGGCAGAAGAAGACCAGAAAATTGAAATATTATTGTGTAGGGAAAATGAAGGTAACTAGAGTAAACCTAATTTTAACACAGAGCTCATTAAGTTTAATGGAAACATTTCTTTTCATTTAAGTTAAGCAAATCAGGTCAATATAGAATTGTCATGGGGTTTTTTTCAGAAAAAAAAAACATGTCACAGAGTTAAACATGGATACACGTTCTGGGTAGCATTGCAAGTCTGAGCTCTGAGGGACATAGAAACCTCTGGAAGAGATAGTTCTAGGAACTCTCCTTTGAAGACGAGTGGAGCAGCCTGCTCCCAAAATGTCATCCCCAAATGAGACTGTCTTCTCCCTCTCCTGTCCATGCTGAAGGAATTCAGAGTTACACTCATGTGGAAAAAAAAAGGTGGTGAGAGCAGGCAAAACAACAGGTCCAAAGGGTTCACTTATCCAAAGACTGAAAGAAGAAAAAGATCAAAAGTGAGTGAAAAGGACATTTTTATCTGTTTCAATCAGTTTAAGTTAAATCAGGATATTTTTTTCTGCAGGTGATGTGCCTTATCAGCTTGGGCAGATGGGCCATTTAGTTTACCCCCAAAAACATGGGATTGTGATGATAAATTAAAATTTGTACACAGCACTCTCAGATCTCAAACACACCAAGTATTCTAGTATTTAATTTAAAACAAATTAAGAAAAAATAAAGCAAAGCAACATGGTGGCAGGTGATTTCAATGTCCCCAACTGTAAAGCCTCTACAGCAGCTGTCAAAAAGAGTAAAGGAAAAACATGCAGCTAAATTTCATCAGCTGAGATGGGGGTAAGTGCTGTCACTGAGAGAACATGGTGTGAGAACTAGAATACTAATAAGCAGAACAACAAGTAGAGGTCAAATGCAGAATGGGTTTTTTTCCCCAAGTTGGGGAAGTGAATTTTTTGCCAGTTTTTAAAACATTTTATATAATGTGAGAAGCTTGAGAACCTTTAAAAAATCAGAAGTTTGAAGAGTGAGAAAATATCCTTTTCTTAAAAGAGAGCCCTGCAGAGAGGTGAAAGATAGGCCTTTAATCGAAATCTGGGGAGTTGCTCAGCAATGATCTCAGGAGAGCCTAAGGCTGCTCCCTTTCAGTGAGCAGGCATGTTGGTTCAGATGTCTTACCTGTTTCTGAAATGTTACCTGCCCTTGTGTAACCTCTAATTATAAGTTTCAGTGAGAGTCTTTATAAACTACATTGCAACTGACCTTACTTAAGCAAGGTAAGACTTGAAATGGTTCAGGACCTCTGATACACTTCCCTTTTTCTTTTGTGTATATCGACCTTTTATCTTTCTCAACTGTCTCTTCCTGCCCCTACCTCAATTTCAATAAGATCAATTCTTACAAAACCATTTCTTCTGTGGGGTACTAAAACCAGGAAAAAAATAAGCCGGACAATCTAAGAAGGTAAGTAATAAAAGAAATTAGAACTGTACAAGTGATTGGGGCAGGGTAAGCCTGGACTCCTCCTCCTCCTGCATGACAATAAGAAGAAATACACTTCCTTAAAACTGTACATCCAATTCCTGACCATTTCCCTGAAGCTGGATATTACTTTGCTCATGTAGCTCTACTTCACCATGCAACAATGTCACCTACTTACTCAACCACACGACTCAAGAGCTCTAGGATTTGATGCAAGATCTCTGCAACCTAGTTCAAAAGGACAAAGGTTGGTAGGGTTTCTCCACCTGACAGCCTCCCACACACAGCCAACAGAAGCTCGGAAAATGAAGAAGCTCTGTGCTGAGCTAGAAAAACACAGTAAAACACTTACACAACATTTTATTTATCATTCAAGAAAACACGGTTGTGGTTTTCACCCCAAAAAAACAAATCTTCATCAACACAATGTCAACGTAGCACCTCATCATTCCAGCTGTTGAATGTAAAATGCTGTTGAAATGTACAGAAAAACCATGTCAGAGTCTGCAAAACCCTGATCGTCAGCTCTTTGAGCTATTGAGACTGAAAGATACTTTATTGCAACAAAGGGTATTTCAAAACAACCTTCTGTAACTGCATATTCAAGTCTAATTTGAGGCAAGTAACACTTGCATTTGGCTTGACACTTGTTTCTTACACGTTCCTCAGATGGAAGACTGCCAAAAAAATACTTATTATTCCATTTATAAACAAATGGTTCTGCTTGGTGCAACAATGAGTCTGACCCTGGGAAACTTCATGCACTCCCAGGTATTTGTACTGTACTCGGGAGTCTTTACATGCTCACTTTTTTCTGTGCTTTCCCTCTTAATAGCATTTAAGCTAAAACAAAGCATGGCACACCCACTCTGCTTCAAGGTACTGCCTCACAGGTGGTGACACAATGACAGTAATTAGAAGGGTTTTGATACTGTTTTGAAGGCCAGCCAAATATGTATGTGTCCCTTCTAGTAACTCCAGTGAAAGCAAAACAAGTTCAAAGCATTCAATTTACTCTCCAGAAAAGTAAATACTGCAGACTATTAACTGAGCAGGCTATTAACTGAGAATTATTGGGGAAGAGATATAACTCACAAATATACACGTATACATATTTATGTGTTTACATATGTGTGTATCCACCTATATAGACATCTACACTAACACACATAACTTGTCCTTTCAAACAACAAAAAGAAAGATGAGACAAAAAGTTTGTGACCAAAGACAGTGGTTGGCAAACACACAAAAAGGATAATGAGGAGCATTCATTTCCACAGTCTCCTGTCCTGCAGGCACCTGAGGAATGCAGTGAATTAATCTAGAGGGTTTGCTAAATTCAGAATGAAGCCCTACAGAAAGGGTGTTGGCTACAGAAAAATAAATGAGCGTAGGAAAAAAAATCAAAACAACTGAAACACACACTTTGGACAAAAGAGAAAAAGAGAATGATAATAAGAAACAAAGAGGGTTAGATATCTAAGAGGAGGCAAAATTACGTTCAAATACAGTGTACTTGAAAACAGGAGGCTATCTTTAAAGGAGAAAGAAAACACAGTTTTCCAAACATAGCTACCAATGCCAAAGGTGCTTCACACCAGCCCAATGTGTGAAGCACCTCATGGCTTCCAAACAGAGCACATAAAAAAAGCACCTCTAGAGTTAAATTGGGGTGAATAATACACACTTAAAAACATAACCCAATGATGCTCTGTGTACAACTGATGAAACAATGGGAGTAGTCATTCTTTCTAACACAAGAAAACCCAAGTACATCCATCCAAAAAAGAAAAAAGTCAATTCAGATTTGAGAATTCAGTGTGGAATCCAAACTTTTCAAATGTTCAGCACAAAAGGCAAAATGGAACAAAACAAAACAAAGAAAAAAAGGCCATTCCCAGACAAAAAAAAACCCACAAAAAAACAGTAGCTCAGCAGTTAATAAACACACTCAGTTTGTGGCAGACAATTTTAAATTCTCAGTCTGAAGGTCGGGTCTTGACATGCTAGCAGGTCATGCTTTCACCTTTTGGCTGCGGGCAGTACACTCTCTTTTTCTCTTTCCTACCCTAATTCCAAACAATATTTGGCCAGATTTTATCCCTTTCAACAGAAAAAAAAAAAGTTTTGACAACTTAACAGGTTTCAAAACCAGTAAAATTTTAACCAGAGATTTTCTAACAAGCTCCTTCTCTTATGATGAAACAACTACCATGACAAAGATGAGGGAGATGTTAACAAACTGAACAAACTGCTAGTAGTCCAACTTCGATTACTCTGGTTAATTGCACACCTTTTCTTTGAAAATCTCACCTTTGGGGCATACTGCTTTTATGTTTCTCTTACTTCCTTACTATTTTTCTTGCTTGTCTAGTCATTTTTATGTCTCAAATTTGTCTAAATTTCTGCTTTCTATTATCATTTCTCCTTTCCTCCTTTACTCTTCTTACCATCCTCCCCAAATTTTATTTGTACATTGCATGCTCTTGTTTTCTATATTTTCTTCCTTCACCCAGCTTTACATTTCTCTCTTATTTATTTCTTTCATTAATTTCAATTTGGTGTGTTGGAGCAGATCATCTATCGTACATTATGTCTTAAAGAGATAGAGAAGTATTATTGAGGAATAAGTAGCTTTCTATTTCTTATACTTTTCAGGAAAAAAAATTGCAGATGCAGGAGTAAATGGAAATATAGATAGTGTAACATCTGGCTAATGTGCACAGTTAAACCCTGTCTTTGATCACAGTGCTAAATATGTGTGTTCTTTCTTGCTTCGTATTTCTTCTTAAGTGATTGCCATTTACTTTCTTATAGAGAAATGTCAATTTAGGTTGTTTTATTTTTAAATAAATCCATAAACTAAAAAATATTAAAGACATTTCACTTACCTTTTATGGCAGCTCTCATTCACTTTTAAATATTAAAACTGACAATCAAACCATGTTATTACATGGATACAATTCAGGATAATTATAATTCCCAAATTTGGGCAGCCAAATCTGCAATAAGACCCTTGGTGCCTTGTCCAAAGGTATGTTTAGGTCTTACACATACAGCTAAAATAGAAGCCCCAAGCACAACGTGTCTCAGAGTTGGGTACAGTCAATACAGGTCATACGTGCACCCCTGCTGTAGAAGTGTGAGCTGGCTGTACTGACCCTCAACAGGAGCACACTGAGAACACCAGCACAGAGACACAGAAAGAATCACAATAAATGATCCTACCAATTCTTTTAGTTACCCTGTAGATTTAGGATCCCTTCACCACTTTTCTGCAGAAAGGTCTCTTTGCATTTTTCTGATATTCGAAAATCTCAGCTTGCCTGTTCCCAGAGTCTTGGGCATGAATTGTCTAATTTTTTTCAATTTGGTGCCTGACCAAGGAGGAATGGCCAACCCTCTTCTAAAGGGTTTCTAAGTGGTCCTCACAGTAAGGAACTATGAGTGGGATTTTCGTTGAATCTGACTAATATTTGGCCTTCCATAAGGATTGCTTTGGAAAGCAAAATGAGGCATTTTTTTATCCTGAGGTCTCTGAGGGAAAAGATCAGCTGAGTTATTACTTACCATCATATAATAAGCCTGTCTAAAGGCCAGCACAAGATGCATTAGGTCTCTAAATACTTTATATCCCACTGCTCTGCCACAAATGAAACTAAGCCCAGCAGATTTCCCATTTTAATTCCTGGAAGCTCTGCAGCGTCAGAGTTTCATAGGAGATGCCCTTCATCCCTTCATAAAAATAATGGTCTTTATTGTATTACCTATAACTTGTTGCCTTATCCTTGCTCCTTGGTTTTTGTTTCAGTATTAAGAGACACTATTTCTCATAGCAGAACAAGTGAAAAGCCCAGAATAAAGGTTGTTAAAAGATACTAACAGGTTTCTGATTTCTAGCACATAGGATTTACTATTAGTCAGCTATAACAGATTGAGTACACTAAGGAAAACACAGTCACTAGTCATCATGTTTCCTCTGGGAAAGCCCTGAGACCTTTTTTCAAGGAGGTTGATTGTATTCCTAGCATTACCTTTTGTATAAAGCAGTTCCTTTCTATAAATTTTTGATAGATGAATACTTGCTGCTAATTTATAGTGTATTACCCCATTTACTCCTTTTGTATCTTTAACGTCTTACACACATGAATTTTCATATTGAACTATTCTTGCCTTCATACTGGATAGATTTAGGGCAGAAAATGTTTTCAGGGGCTACATGTCAGAAAATGTAATAAATTATTACAAAGTCAGTAATTTATTCTCCCACTGAACAAAAGAAATCTGCAGAATAACATCCCAAACCATAGATTTTAAATGTTGTGTTCCAAAGAATCTTCATCCCAACAAATCACAGACCACAGCTAGTACTTAGAATACCTTTGGTTCAAATGAGAGAAGCAAGAACAAACATCTTATTTAAACAGATTTTAAAAAATTCCTATATGATGCAGTCCTGACACTTCAAAACAAGAACATTTCAGAATTTGGACTGCACAATCTACCAGCTTCATGTCTAACTGGCAGTTTTGCTCTAATAGTCTGTTTGGAATTAATAATTATGCTGCAAATACAGGTTTTTCTTTGGGTTGTTGTTCTGTTACATGGTCTTGCTCTGCAGGAGAAATGCAGGATCAGCAAAGCTTATCCATTGATTTCTTTGATGACAGATTGCTAAAAATGATAGATTTTTAATGGTATGCCAGAAAGTGTATGAAACTGAATGGCTGTGAGGTAGCAACTGTCAAAAAACTGCTCCAAGTGCTGCAAATAGAAAATATATATTATAGTTCACTTCTGTCACTGACAGCCAATTCCGATGATGTACATTTTACATTAGGAAATTCTTCCTTTTTCTATATAAATGAGGTCAGATAACCATTCAGAGGACTATTTTGGGTTTTTTTAAATTTGTGAGTTGCATATTTTAAGGAAGCTAGTGGAAACAATTTTTTTTCATAAAACTATAGCAATTTTTAAAAAATATGCAGATTTATAAGGGAATTTGGTTTGTATTATGAAGAGAGTAAAACATAGACCACTATATCAAGGAAAAAGTGGAAATTAGTTTTTGCAAACAGATTAATTTGTGTATTTAATACATGAAATGTCACAAAGTTCTTTGGTTTGTTATAAATAAAACAGCAGAGTAGCTACAGACACGCTGCAGCATTTTTCTTATCATTTTGAGTCAAAAAATAAAATGACAGATGCAATACATGCTGGTCAACAACAAAGATTTCCCTCAGACATGAAAAACTGCACCAGCTGTCTCTTTATTCCAATTTTACACGTAGTTTCCATGCTATCGTAGAACTGCCAGGCAACAGTCCAACACATGCCATGCTGGAACTGATTTACCTATCAGGTTATGTGGCTCATGCCATTTGCGCAAAGAGGCAACAGGCATGTTTCTCCACAATACACTGAAAAACACTCCACTTTCTGAAGCACCAGAAATCAGGTTGTCATGCCTCTAAAAGTCTTTGCCCCAAACATAAAGGAGTGGGGGTGGTAGAGGGGGACTGATGTCTGACACTGTTCCCACTACCCCCCTTACCTGCCTCTCCTCACTGTCAGTGCACCGTCTCTGGAATGCGAGAACTGCTTCCCAGGCAAGGTAATACTGAAGCAGAGTGTGGAGGTGACTGTCTCTTTTAGATGAACTCCGGGATTTGTCTATAGCAAGGATTTCAATATAGTGCCAATTAACAGCTAATTTACAGCCTTGATACAAGCACATAGAATTCCTGTAAACTATATTCTGTACTAATACAGTTTATCTCAACTTAGAAAAGAGATAACATTTTTCTGCGTCCATTGCAGATGACAGCAATTTTATCTATTCAGTAAAGGGCGTAAGTAGTATCATTCATGTGCTGGTAGCTTAAATACAGACACTTCAAGAAGAATCTAACATGATCTGCCAGTGCATCTTTGAGCCATTCTTTTACAACTTTCAGGAACTAATCATCTTGATACAAGAACTGATCCGCAGCACACTTTATGTCTGAAGTGAATGTCTTCTCCACTGAATCTGCCATAACAAGGACATAGGATGTTGCAACCATTGTTTGATTATCCCCACAGCAGTACAGGAGATTTAGTCACATTAGAGCTGTTAAAATGAATGCAGCTAAGTGGCTTGTACTGCTTTAGAAAGCTCTATCAGAAGCAAATTAGCCATTGACCTCTTAGGTCATACGTAATCTCTTCAAAGCTCTGTCTTCTCTCAGGTAGTTCAGCTGCTCTGTGAAGAGGCCTGCTTCTCACTACAGCTGCTAAGTGTTGAATTTAAAGAGTAAATACAGTTTTCAGAGGCTTTAATTAAAAATATTTCAGAAGTGTGAGGGTGCATTTGAAACTAACAAGCAAGATTTTAATCTCCTCACCTACAGTAATCACTTCACAGCATGGGTGCTAATGAAGGCAGCAAGGATGGGAGATACACTCATGACCCAACTGAAATCAAAGAAAAATACAAAATATTTTCTCTTAAACAAGGCTTGCCCAGCAATGACAACAAGCAAGTAACCAAAGGTTACTCTGGTTATCTTGACATGTGTCAAAGATATTCAGAGTCAATAACGTACTTAATAACAACCTTGTAAACTTTCCTTGCTGTGTTGAGATTGATTTCAGGTTGTGCTGCTACAAAGGGCTTTGCCAAAGAAAAATCTGGAGGCCCCAAACATATCACTGGATTTGTCTGAGTACACAAGTCTCATTAGCAAAAGAAATCATGGGATGTTCTCACAGAACTGTATCTTTTCTGTTTAGTTACCTGGATTCTTGATCAAAATTATCTAAGATGTTGCGACTTCTAATATTTGTCTTATCAGTTCATTTCAAGACCATGCAACAAAACTGTCTTAAAATACAATGTGTAAGCAGATGCTTTCAGTGCCACTGCATACCAATACATTTTCTGCAGTGCAACACAGAGAAGAAACTTGTGAGAAAAACACAAACATGCACTCACACAACATCTTGGCAGTCTGTGGCTGTCTTGGGACTTTTGGATTGAAATTCCTCCTCCATAAATCCACAACCATTGTTATATTTCCTGAAAAAGGAGAAGTTGCCATATTCTAACTCAAGGGGGCTATGTTTTAGAACATTCTTTCAGATCACCACCAGGACATCTGTCCTGAAAAGCAGACAACAACTCTTGAATCAAAAGGTATCAACTCAGAATAGTCCTGTTTGATAGCATGTACATACATGTCTCTTAATCTAGACATGTATCAATTTTGATTGGCATCTGCACATTAGGAAAAGTAGGGACCACCAATCCATTGTGCCCTACTGGAGACCTCAGGAGATGCACAGATACAGAAGCTCATATACTCAAATAGGGCATGGCAAAGCACTTGAAAGCCAAGGCAAAATTGCTTTTTGATTAAGGTTCTAGGCAGCGCTATTTAAATATCACATATATTTAAAAGAAGTATTTGTTGTTGTAACAGAAAATCTTATGAGTATCATCGCTTCACCACTTGTACAGTACAAGTACCTTGCTGAAATAAAGTACTCATTAACATGTCAGAGGAATAGAGAAAATGTTTTGCTTAACCTTAAGCATAATCAATCCAAAAAACATGAACTCCTAGTTTTAACAGAGAGTTCAAACATGTTACAGAACCATAGAAGGGTTTGGATTGGAAGGGACCTTAAAGTCACCTAGATCCAAGTCCCCTGCAATGGGCAGGGACCCCTTCCATTAGACCAGGTTGCCCAGAGCCCCATCCAACCTGGCCTTGAACATTTCCAGGAAGGGGGCATCTCTGGGCATTATATGGGGAGCATTCCCATCTCCTTTGAAGTAATCCTTAACAGTAGGGGTTCTCTGGTAAACTCTATGGTAATCATAGACAAGAGCAAAACCAAGAATAAGAAATAATAAAATTCCAAACATAAAATCTTCAATGCTTTTCCTCTATAAGGGAGCAGTTCATCCTGTGACTCAACACTTCTATTTACAGAGAAGCCCCTTAGTAACCAAACTATTAAACAAATTGTCTCCAATGGCGGGTATCTTTAACACCATTAATTTAGTGAGGAAAAAAGCACCAACAAAACAGCAAAAAAAAAATAACCAACAACATCTAACAGTATATAATTACCTTCCTGGTTGAATATGTTCAGCTCTGCATTTATTGATTCTCACATATAACAAGCTAAAGAATCACCAGTCTTTCCATATACGAAACATAAAACAGTCTGCACATACTGAGAAAGATCAATACAAAGACAGGTAAAAATGGCATCTCTGAAAGATCACCCAGAGAGCACAGATGATCTCTTCTGGTTCTATTTCATTATATATTTTTAGAAGAAAACTTACAAATAAATTTAATACTGGTTGGAGACATCCATTTCTTAATGAGAGTCTTCATGCTCATCAGTGACAGTAATACTATATGGTTATATATCATTATAGACTATTGAATAATTAATCATTATTACATGTGAAATATTCAATATATGGCTGACAAGTTAGGTCAGTACTAACACTATTTCATTACATACTAGATTTCAGTAACAAGTTTTATTGCAAGCAAGTTGAAATTACATTAGTATTTCATGTGACTCCATTTTTATCTCTGCAAGTCTTTCTATAGCACCAGATGATGCTAGGAAGAGTACTGGAGGCAACTAGCTGGCATCTTTACATCTGTATTTACTGAGATGAGGTTCTCCTAAAGCCAGCTGCTTTGTACTGCTTTGGTTCTTAATCATAAAGTAAAACTCAGAATTGCAACAAAAAACTGTTTAGTTCACAAAGTTCATTTATCATCATAATTAGCCTGCAAAGAAAAGTTAAGCTGATACAGCATTTTTTGTTGAAATTGCCAAATTCACTCATTGGAAGTAAAAGTCTTCTCAGGAGACCAACATTTCTCAGAAGAAAATATGCTGTTAACAGTTTTCAGAGAGTCTCTCTCCCTTAACCTAGTTTCTCATGAAGACACTTAAAAACTGCCAATCTCATCCTGGGTGGTGAAACAGGAAAAGTGTAGTCACAAAGTACTTTGTAGAATCAGGAACCACTTCCTGCCCAGCTCCTTTGATGCATTTTGAATACAGAAAATAAAAATTTAAAAAAATTAAAACAACCATTATCACATAGATCCATTTGCAACGTGAAGACAGAGCTAAGCAGGAGTACAGATATACCAACAATTATTACTTAAATGAGGACGGCACTGCAGAAGCAGATCTCCTAGTAATGTCCATTTCCTGAATTCTCTTTTGTGTTGCATGAATTGGATTTCTTTCTGAGAAAATAAGCTGGAAGATGCTTTCCAGGAGGACATCCAGTATGCTCCATCCTCTACTGGACATTCAGTCTGAGGGACCAGGCTACAGCTACCCGAAATGAAACCGTAAATACTACGCACTGCACAATCAGTTCCTCACATCCAACTGCTTTGCTGTACAGGTCTACATGTGTTGCACCAACATGAATATAGACTGGACATAACTGAATGGTAGGACTTTTCTCCCAAAACCTGCAACTTCACAGCCCCTGAATACCTCTAGAAGCATTTTAACCAAGGAATCTACTCTGGGGGGCTTAATCTAAAGAGCAGCATTTAGTGGTATCCAAGGTCAAAAATCCCTATACACTTATGTAGCAGCACTAATGTGTTGATCCGATCCTCATGATCCTCATGATCAAATCCAGTTTATCCTCTGTTAAATTTGAATTCAAAGATGTGATACACAAACCACAACCTAGAAAAGTATGCCTAAAATTTCTTTTGGGGAACAAACTACCCACATGCATACAGTGCTTTAAGTTGCTTTTCTTTCCTTATTCGATTAAATCATAGCAAACAGAATTAAGGAAGTAGTACAGGTAAGGTAGTACAGATAATGTGTTTCTTCCCTGCTCTTGACACATTATCCTGATGGAAAAACTCCTACCAGTATGGGGTGCATCTGTTAATGAAAAAACACTGCAGCTGCTCCTTTTTAAAATAGTAAGGTTTTCTTAGAACATATTTGTGATTCAACAAATAGTATTCTAATCTTACAATTTATTCTACTCTTACAATTTTTCACATCCTCTTTCACATGTGCATATTTGTATAGTTTTATAAATATGTGTATTTACATATATGTTCATTTGAGATAATCTCATATATTGGAGCTAGAAATTGATGTATCTTTCAGGAGAGCACAACTTTGTAATCAAACCAGCAACCCCTGGGACAAAGCAGATCTCCAAGCTTATCACTTCAGGGTGTGAAATTTGTGCACTAACATAGGCAGAGGGCTTCCAGGCTTGGGACAGTCTACTCCTGTCCATTCATACATCCTAAAGCAACAATTTACAAAGGCATTGAAACCAACAAGTTTCAGCAAAATGTTGCTCTGGCTCCCACAGGCTGTAAGTACACTCAGGCAAATCTCAGTGCACTGAAGAGTTGAAATGCAAGATGACACTCAGGAAACTCTACAAACCTTGTGCAATCACTAAAGATGTATCTTTTTATAATTAGAATAATAGAACAGCTTAGGTTCAAGGGACCCTTAAAGGTCATTCAGTCCTACCCCTCTACTTTGAGCAGAGACATACATCTTCAGTAAATCAGGTACTTTAGTGTCCCATCTAGCTTGACCTTGAATGTTTCCAGGGATGGGACATCTACCACCTCTCTGGGTAATCTGTTTCTGTTACAGTATTACATGTAACAAAAGCTATATTAGGTAGAACTGAATAAAATATGTTCTGAGATTCACAGCCCCATTCTGAAAAAAAAAAGGTGTTTTTTTTGGTTTGATTTTAGAAATCAGATCTGAATTTTAAATAAATCATATCCTCTTAGAGCGAAGAGTTGGTAAATTGAATCTCCCACTTACCCACAGAGCACAGAAAATTAATAATGTACATTTCCATCACTATTTTGCCAACATATTTTCTTTTGGGATGGCAAAACGTCTCTCAGAAACTAATGGATCATGTAACCTTCAGGCTGGTAACTTCATATTTCAAAAGATCAAAGCAAATAAAAAATAATAAGCTATCACACACTTTGTTTTCCTCATTTTGCCTTCTCAGTTATGCACCGAGGCCCAGCTGCCTGGGCATTTACTGAATCCCAGAGCCAAATTCAAACAAACCTGATCTCAAAATAATTTTAAGCAGTATTTTCATCTGTAGTCCAAGGCAGTTGACACCATGTTATGTTGCTGTAAGGATGTCTGGATATGTGGGACACAAGGAAGGGCTTGTGAGTGCTGTGATACCTTCTTGAGGAAAACTCTGTCATAAACTCAGCATCGAAGCTTCATTTTGCTTCATTGAGCATGTTTGAAACTTGGAAATCTGGGCCAACAAAACTATTTGTGAATGAAATAACATCCTTGTAGAAAATTCATTGTGCTCTAACACTTTTTCTACATTTTAGCTGGAATACTGTTCTTAGGAATTCTTTACTTAAGGGTCCTTAAAGAAATACTGTACACTATATCAAATAATTTGCTGTCAGTGTGATGTCTGTGCAGACAACACACACCAGGGCTATGCATGAACTAGGCATTTCTTGCCTCTTGGTCTCAAGCGTAAAAAAGGACTGTGTGATAAAGACATGGGGACTAGGGATTTTACTCAAAAGTTTCTTCACTTTACCTAGATAAAACTCTTAATAGCCCTAAAGAAATGCAATTTCTGGGCTTGAGTCTCTGGTATTGGTTAGAAGCAGTTGGAGTGTCTATAAGACATAGAATTACATCAGCTGCTAAAGCATTTCAAAGATCCTTTTAAAGGGACATGTATTAAAGGTCTGTGTAGACAGAGATATTTTGGCCCAGACATTGTACTCCAAGTGAAGTTGTACTGTTTCAAGCAGTATTAACAATAATGGCTTCACATCCTGAAACTGAGGCAGTGATGACGCATTTACTACCTGATTATTTTTATAAGGTCAAGTAGTTTCACTAAGTAACCATCAAGTTGTGTCTTTCATGATGTACAAAATGAGCTATTAGTATTTCTTCCCTACATTGGGCCATAACCTTCTTCATTTCCAACCTAGAAAGGCATCCAAATTTATTTGGACCTATCCTTCAGCAGCAGCATGATAAAAAGTTATTTTTTAAAATAACTTTCATATTTCTATGAAGAATAAAGACTCTTTAAAGTTCAGCATAGGAATAGTGGCCATGGTATTCAAGGCTCAAAGGGAAAGCAATTTTACTTTATTAGTTTGATGAGTAATGCATACCAAAATTAATGGTGCCATCTAAAGTTCAGCTCACTCAATCTGTACCAATTTGCTTGGCAAACACTTGTTCTGTGGACAAATAGCACCAGGTCTTGACCTTTATAAATTAGGGCAGTGGCGCAATGGTTCTCTAGATTATTGCCTGCTGAGTGATGTATTGGCATAATACACAGGTACAGGTAATGAAATTACAGTTAAATACACACAATTTCATGAGTACTAAGGCGTAAACAGAAGAGGGACCTGATTCACCAATGCCTGGCATTGTAAAGAGAGTAAACAAAGCAACGTTGTGGAAACCCTCTAAAGTGCCTGAAGATCTTGAGTGAGTTTGGAGCCAAGGAAGGCTGGCTCTTCTGGAGGACATCAGGTGCTCTAGATTTGCATCTCCCAGACGTAAGCTGTGGCCTTAGAAAAGAAAATCTCCATTTAATGTGATTTTTTAAATTGGTGTTTCACCACTTTTAGATTTATTTTGAAAAGTAAATAAATAAAAATACCCTGTCATCTGCTACATTTGGTTTTATTTCTGAAATTATTTAAAGTTTCTGGTACATCTTCACAAGAAAATAAACCTTACTGGTGTCACAGATATTTCAAAATGCTCTTTAAGAGTTTCTTGCTTTCAAAGGAATAAAAAAAAAAAGTAGCTCTTAGGTGCTTATAACTCCTAAAAATAAATACTTGTACTACTTCTGATCAAGAAAATGAGCTGTTAAGGTTAAAATATTACTTTTGTTTAACTTATAAATGGTTCTAGTGAACCTCACTTTTGCTGGCAAAAAATAAAGTGGTGTAAACTACATATTCCACAGACATATTTATCCTTCTTCACTTAACATTGCAGTTTCAATAAGTCATCAGTATTTCAGAATATGCTATGGTCAGAAATAGTCAGCAAGTTGCCTTTAGGAAATAAATATTATTTTATCATCCCCCTTGCAATGTTTAAGACTTTTGCTGGGGGGGGTCTACCCATTAGAATCAGCACGACAACATATAGGCCAGAATGGTCTTGTTGGGTCGAATGATGATTGGCAAAATTTTGCCTGTTCAAAACCAAGAACAGTTTGCAGAACTAAACAGAATTTTTTTTGAAGATGGACATTTTTGGATAAGTCTTTTCTTTCATTTTCATGTTTCTGTCAAGATAGAATACCAGCAACCTCAGCGGGACACCAGCTCCTATGAGATTTGTATTTAATTTTCAAAACAGAACTTTGGATAGTTTACCTAAGCTGAAGATTACCATGACAAACATTGGGTTGCTTAGCTGAACAACAATACGTCATATATTTTGAGATGCCCTTCAAAGCAGAAAAGGATAAAGATGGGTAATCTCCTCCTGTCAATAGACAAGTTTTTTTATGTGCTTAGCTTTCTTCCAAATATAGCATCCCAAAGAACTTCCCAAACAACAATTAATAATGATATATTTGGGTTTTTTCTACACTGTTTTCATTAAAATTATGAAGTCAAGGGTTAACCAATGTGTATGGACACCATATTAATGGTGAAATGAATGCAGGGAAAAAAATCCAGCCTGGTCTGAAAGTGAACCTTATACGTAACACTGGGGGTTTTTTGGAGCAGAAGGTGAGAAAGATCCAAAGGGTTTTCTCTGTAGAGATGTTTTTGGAGACATTAATGAGAATAAATCTATTAAAGTTATGGTTGATTTTCGAGAAAGACATTGTGATATACAGGAATACTCACAGAAAGATAAAATAGTCCCTTTATTCATCAAATATAGAAAGGGAGGCATGTTAAAAAATAGAAGAAAGGAAGTAAAATATGTCCATTAGGATCAACATTATGCTGTTTATTGATGCTTTTGCTGCTGTAAATACGTCCCCCCCATAAGGGAAGGTGAAATGCAGAAGTATGAGGTCATCCTTTGCAGTGTAACCACAGTGGTTACACTGAGGTAATCCTTTTCAGCTTAGAGCCCTGAAAGGTACAGTTCTTCTAACCTCTTCCCACCTTTCTCATCTCCTCCACTAATTTTCTGTCAGCTCACCAGACAATCTTTGAGAACCAGGTTAAACTCCAGGGGAAAAAATCAGAATAAACAGAAAAAAAGAAAAGAAATAAACAAAACCACAAACACCAGCAACAGAACATTTTGCTACTCTTTAACTGAGTTAAAGCAGACTAAAAAAGGATCTGAAAATCCTCAGGGAAGCAAACTAGTGAGACCAACAGAGCTGGGAATCAGGGAGAGGAACAGAAGGAACACCATGTAATGGGAAATAGATGGAAAAAAAAATAAGTTAAAACATCTAAGTAGCATATTCTCTGTTACATTTTTCATGGAAGAAGTGAAGGTACATTAGTTTTATGGTATTACTTCTAATGATGCATGATCAGGATGAAAGCATTCATAATGAGTAGAATCAGTATCATGATTTCTCCGAGGTTGGCTCCTCCCTTGCGGCTCAGCTAGCTTGTTGAAATAGCCATTACCTGTGTCTGGACAGAGTTTCACATGAGACTTGCTTATTTATAATTTGTAAAAGGCACGCATATAAACATGGTGATTTCTAATATTTTGGCCAGAAATCTGAGGTAACTGAAGTATTCAAAACACTTCCACATTAATCCAAATATCAGGAAATAGGAAGAGGAGACAGTTAAAATATGATTGTATAACTTAGGTTGAAATGCAGCATTTCATAGGGAACCTCTGGATAATGCACCCCTAGACATAAGATTATCTCTTCTACTACACAACAGAAATCAGACTGTGAAAGACAACACATCCTTTCAAATAGCTGAGCTATTCAGCAGCATCAGCATTTCCTGAAGAACTAAGGTGAAAACAAAGTATCATATATATTTTTAAGTAATTAATTACTTTTTCTTAAGGTTCAATTTTCATTTTCCTTCACTAGACCTAGTACTGTCACATGTGTAACATCCATGATGGTGTCCCTGAGTACAAGGCTGAAGCATTTATTTGCAGGATGACTCCACTCCAGCTCTAGAGGGAGATAATTTTTGTCTTCTTTATCATCATCTCCTTGCTACAAACTTTATTGTCTAGGCTGAAAAATGGGCCTTCAACACTAACAAGACTTCTACTCCCTTCAAAGGTTTCTGGGCTGGATCTTTGTGGAATTTAGATCTACGGACCAACTCAGATATGAGTAGCACACCATGAGGAATTACCAAACCTCAAAATACCCTTCTCCACTGAGTGGTAGCATGACTACACCGTACATTTCTGAAAAGAACACACCGAGCCTCTCAATTCCTTTACTCACAATGGTAAAACAACATTAATGGCCACATGCTGTAGATTGAGGTACTATTAACCTTCTCAGCTAGTAAATTTAAACCATTTTACTGCTATTCACCTAGAAGTGATTTGATCAAGAATATTAATGAAAAAATTAAATTTTAGTTGGAAAAAGGAAAAATACCTAAAAACTTAAAAAGTGAAACTTGCTTGTTCTTGTCCATTGACTTCTACCAAATTCATTAGCATAGAGTCTTCATCTATCAACTTCACACCTTGAGACAAACACACTTCCAAACAGCAGTAGCAGGGTTTTGGTTCCTTTTTTTTTAATAGTTTTAATTAAGTTTTACATTTCAGTAATTCATCACAGAATTGAAAAATGATAACAACAAAATTATCCCAACCAGCCCCATAGAAGTGAGTTTCTTGTTAATCTCATAAAAGAAATGCTAAAAGTAATTTTCTTCCGTTTGAGTGATCTTTTCACTTGTAGTTTTACCACTACTGCAAATTAACTTTCTCTGAACACAGAAAAACAAAATCACTGTATAATTGTTTCAGCCAAAGAAAATAAACAAATTATAAATATATCCCTGACACAAACAGGCCCAGGACCCTGCATTTGAGGAAATATTCAGACAAATATTTGCTACTGATACAGCCTCTGATTCCTTATGAGATTATCTTTGGAGCATTTAGTGAAAAAGCCCAAAGCTAATTGCTGATCTCAGTTTCAGGAAATTACCAAGGTTACTCCCTTTATGAGCATAGATACAGCTGCTCTTCCCCTCCTACAGAAGGAAGTTTTCCATGTCATTAAGACATTTTCTGCAGGCACTCAGCTCATGCCTTGAGCAAGATAAACATCTCCAAGACATATATATTTCAAAGATCATGACATCCTTAGGATCTCCTTTTTGATTTTATCTGCTATAATCATTTGGTATACTGTTTGGGGCTAACTATTGGTATAATCTGGATGGGAAGTTTGAAAAATGAAGGGCAAGGAAAAACCTTCAAATGAACGGTTTGATTTTTGAACACAGCACTCCAAACATTATTTAATTGTCAAAGATAAATTCAAAATTACATTCAATATTAAACAGAATTTCCTGTGAACAGTTTGAATGTGCTTGTGTTTAAATGAAAATACCTCAAGAATAAAAACTTAAATTAATTACAGAAAAATGGGAATGTCAGATATTGAAACTTTCAGATGCAGTTTTTCATTAGGGTACCAGTTCCTGAGATTAGATTATATGCAAGCTTTTTTTGTTTCTAAGAGATACACACTTGGTTACTTGATTGCAAAGAAAAGAGGTAGAATTTGAACTAATAAAGGTTCAGAAATTAGAAGGCATGTAAGAAATCTGAAACTGAAAATAACAAAAAAAATTAAAATACAGAAAAAAGACAGCTTCACCCTTGACAACTACCTCAAGATTTTTTTAATACGTAGCATTACTGATAATGAAGATGGCCATATGCCTTTCCTATCACATAAAAAACAAGTAAGGTTATGGCTATGTCTGCATAGAAGACTGCATAAAATACAGAAAGTGTAATAGCACCAATAGCACATAGAATAGCCTGGAAGAGAAATTTCTGAATTAATAGCAGGTCTCACTAGAGATTATTGCTGAAAAGCCTATAAAATTACTTTCTAGGAATGATAAAATAGTTGGGTACAAAATGCACAGTGAGGAAATAACATGGGGGTCAGTGATAACAATCAGTTTCTGCAGTCTCTCCCACTCATGCAACACATGACAATGAGCTGCATCTGCACAGAACCCTAAGAAAACTCTCAGATATTTGCATGGTCCTATCCTAGATGCAGAAATATAAATATACACTGAGGAGAAAAAAAAAACCTGCCTAAAGCAAGATTAAACTGAAATGATCTCACAGTGAAAGATAGCAGTGGACCACTCTGTAATTTACCATCTCCTGACATGATAATTTATTTCATTTTCTATTGCATGCCTTTAGAAACATTTGCATTATCAGATTTTGCCAAATTTTATCATTTGCTATTTAGGATCCAGACAGTTGTGCCAAAAAAGAATGATCTGTAATAACGATCATGCTGTACTGATCAGCACAAGCAATGTCACTGACCTGGCCAATAGCTCCAAAAGAGTTATTGGTCCAAATTCTCCCAGAGAAATGTAATAAATGGCAGTGTTAATCCCTTTGAGATATTTTGTGGCATTTTAACTCTATTTATTCTCAAGCATTTAATTTTCAGAGTACTTACACTTTCTTATTTATTACAGTAATCAACCTATTGAACCAAAGTATTTGGGATTAAGTAAATTATTCCAAACAGTTATTCAGATAGAACACATTTTATTTCCACCATGTCCAGGCTATACCTTATCTCCTCATCTGATTATACTGACATTTCGATATAGAAAGCCTGGTTCTTAGCCTCAGTTTCTTGTTGTGGTTATACTCAAGTGAACGATGCTACAGCACACCATTCCCTGTGACCAAACTACACTGCTACCCCCACCCCTTCCCAAACACATCCAGTCACAGTCAGAACAGACATCCTGGACCACCAGCAAATAGCAGATTTGTGGGGATTATACAACCCAACTACTTGTTGAAATGGCAGTCATTTATTAGAGCATTATATTAGAGTATTTCTTTCACTGAATATGGATGCTCCACCTACAGCTTGTAAATGCTTGCACTAAGGCCTCCTTACATTAGAATTTTGCTTGAACCCTGTAAAGACCACTTTCAAAATGCAGATTACAGAGGTTTCGTCAAGATACAGATCACAGCTGATAGCATCCTGTCTTCTATGCCCAACATTTGAGTAAACCAGGACACCACAGGGAAAGAGTTTAAGTAGATTGATTGTAACAGATAAGAAATAACTACAAGACTCAGCTGAACTGCTAAGACTCTGAAAACATTATTCAAAATGGTAAAAATAGGCCTTACTCTTCTCTTACACAGCTGGAGTTACTACACTGGAGTTACCCTGATTTACAAAGAAGTTTTACAACACTAAAACTGATGCCAGTTAGATCAGAATCTGGCCAAATGCCTACAAACGGAGTAGCTTCAGATGCTGGCTTAAACTGAAATGGCAGATGTACCATCACATGGCAATCAGGAAATTTGTTCTGCTTTCTTTCCAAAATTGCTACTGACCCCAGCCATATCCTTATGTCAATAAGGAAGTGTGAAAACAGGAATCTGTGGAAAGAGTAGACTATTAAACAGCTTAGAAATGTGGCTTTTAAACTGTAGTTTTTTCAGCAAGACTTATATCTAGTAGACTTGCTGCAATACTATTTTTATGTCGCTATAAGCAGTTACTAAAAATTTTGAGCTTTTTCCACTGGCAGCTTCCTCTGCCTTTTATTTTAATCATACAAAAATGAAATAAAAATCTTTTCAGACACAAAAGAAGGCTGAATGCACTGTAAATAACTGACCCATTTCAGGCTTTCTCTTTCCATTGTGCCTAATTCCATCTTCCAGAATAAAAGGAGAAAAGATTGACTAATCAGAGAAGCTTTTACAGTAACAATGGACTTTTTTGACAGTTGCCATGTATTGATGCTTTTGTAACAGCAGGGGCTTGGGCCATCAGCAAAAGTACCTTGCCGCTCTCCCAGATGATCTAACTCATTGACCCCACTGGGGGAAGAACTACAGCAAAGCACAGTACAACCTGTCAAAAAGTGGCCCTTTCTTAGTAAGAGCAAATGCACAAGTCAGTGAAAGGAAGGGTTTATAAATCTTGAGACCACAGAACCACTTTACCAGTGATTTTGTTGTACAACTCGAAGAATTTCAATACATACATTCATTTACATTCAGTATATACACCTAATACCAGAAACCTGCAGCTTGCCTTAGGTTTCTCTGTGTGGTGGCTAATCTTGCCTTTTCAAGGCTTATTTTTTGGGCAACAAAACACATCCACAATAGTCATTTTGACAAAATAGTTTTATCTGCCCCAGGTTCTTTCATCTGCAGAAACTATGGTAGTCAGCAATTTTGTCCTTAAATATCCCTAATATTCCCATTTCCAGAAATCTTTGTTTTCTATAGCAAAGAAAAGTCTTGAATTGTCCAAGGTCGTTACTGGCCTGCAAATAACCTACGCATACTGGAAATTTTAAAGCGTTGTTTGTACCACAAAGACAAGACACCTTGAAGTAGAGGCATGACCAGGTCTTAGCCAAAATAGATAAATCAAATAAATGAGGTTAGCTGCACCTTTGCACGCTTCATGAAGAAACAGTCCCAATGGCTCCATCTTGAGCTTCTACTATGGCTTGAAGGGCAGATACAGATGACAACAGAGTCAAACTCTTGTGAGCAGTGGTAAGCAAGCTAAACATGGACCAGAGCCACACACTGAGCATTCACACACACGCACACACAAAACTCACCTCCAAAAGAGACTACAATGAAAAAATCTAGGAGGGCCATGCAGCACTGGGACAGGTTACCCAGGGTACTCAGAGGAGCTCCAGCATTGGCAGTTTCCAAAATTGGAACAAGTGGTAGCAATAATCCTACTTTAAGGAAAAGGCTGGGCTTCAAGCCAACCCTTGTAGCCACCCTTGCCATGATTTTGGGAAAACAGTGGGCTAGGTAGCCTGTCTTAGAGATGTTTAAAAAGCTTTATTAACCTTTTGTCAGAGCCAGGCAAAGCAAGGAGGGGCAGGACACCCCTATGCTGGAGGCAGCCCCTCTGCCAGGCCAGGGAAAAGGAGACTCCAGGGAAGTGTCTTGTAACACTAGGTCACAAGAGCATAATAAGAGAGGGGTGTCATTACTGGGGCGAAGTAAAAGTGACAGGTAGAAGGAATTAGATTAGTAAAATGATGAGAATAATGATTTCCAGGTCTACTTGAAAAAAAGAGTGAAACAGACAAACCTGTTACAGGAGTGAAGCACACTGACCAGTATAAAAACTGTGGTACAAAATGGGCTCTAGCATGGAAGCTTTGGTTAATACCATCTGAGGAATGTGCTGGCTAGATCAGCTACTTGTGACAACTTCTTTTCCAGAGTTATGGCTTAAATAGACAAAGAATTTCCCAAAACAAATAGGTAAAAAATTCTTTATTTGGCTTAATACCACCACTGTAGTAGATATGAGTCACATTCAGAGACATGTTTTACACTTTTAATATTGTAGGTTATAAGCTATATTTATGAAAGAAAAAAATAGAACATCCTTTACTCGTTTAACCTGTTCTTTCATAAGACCTGTTTCAGATAATAAAATTAATGATAGATACCTAAAAGAATAATTTTCTTTGGATAGCCAAGGTTTCTTGGAATAAACACTTTGTCCCTGTCTGGCTGTATATCATGCAGATATCACGCTTATGCTGAAATATCAGTAGCTAATTTCCTTCATTGTTAAGCCCAGATCCTCTTCTTTTGTTCAATCAATTACACTATATCACCCAGGCTGATTGATCTAACACAAGTGTGACAGGACCTTTGAGACACAGTCTAGCATCAAGTGATCTTCTGATGACATGAAGTGGTCACATCAGTCAGTGTAGCTGTGATTTAAAAGAGTGAATGCTCCATTAGGCTCTCCCTATTTCCTAATCATTTCTTCCAGACACACTGGCAACTGCCCTGCAGTGGACAGGGAGAGAAAAAACACCCTCTGGGACAATTGTGCTGGAAAATGTGAGAGCTCTCCCTCAGCTTCAGTGATTGTAAACAAGAGATAGAGAGGCGTCACTCCATCAAAATTAGACTGCTGTAAGGAACAGTGGAGTTGGATCCAAGCCAGGGTGCTTTACAGTCAATAGCACAAGCTGATTTTTTTGTCTAATACAACTGTTACTAGTCTGTCACATATTAATTCTTTTTATTTAAGCAATTACTTAAGTATTTCAGAAATTGTTTAAGAAATTAAGAATAATCAGAGGCCCATCCTAAGAGAACAGGATGTACCGTGTTAAACTTCCTGCGCGCAGGGAACAGGAAAGAAGAAAAAAGATAATGTCCAGCGAATTGTTTATGTCCTAGTCTTTGGCAGCTATGCCAATAAAAGCACTGAATGATGATCCTGAAAGGACCAAAACAAGAGAAATTACATGTTCAGCAGTTCTTGTTATTTGAAATCCAGTAGTCTGTTTTATTTGCTTTTCAGCTTTACTTTGGTGTGGCCTTTCAAAAGGAAATAATCCTCTGAACAAAATATCTGGCTGAGAGACAAAAGGGCTGCCAAGTCTGATCCACAGGTGATGAGTACTTGGCCAGCAACCAAACTTAGGCTAAATTAAATACAATTAAAACAGACAAAATTGTCCATCTGCTTGTACAGTTAGTATAGACAGTGTAAAAAGGTGATAATAACGACTAAAGAGTAAACCTTACACTACATGCTGAAGACCAAATGTCCAGCAAAAACTTCTGCTGTACAAAACAAGCCAAAGCAAAAAGCCTGTACAAAGGAACTCTAGCAAAATGCTAATATGAAGTGCATAATTTTTTCATGTTTGGCAGCAATAAAGAATAGACAAAATTTTCAGCTCCACTGTGAATGGCAGAATTTGATCCTCAAATCTAACATCTTTTCCATTTTAACTGTAGTAGCTAAAGGGATATTTAGAAAAATTTTAAAAGTATGAAGCAACCTGAAACTAGCATGTATACTGAAATAATGTGTGTGAGCATCTTTTGAGTCCTACACATGCAGTGTGCTTAAATTTTAGTTCATAAAAAGAAGTCATGTGTTGAAAAGGAGGGATATAAATAATAAAACACCATAACCACTTAAATTTTATATAACCGAGATTCATTGTCAAGAATCTAGCACAGTTAAAACAATTTTTTTACCCTAGTTTTCAGCCAAATGTATACCAACGCATTCTTCAAATGACCCAATAGTGCGGTAGCTGTGTTCTTTAAGAGCAAGTGGGACACCCAAATTTAATTCCTTGCTTTGACTCAAATCCGCAGATTTGACTCAAATCCCCTCTGTCTGCATTTTAGTCTACAGCTAAATCTCTTGGAGTTTTCCACTGCTCATAATTAATGCATGTGTCCCATGCTGCATGTTCATACTCCCTGGTATCCTTGCACCCATAACACACTGGTTTAGGAAATCAAAGCAAAAGACCATTCATTTCCTTGCCAGTTTTACGTGTCTTTGCTGGGTGAGATGCCTGAACAGATCCACAGTTAAGTGCTAGTGCTGGAACAAGGGAAGCAGCTGAGCACACAGCATACCAGGAATGAGCAGGGAAGCTGGATGGCCTCTTTGAACAACAGCGTGTGGTTCTACCTCCTTAGTGCTATCCTAAAACTGTATCTTTAGTTTCACAACTATTTCAAAAGAGAGTTGTGGGTTGATGCCAAAACCAGGTTGATGCCTTGCTCATTCCTTCCCTCCTGCCAGCATTCAGGCAGCCATGCAATGAGCTACATTTGAAAACTCATTCTGGGTTTGGTTATGATTTTCTCCTATTAAAAACATGTTTATAAAGAGAAAAAGAATGGAAATATTTTTTGGATATTCAGGAGTTTTCACGAAGTAATATTATTACTTTCTCTTTCAAAGAAGAGATGTACATTTTTAGCAAATGCTCAGTGCCTCATTAGTGAATAGCTTAAAGCACATTTTAAACACTTTTAGAAAAGCAATTTTTTGTGATTTAAAATATTTTAATAGCTTCTTTTCCTTCTGTTCTTAAAGAGAGGTACTAATTTGGGACCAAGTCAACACCATTGGATGAAAATATATTACCACCTCCAAGATGACCACTAACAGAGACTGGAAAATTTATCTTACCAAGTGTCCACAGATATCTTACATCACTCCTAATACCAATGAAAGTCCAAAACACCCAACTTTGTGTATTAGCAGGGCTCCTGCAACCTGAATCCAGGGGCAGAAGTAATGTGACAAAAAAACCAGTCACTGCCAAGACATTGGCTTTTGTCTCATGAAACAGTTAAACAGAGATGAATTAACCCCTCTAAGAAAGGACACCTTGGCTGGCATGTTTAGTCTGGTCTCCCATGGTCACTGAGCAAACTGCACAAGCTCTCTGCTTACTGAACTGAATACTGCCCTGGTCTGAATCATGCTCCAAAGTGCAGAGAGAGCCAGATTCACCCTAACACTTCCAGACAAGCAGTACCATGCGTTTAGGCAATCCAGGCCTAAGTTCATTGAAACCAGCTCTAACTTACACATATTTTAGTTCCTGATCTTTATCAATTCTTTCTCTAACACTCAAAAAGGAAGTAGGCAGAAGAAGAAAGTAAAGGGGAAGAACTAGACTTGTTCCTGAAGGAACCAGCCTAAACATAGTAGTGTTTCATTAGACAAGGACAACATTTTACACACATTTAGATAATTATCCCAAAACAGAGTAATAAAGACTGCCCACTGTGAATAGAAATTACTTTATATTGCACAGATGTTACTAATTTAACTAAAAAACATCTGAGAAAATAAGAGCTAGTATTTTTCTCTGTTTACATCCACAAGCTGTAGCTACTTGTCAGAGGTTAGGCAAGATTAGTTAAAGGAAAGTAGCAGGAAAACATAATGAGAAAAGAGACTTTTAGGAAGTTAATGTTACTGGAAAATCCATCATCTGAGTGCAAAGTTTAAATATGCTTCCTCCCATGCCCAGCCTTAGTAGAGACAGATTAACTTCTTGGATCGTTTTTAAAGATTTGTACTGAACCTCTGGTAAATATTTCCGATGAGCCTTTCTACTTTATCAAGCGCTCTACCAAAACAAAAGGCATAACTTGTGACTCCACTAATCAACAGTGTGTGCTTTAAATGTACTTTTCCTGAAAAGGGGGTTGGGCCTAAGAACTTCACTAGTCACAAAGACCAAGCACAGAAAGCAATAAGTATATGGCGTGATTAGCTTTCTGAAAACCAGACAATTTATAATATTACCCATCCCTCAGGCTGGCTATTAATCCTCATCTTCGAGAAGAGTGAGATTCTTCTTAATTTTTGAGAAAAGTGAGGTTCTTATCTGCGGATATGCTCCAAGGCGGAGGAGGGTAAGGTTGGCTGGGTTTTTTCTAAATGTGCCTATCTTCATGCACACAACTATCTTACCAGTGGATTGAATGCATTCCCTTAACCTCCAAAGGTCTGGGTTTATACAAAGCTCCTGAACTCTGTCATTCCAACTCAATGCTGTTTATAACAGAGAAATTGCAGAGCAAACACACCAATCATACCCTTATCAGTCCCAGCCTCACAGCTCTGCATCACTCATTTTTATTGCTGAACAGTTTGGGCTTTTTTTTTTCTTCTTTTTAAGCCATGCTAATTAACGGAATCCAATGAAATACATTGTACAATTTCTCCAGCAGAAACCCAAGGGCTACTATTTCAACTGGAAGACAATCTTATAAGCAGAGTTATTATTGGCAGAGAGAGATTAGCTTGCCTCCAGTAGCACTGGAGTACTGATAGCCAGAGGTACACGCACAATGAACACACTGGCATGGTAGGAGAAACCACCCAGGATTGCAAATAAAGCTGTGCTGCTTATGAGGAGCTGGAGGAATCCGAGCATGAGGAAATGCCAAATTAAGAAGTGTCTCAGCACTGCTCACTTTAGCTGTCTCAAAGGGCCAAGAACCTTTAAGTATCCCCATCAACAGCATTATGCTTACTTCAGGTCTTACCCAGAACTTTCTTCCCTCATACCTCAGGTCACAACCTTTTATATTTTGCACAATGGCTAAAAGAGCAGGTGCTTGCATTTTACATAAAAATGCTGTTAAAAAACAAGTGTACTCGCAGTATCTTCTTGTGACAAATGTAGGCCTAGGTGAGCTATAGACTGATCTCAATTGCCCACAAAATTAACACTACATATTAAGACAATAAAAATAATTCAATACTGGAATTAATCCAATATTTGAAACTTTCTTGATCTCTCTTCTCTACAGAGAGGAAGATGATTAACTGGAAAAAATGTTAACAGTAAAAATCGAATACAATAAAACTTTAATCACACACGAACTATGTCTTATATCCTCTCCATCAGAGACCTTGCAAGAACACAGCCAGTGAAGGACAAAAACAACATGCCAAGAAGGAATAGCAGCAGGTGTTTGCCTAAGAACTGTCCAATTTAGCACTACTTGATGAGATTATATCTCAAGTTATATTTCATTTCTATTTTGTGTTGAATTTGGGATCCTCAGAATTATTAAATGCTGCTTGAAGCCTATTCTAAAATTGTAATCTGAAACGACAACTAGAAGGGAAGAGGAACATGAAGGAGAGTGGACTTTGACGTTCTCCAGAGCGTATCCTTTGCTGATGGGAGTAGGCAAAACAGGACACATGTCTGGGTCCCTGCTCACTACTTGTGGCATCACTTCAAGGCTGCCTTGCTCGCAGTGCACAGACACCAGCCAGGCAGTGACCAGGAGCACTGCAGGAGCCACGCACACACTTTCCTGTACCCCCCACTAAGCCCAGAGGGGGCAAGGAGTGATATCTTCCACATAGGCAAACACCCATCAGAGACCAACCCTCAGACACCTCTTCGGAAGTAATCACATCATGTTATGAAACAGTTGATGGAAAGACAGAAACTGTTAGAGATTAAGATAGGACTTCTCTGTAGGCTTCAGGTGAAACCACACTGATGAAGGGAACTCCCTCCCCACCCTCCACAAGTTAATAGTGTCTCACCTCAAACACATCAGCCAACAAAGCTTCATGTCAATCTAAATGCTTTCGTAACCCAGATCTGGCCAAAGCTTTACCCTGCTTTTACTTTTGCAATGGGAATTGGGGACAGCTAAATGGCCTGTGAACAATCTCAGACAAGCCTTTTCAGAGTGAGGGGGAAAATGCTTGTGCCAATTGACTGTGAAACCCCAAAGACTGCACTCATACAGCCATAACTTGAAAGCCCAGATAGTCTGTGCAGTTAGGCAAAAAGCAGGCTACTTAAAATTGCTGAATAAGGCCTAAATCCAAACTTGTGAAATGCACTTTCTTTTTCCCAAGTTATATGAATTCTGTGAACACACTTCTAATTGCTCACATCCATTTGCTATTTACAAAACTGGCCAAATACTACTTGAATACATAATTTAGGAAAATGTTAATGAGTTGTACAATTTTTAGAACTGCAGCTAAACAAATACAAGTCCCCAGTGGAAATGGAAGACATCCAGTTGATGTAAACTGGTTTAGCTCCCTTCAAACACTTGAAGCAGCATTGACTTATCCAAGCCAGGAATCTTTGTAGAGTTCAGACTTATTTACAACCCTTCTGCTCTTTCTATCTTTTTCTTTTAGCCAGTCTTTTAATAATGACAAACAGGTTTCAGCTAGTAGATTTTCCACTGAATATTCAACACCAATTTTTTTTTTTTTATATTAGTTACTAAATGACCACAAGAGAGAAACCTTTTTTTCTATTTCCCAATGGGATTGCTTTCAGGAATGGGACTTGAACAATTTTAGTCCAAGCACTTGTACAGGTAGATGTTTGTGCAAATACTTGCATGCTGAGGTTGTACTGACCAGAATTTTCACAACCAGTTTTATTGACAAAGCTTTATTACATAACAAATTCTACTGAAAACTAATCTGATCACTATGATTACTCATAGAACAAATTCAATTTACATGGAATATATTTGCTAATGCTTTCTGCAGTAACTACCAGATGCTATTTATAAGACAAGGGCTGAATTATAGACGGAAAAGAAATTAAACCCATTTAACAAGAGATAATAGGTGATCCTTCTATGATCCTCTCATTTTTTTCTGTCTAAAGCTGAAACTAAGCATTAGTCAGTTATTTTTGTCCTAGGGCATCATACAGTTATTACACAATACTGGACTGAACAAGTCTAACATCTCAAAGCTGCAGAAAGATGAATGTCCTTCCTCCACATCTTCTTCCATTCATCTCCAGCTTCATGTTCCCTGCGTTGACATAAACACACCCATCCTTACAACAACCTGCTTCAACTCACTAGTCCAGTCAAAAAAAAAAAATTATAAAAAGCAAACCCAAATATGCATAAATTTTCAACAGCTTTTTGTTGAGGTAGTGAATTTAAGCACCAACTATTCTGGCAAGTCACAGAGCAAGGACAACGCAGAAGAAAAAGACATCCTTGAGGCTGGGTGCAGGAGACAGGTAGAAAAAAAGGGGAAGAAGTAAGGACAACCTTTTAGTGTCAGCAAATGAACTGGCTTCATGCCAATATCATCTTCCCCATCATATCAGACAGGAGTGCAGTCTTTTTGCTTATGCATACACCTGCAATGTAGTCACCCTAGCAAACACTAAATAGATGTTCACTTACAAGACATTTTCAGGAAATAAGCTTCTAAAATATTTAGAGACACCCATTCTCATCCAACAAAACCATTTTGTATGGTGTCCTGTTTGCGTGACAGGTAGAAAAGTGATTACTTTTGCTAGAGTAGAAATTACACTGGAAATAAGGTTACCTCTTTCAGTTAAAATTAGTTCTGCTTCAGTGTTTCTAGTGCCACTTTGATACAGAAGTACATGCAAGATCCATGTATATATCTGCATCCGTAATGGAGGCACTACCTAGACTAGCCAAGTATTTTTCCCATCTCCCCACTTTCATAGCCAAGAGAAATATTTGTCAAAGCATCATTGGTTTGCCTGTTTTCAAGCAGAGCAGAACCAGACTCCCTTCACTCTGAGAGTCACATTTAGTCAAAATCATTCTGTTGCACCTGAAAAGCCTTTTGAAATAATTGTCAATGCTCGAATTGTCCAGAGGGCTCAAAGCTAAGGACCGGATTGAGTGCACCATGGAAGACTAGAAGATGCAATAGCATATGACATTTTCTTTTCTTCTTGAATTTGTCCTATTGTTATGAAAATTGGTAGAAAAAACTCCTTAACACCAATATAGCATTAAGAATCAGGCATTATTTATTCAGCACTGGATGCACAGGAAATATCTCCTCCTATCATGCATACCGAGTTCCTCGTCTTGGTTAATATGTAACAAGATTTTGAGGAATAACCACTGTATTTTCCATAAGTTAGGCAAATTGTTCATCTGGTGACATTATGAAGCAGTAAATTGCCCGGAACAGAGGTAGCAGCCATCTGTATAAGCCCATCACACGCTATTTCTATAGGAAGCAAATAGCCCAGAGGTGTCAAATGAGAGAAGAGGGATCAGTGAGTCAAACACTCAACAACCTGAAGTCTACATAGCCTTTTTCAGCCTTGCCATATGATATACCTCAGCTGAGACACAAATATTTCTGGCCTGCAGCAGTTTTGCATACAACAGCAGGGTCCATGACCCAGCTGAAGCATGGAGCCACCCACTCTGCTCCTCTCCCACCCTGTACTACAGCATTTCCCACCTCAACCCTCCAGCAAAACTACCTGTGAGGCCATGATATACATCAGGAGATGTTCATTGATCCACTACCATTTGCTCACAAAAGCATTTAACAACTTTCAGGTGATTTCAGAAAATGTAAGTGCCTTGGAGGATCTATTTTTCAGAACAAAACAATCAGATTTCTGTTCAAATCTCTGAGTCATTATTTTTACAGCTGTAAAATGAGTAAAATATTTTAGGAGTAATTGGCCTTTCTTGTTCCTTCTGAAGTAGTCTTACTGATATGACAGTGCTTCCCACTGAGTGATGCCTTTTCCTGGTCTTAAAATCAAGAGTCAAACACAGTTAGAAGGGAAAAAGGGATTTTACCTTTGTATTTATTTTAAGGATCCTTAAGTGCACTACGTCCAGGTGGAATGCACCCCAATGCACACCGCAGTGCACACCTGCAAAAGATCGGGTATAACATTATAGGTCTTACTAATTAGCATATCTATTAAAGATTCCCCAATGAGAGGCTCAAGTGAGCCCCCCTCCCCAGGGAACCTCCCCCTGGATGGTTCTATCTTAGTATACAGAATGTGTTCTGGAGAGGACCTTGGGGGCTGGGGCATTCTGATCCCTAGCTACGAGGCTTCTAAGATGTTTAGTCTCCTAGCTTGACAAACAAGTCTAAGAATGTAGGCTAAAAAACATTAAGGATACAGAAGTTATAAAAAGGTGTAAAAAGGGTATAAAAGAAAAGGCAAAAAATCATCATGGCATCACAAGCATCCATGCAATGAAATGCTAGACAGGTTTTCTTTCTCACATGGATTCTGATCTTCTGTGGAGCAGGGAGGAAGGGGACAAGGCAGTAATCTCCATTGTAGTTCCTGGGTATTATATCACTAGTTTGCTCCTAGCTGCATTAAAATAATCCCAAACAGTTCCAGCAAAACAGAGCTACAGTTGATCCTGAAAGTACCACAAAACTAATTCTTTACTGTCAAGAAGTTGTGGCTGCCCCATGCCTGGAATTGTTCAAGACCAGGTTGGATGGAGCTCTGAGCAACCTTGTCTAGTGAAATGTGTCCCTGTTAATGTCTGGGGGGGTTGGAACTGAATGATCTTTAAGGTCCCTTCCAACCCAGGCCATTCTGTGATTTTGTGATCACATCAGGGGCAATCTGTCCTTAAGCACTTCATAGTAATTCAGTGAAGTACTTTCTTACAACACAGTCCTTGGCTCTCCCTCCATGCAATGAGGAAGACAATTGTCTGCATTAATGCAAATTTTAGACTGGGCTTAAAATTCTTCTACCCTTAGGGGCTGCTCATTTTTTTCTTCAGTATTTTAACAGTGTGGGGAGGGGATGACTTGATGACAAAACATCTGACAGCTGCCAGGTGAGGAGCCTGGAAAAAAGTCAGCCTGGGTTCCTTAATTAAAGGGATGCGCCTCAGAACACAGAGCCTTGAAATTTGGGGGTTGGTATTACAGGATCTTTATGGTCGAACATTCAGTCTGTACGTGTTCATTGTGTTTTTCTAGAAGGCCTCATGCTGGAATTCATTTGACAAACAAACTGCCACTACTTATCAGGTTATTCTTGTCACTGATGTGACAAAATAATTCATGACGGGATTTTAAACTGTATCTGATTTCCCTCCAGCTAGCTGTAGTCTCTGGCACTTAGGGAATAGCTGTATGGAATTACTTGAGGCAAAAAATAAATGTAGCTTAATAACCTGAATATTATTTTTAAAAATCTCCACTTTATATTGAAGAGCATTTAAAAGTAGTCTGTCTGCAAAAATGTAGCATTTCTAGAGGGAATTTGGAAAATATACAATTCTACTTGCATTTATCAAGGAACTAGGAAAACTGGAATTTTGCTGGCTTAGAAGAGTCAGGTAAAACATATTAACAAAATAAGTATAAAGATTTAAAAACAACAGTCTGATTTCTGAAGTGAAAAATGTGAGAATGACTTACAGCATACTAAATTTATATTTGTTCAAATTAATCTAGATACACAGGTGTTGCCTTAATCTGAACAAATATTTCTAAAAGGTTTTTAGAGTTATTGCAATAAGTTACATAAAGAATTTTGGTGGAAAAAGTACTGAGCTTTAAACCAGACCATAACGCAACCCAGCCTCTCCATGACCTCACCAGGTGCAGAACCACTCTGGGCTGAGCCACCAAGCACCAGGCTCCCACCCCAGATGCACAAGGGTCTACAATTTCTCTGCATAAACTCCCAAAGCATCTGGGCCAGTAGGTAAACTCAGAGTGTGTTTATTTCTTTTTGACAGATTCAAGTTTCTCTTAAAAAAGAAAAAATAAATAAAATCACCTTATAGATGTCAGGTTGGGTGGCGTTTTGGAATCTGCTCTAGTGGAAGGTGTTCCTGCTCATGGCAGGAGGGTTGGAACTACATGACCTTTAAGGTACCTTACGACCCCCATCTTTCAGTGATTCCACACTTTACTTAGGGAATTTGAGGTTAGGTACTTGCATGCCAACAGACAATCAGAGGAGCTAACACCCACATAGATATTTCTTAGGAGAGTGCTTTTCTAACAAGAGGAGCAAACTAATCCTGCAAATGGTCATCAGACATTCATGCAGAAGAAAGGAGGCTCCTGCCCAATATTTCTTTGTTCCTAAAAGAGTATATGAGTTTTATATGGTTTTCACGGTTATTAGCTAAAACAACTAAGTCATTTGTTTCCTAAATTTCAGGTCAAGATAAGGCAGAAGTGCATTTCTCTCTTGGATAATCAGAGGGGGAAGGGCAAGGGAACTGTAGCTCCCTTAAGCTCCTACGCTCTTATTCCCAGCCACAAGACGCAGCCATCATCATCCAACCCTTGTATAACAAAGTTTAATGGAAAGAAATTAAGACTTAAAACAGTGCCAAACATATCAGTAAGAACTGTCAGACCTGGAAATCCATCATGCACTGACCCTTGCAAGGCTGTTCAGCAATCCTTGATCGTAAGTGTTTCCAACAAGGCAGAATGAGTTTGCAGTTCTTACCCCTACATATGATATGTAAGGATACATACGATACTTATCAGGCATGAAGCTAACATTGCAATTGTTTCAATAGAATTACTTGAATTATTCAAACTTTCTTTTTCTCTTATTTGTGGGGGAAAAAAACAAAAATGGAGACAGTATCTTTTTTCCTTCCATTGTTAATATTTTATGCTAGCAAACTTAAATATTTATGTATGTTGGGAAAAGTTATTTTCTGTCAGAATGGTCTCCCTTCAGAAGAGCAGCCTAAGTCTTTTTTTTAATTACTTCTACAACAAATGACTGAATGTTTCCTTTTTACTGCAAAACTTGCTCTTGGACCTTATTTCCACTATAAGACCATAGAGTTGAGAATATCACCTAAGACATTTGTCAGACCTTCAATTCAAGGAGGTTTTCTAGGGATACAATTCTGATTGCTCCTTTTTTTTTTTAACCATGAAATCAATTTAGTCGGGTTTTGATGCAAAATTAAGTACTAATCAAAAGAACTGGACCATTAAAACAGAGAGGTACAAAAACAGTGTCACTGGTTTTTTTTAGTCTTGACCACAGAAACTCTTTCGTTACAATGAATGCAAACCAAAGATTTTTCGGTAATGGTAAATAAGTGTCTCAAACACATATCCCAGTTTTGAACATGTATTTTGCCAGATAGCACCAACCCATGCTGCTCTGGTATGACTCTAATAGTCTAACCATGCTACTCAGGACAGCTGAGTGGATTACTCAAGAAGGTAAGGCCTCCCTTGAGGCCTTGAAGGAAAGCAAATCCAAATTAAAGGAGTTCAGCAGAATTAAGGTTGTAGGATACTAGACTGTACCTTAATACCTCTTACCCTGAGTAGACATGTAGTAGTTTTCCTCAGTATTACATGTTGGAGAGTTTTAAGTAGTTCAGCACTGGTGATTTGAGACAGCTGCCTGCTCCACAGCCCCAGTATTTGCAGCCTTCTGAGACATCCAGAGATGCCACAAGCAAACACTATCTGGCCCTTGCTGTCATAGTTAAATTATATGGGTCCTGCAAACCCTATTAATTCTACACCTCTGCAGGAAGGTTACCTTCCCCAAGCAGCACTAGCAGTCAGGAACGTGTGCCTGCACCACAGGCATGATGCCACGTGGTCTGACAGAGCACAGCTCCAGCTTCCTTTCTTAGGCAGGTGTAGCTGGGCAGGTGTAGCTGGGCCAGCTACTGGGTATCTCCCATTGTCCCACACTACCCTCTACAATGGCTGTGCTTTGTCACAGGGGCAGCCACAGGGGGTGGGAATCCACACCTCAGATGCCAGAGTCTGTAAATGTTCAGTGTAAAGTGTGACAGCTCCGAACCGACTAAGACTTCTGTCTAGCTCTCCCTCGCAACCTTTTTGTATGGGGACAGTTCAGACCCTGTTGGGTGTCAGCAGCTAAATCTCCCTGCAAACATGAGACAGAGCTATTACAAGTCTAAGATAATATTCCAGATTATGATTTGAGGTAGTTTTGGTGTGGTTACATTTTGCCTTTGCCAGCTCCAGTGTGGACACCAGAAATTCCTACAGAAGAGCAGAAGATACAAGTGCAAGAAGTAACTTCTTAAACTGCCACAGCACATTCTTCAAAGTCATCTGTGGCACCCTTTGTCTCCTATACATCAATCCTAGGCACACAATACATGATGTTTTGGATTGCATTCAAGAGAAGACAAGTTGAAATCTCAGTTGCTATAGCAGCAGAGAAATGGATTGCTTCTTTTCAGCTTGATTGTAAAAGCAGCACCAAGCACAATCCAGCATCATTAATACTACTTGAGTCTGAATTTTTCTCTTGCCATGCCATGACATCCCTAATATTTCGGGTTTGCACACACAAACAGCAAAGTTGTAACTACACCCTGCATAGGCTTGTCTGAGTCAGCTTGAAACCAGCTCAGGGCACTGTTGTTCTGATGCTTTAAGACAATGCTGCCGTGAGAAGTGGCAAGCCACCCCCCCTGCTCTCAATCCAAACTTATAACTACCCTTCATCCACATCAGAAAGCAATTCAACTCAGCAGGCGTCTGTGCAACTTTACTACTGGCTCAAGAAAAGGCACAGGACTAGCTCAAACTTTTCTTGGTGAGTCAGTGGACCTCTGGCATCCAGGGGCATTGACTTCTGTCAGTGTTAGCCAAGCAGGAAATCACACCAGCAAGCACCAGCAATGCTTCAGCTACAGCACCTCTCACGTGGAAACAGATAAAAGGTCTTCTGGAGTTAAAGATGCTTTATGTTGCAAAATCTTTATTTCTTAACTAGTATGTCTAGCTCAGGTGTACCTGGACAAGCTGCAGCCCTCTTCTGACTACAGTGTGAGAAAAGGCACGGTGACTAAATGGAGTTCAAACGCCAAAATGCAAGTTAGAGACACCATACCATCTATTGTATATTTTAAAGCAAACAAAAAGAACAAAAGACACAACAACCAAAAAACCACCAAAACCAAACCCCTGAAAAACAGTCCTTCTTGCAGAGTTCAGGGCAGGTGCTGGTCAGCAGTAATTTTCATTCTCAAACATTGTTTTTGTTCTTTTTGTTTAGAGTATCTCAGCTTCTTCACAGGTCTTTTCATTATACTCTGGCATTTCATACAAAATTAGATGGACATATTTTGTCAGTGTCCCATTCAGTTTTTTCCAAGAATCAGGCAAGGACTGGAGATCAGAACTGACACTCCTCTCTGGTGAATCTGTTCCACATAACATGACGTTAATTACATTCCAGCCAACTTACGTTTTTTACCTTCAGTCACGGATAAACTCTCAAGTACTCTTACCTTCCCAGGTTTCTTTGCTGGTTTGTTTTTCAACAATCCTAAACAGTATGCCTGGAGGTAATAGCTGGATTGCAAATGCCATGGCATTTACCCTTTCTATCAAAGGACACATTAGTAAGCCTGTGAACAGCCTGTGAACATTTTAGTATCTCTTCAGACCTGATCTAGAACTCTAGTCACATAAGTACTGAACTCAAAATCAAAATTTTGTATATCCCATCCTGAATTATAAGGTATTTGTATTTGAGGGAGCCAGAGTCCCAAGAGCTTGGAAAGGAGTATTTGTACAGGCAAATTTCTTTCATTATTTTCTCCATAAGAGAAATCATCCTCTATTCAACCTCCACACAGAACCAAAAAAAAAAACCAAACAAAAAAACAAAACAAAACCAAAACAAACGAACAAACAACAAAATAAAAACAAACCCAAACTTTTTTGAATGCTGGAAAGGAAGGGGAAGGATCTGAGAGATGTAAGAGCTTCATTACTTCAGCTGCGTGAGTTAATGTTTGTGTATGGTAAGAGATGGTTTTTTATACGCATTTCATTTCAGAGTTCTCTCTCTATGAATTTTAATGTTTTGGGTTGTTTTTTTTTTAATTTTGCATTAGATGAATTCTAAAAGGTGGCTGTGGTGATGAGATGCAGAGGTCCAGACCTGAGTTGAAATTGTATCTGCACAAAACCTGATCTGAATGGAGCTACACAGGAACCTTTCTGAATCAAGTTCTTCATAAAAAAACAGTACTTACAAAACATCTATTCTAGTAACAGACCCTACCCTTTTAGGCACCATATTTTGCTTTAGGTGAACGAGTGATTAATTCCATTTAGTGATCCTTCAGCCATGAAGTATTCTTACCTGAAAGCTTGTTTTTATGCAGACATTTTCATAGAATAGTCCTGTCAACTGCTTGAAAGTGCGTATCTTTAAAAATAAAGGTATAGGTAGGTCTGCACAACCTAGTGCATTAGCAGGTGAAATTTGACATAAGATGCCTGAGAGGTTTACCTTGTCTTTACCAAAAATTGCTGATAAATTCCCATTTTTGCTACAGGCTTTGCCAAGTGGGTAGTTTGGCAAGTCTGAACACATGAATCAGAATATAGAAAATCTTGGTATAAAGAAAGACTGCCTGGGATTTGCAATTCCCACAGTGTCTCTTCTAATTGCATTTTTACCCCAACTGATTTGCCTGCAGTTAACAGTTCTGCCTCCCCTTTATTTGACACTAATTCCTCAAGAAGACATATTGTTGCAAAAATTGCTCTTGGCTGAAGGATAAAGACCTAAGTGATCTCAAAAAAGGGCAGGGAGAAGAATTCCTTCCTCTGGCTCTTTAGGAGTGTAATAATACATTTATGCTCATATCTTTGCAGAAATGAAGGCCAGGGACTTCCCTGGTGGGTAGCTGCTATCAGTCAGACACGATCATTTTCCCCCAGACTCCTCATCTCAGACCTCCATGGTTAACACTCCTTAGTCTTTTAGTACAGCCTCATTTACATGGAGCACAATGAATTACATTGACTCCAAGGTCTCAACTATTCAAGAGAAAAACTAGAAAAAGTCATGTACATCATTGAGTTTGGCTGGCAAAGACTGCTTTAATAAAATAGCTATGGATACTTCCAATTAACAAAATTCAGCTTTCTACAGCCTTTACTACACTGTGTTGATGCCAGGTGCAATTAGTCCATAACAAAAGGGCAAACTGACAAAAAGAAAACTTAATAGCTGTGTCACAAGCAGCTTCATTCCCCTTTCTTCAAATGTAATAGAAATCATATCTCAATTTCCATATAGCAAAGACAAGTTAATTTCCTCCTACAGTGAGTTATTCTGGACAGCATGCTGCAATGCATGTGATAGTAGAGCAGAAAACAACAACAACAAAATCTAAATACATCCCTTGACCAAGTAACTATTGGATAGTTCAGTCTTATAATTGTTTCCTTTGTCTCATTCTTAGTCAACAAGTTCCTATTCAACACACGAAATGACAAATGTAACACTTCAGTGTGTTTTACATCTGATAATCATGATAAAACCCATACCATGGTCTCATCTTGAAACCTTAATGGAAGAGATCCTCCAAGCCTCTCTAGTCCAGTTTGAAGTTTACCTTCAACCACAGTTCCCAAATTTAGCCTTCTATCCCACCTCAGACAACAACCTGTGGCTGGGGTTTGTTGTTTAAGAAAATCTCCTGGGGAGCCACAGAAAGTAGAAAATCTTCCAACACTGAACAAGACTAGGAGTTTGTAGAAGATGAGCAAAGAATGGCCTTTTAGAAGTTCACAACAGGGCAGGTACAAAATCTGAACAGGATCATAGGCAAATAGCAAAATCCCCTGCTGGCAGGAACAGGTCCCTAAGAATGGGGTGGCATCACCTGTCTCTGTTTCAACCATGAGAACAAGTTCTTTAATGCATAACTCAATCCCATAAATAGTTTTCCTCTCCCCAAAAATTTCATCCTCCATCTCTCCCATGAACCTGCTGTGGCTTTACTTGGAACACTTAGTTCTGCATTAAAAAAAAAAAAAAAACCAGTTTTGATATGTGATCTCAAAGCCTATGCTATTTCTGTAACAAGCAGGGATCAGGCAAGAACCAGGATTAATAACTAACCAGATCAGACACAGTAGTAACCAGTCCTCCCTCCCACTCCACAGCAGGCCAAAGACAGAAGGTACCTGTTAAATGAGCTTGGCAGCAGCTACTACAATAGGGTGGGGGAAATAGAATGGCTCACTGCATGACAGCTTTAAAAGCAAACCCCCCAGGGTAGGCATACAGACAAGGCGCCTCTTTCAGTTCTGCACGGTCCCTGATTTTGATCCCAGGACAGCCTGCTCCTCCCAACCAGATCCATTTGCTTGCAGTGCCATGGCCACCCCGACCTCCCCTCCCACACCGGCAGTGCAGGTGCTGGCAGTGCAGATGGACACCTTCCAGCTACACCTGGCCAAAACAACCTTGCATTCCTTAGAAGTCCCCGTCACATTGTTATGAAGGGCACTGACTGTAACTCCTTATTACAGCACTTAGATCAGAAAAAAATTGCCAAGGAAATGCCTAATTATCTTGCCAGGCCCAGAGCACACATGCAGACAACAGGAGCAAGGAAAGACCCTGGCTCAGGCTGAGCCCTCAAGACTCACAGAAGTTTTGTTGCAATGCCTTTCCCTTCCCACACCAGGCTGAAAAGCCATCCTACACTCACTGACAGCCTGACAGTTCAGGGCCATCATGCCATGCATGGATGCTGATGGGGCATTCAGGGAAGCACTCATCATTACACCTCATGCTCTAGTGTGCCAGACACTGTTCCAAGTGTTGTCCTGCCACAGATGGTAAAAGTGGGAGTGCAGCAGGGCACCCATCTGACAGCAACCTCAGTGCTGGAATTGGAGGGGAAGCAGAGCCTGGATGGGTCACTTGGTACCAGATCACACCAGGAAAAGTGTCAGAGCTGAACTGATCCAGGAACAAACAGCCAACTCAGAGATACCCCCAGATACACACAGTTCATTAGGCTGAGGTAGAACCACCACCGCCATGTCCAAGAAAAACATTTACTACCGCCATTATGCCATCCCTGGCAGGCTCAGCATCTGAAGGGACAGACTTTTTCACCCTTCTCCACAGGGAGGAAAATGATCTTCCACAGCCAGTGTTGGTGGTGTTCTTATAAATGAAGGTCAACCTGTGAATTCACAGTGCTATGTGGTGTCTATTTGGAATAAAGCAGTCACTCTTTACTAGCATTTTGCTGCCTAATCTACACAGCCCATGCAGGATAGCTGAGTAGGGAAAACCAAACGCGTCTACATTACATATGTATGAGGAACGGCTCAGAGATCAGTTCTGCCCACAGACAGATGAGGAAGCAGAGGTGGCAAACCTCCAGAGGAGCAGTCCTCAGCTGGAAAGGCTTCCTGGAGAGACAGGGTTTCAGGCAACTCCCAGACCCCAGGCTGCTCTGGGGAGCTGGGTCAGCCCCAGTGTGCTGCTTGGGCTGGGGCAGAGTTGGTTTCCTTTGCAGTGGCCAGTATGGAGCTGTGTTTTGGATTTGTGCTGAATCCAGGGTTGGTAATATAGAGATGGTTTTGTTATTGCTGAGTCAAGGCCTTATTTTGCTTTTCCAACTGCCTCGCTGGCAAGGGGTCTGGGGGTGAATGAGAGGTTGGGAGGAGATATAGCTGAGACAGCTGACCAAAACTGACCAAAGGAATATTCCAGACGATATGACATCATGCTCAGCACATAAAGTAAAGGCAGAAGGAGCAAGGGCAGATGTTTGAAGTGATGGCATTTGTCTTCCCAAGTAACCATTATGTGTGATGGGGCCCTGCTCTCCTGGAGATGGCTGAACACCTGCCTGCCCATGGGAAACAGTGAATTAATTCCTTGTTTTGCTTTGCTTGTATGTGGGGCTTTTGATTTCCCTATTACAGTATCTTTATCTCAACCCATGGGTTCTCAATTTTTTACCCTTCCAATTCTCTCCCCAGTTCTGTTTTTGGGGGAGTGTGTGAGCAGCCCTGTGGGGCTTGGTGGCTGACTGGGGTTAAACCATGACACATAGCCACAGCCCACAGCAGTTACTGAAGATGATCAGCCAATTGATAGCTACTGTCTGGTCAAGGCCACCAAGGCTGCCCATGACCTCGGGGTCATGCAAAGCTGAAGCTCTGCAGCCTCTTCCCATCTCACCCCTGCAGCCAGGCAGTGGGAGGAGGCTGAAGAGTGGAACAATAATATTTTCTTAAATCAAGGGCTTTCCCACAAGTTTGGTACACTGGAGTGCTCAGAAAGCAAAGGTCAGAACAAATGTCTGCAGTGAAAATCTATAAAGAAGGCAAGTTTAAAAGAACCCCCAAAGGTGATTTTTGTACTTTCTATCCAACACCATGTTTCCCCTCCACATAGTCCTGCTTCTTTCAAGACCAAAAGCAGATATATCACAGGCCATCAGCCCACTCTATTATCACTTATAGCGCCTTTTTATTTCAACATCTTCCACTCTGTTTCCCTGAAAATACTTTTCTCTTTCTCTGAAAATCTATTGAATCTGAAAATTACTTCCTCAAGAGTGCTATATCCAAGTTCAGTTGTAAAAGTATTTGGAATCTGAAAATAAAACTCATATCAGCAGGGACCCAAAATTACACAGCCAACCCAAAGCAGAAACTCATATTACTTTCTTTACAGTTTTCTTATGAATGTAACTGAGCAGTTTATAATAGCTTTAGATGTTGAAAAGGAAAAGAAAAAGTTGTTTTATTGTACTTAAGTATTTTTAGTTAAATTTAGGTCTATTTTAACTTGAAAAATGCAGAGTTCGTTTCAGGATTCCTCCACTCTAGTAAACATCAGTGAAGCTAAAACTCTTCTGATAAGACCAAAAGCAGAAATTTAAGTGCTTCACAAGGGCTCTTTGAAGGAAAGGATATTGAAGTGGTAAATTTCTGGATTTTTGCTATACTGAGAATCTGGAAACCAATGCACATGTTATCACACTGCTGAGCCTTTTACAGGGACTGGAAGACAGCTCGGGTTAAAAGGCACAGACAAGATTAAGGCATACATCAGTTCTACAGTTAGTAAATGACCTGCCCCAGGCTGACAATCCTTTATAAACTCCATGATCTCTTTGAAGGTTTTAGATGGAACCAACAGGGTTCCGTCAGTCAGTCACCTGGTATTAACATTATAACTTTAAAGGGAACAAAGAAAACAGCCTAAGTTATCGTCCTTTTTATATGCAAACGATGGTAAATTGGGAGATAGCAAAAGCATCCCAGTCTGAATTGTTTTTCTTCTTTGAATGCTGGCTTCGTTTCCTTGCTGCTCAGTACAGTATGTTCCATCTTCCACTATTTTTTTAGAAAGCACATAGGAACTTCAGAAAAACAGCACATGCTCACAGAGAAAAAAAATCCCAAGGGACTGGCAGATACTTGTGACTTCTGAGCAGCAGCGGGGTTTTCTAACTACAAATTGTTCAGATGTTGTGGGCTTGACAGAATCTATTCCAAGCTTGTTGTTTCCCTGCTCTTTTTCACAGATTCAGAGTCTCTGATGAATGCTATGTATACCAGCCCAGATGCTCTGTTCTAGCTATAAAACAGTTTTAGTCAGCTAACTGGATAAGAAAGCCTAAAATAGTGCAGCTCTTTACTCTTTATCAGCTTAACATTTTCCACTACACAACCCTAGACTCCCAGAAGTACAAACCAGCCTGGTTACAACTGACATACTATTCTGGGGCATTGTTTAATATTGCCTTAATACTGGGTTGAAAGAAACTAGGATTTAACTCTTTGTACTGTCATTCTAAATAGTGCCCAAGTATCACAGCTAACTGAGCATTTAAATATTACAGCAATTACTTGCAAATTAACAGACGATTTGTAAGGATTTGGTCTTTCTTTCAGTTTTAGAAATGACCCTGTTAAGGGATTTGTACCTTGTGTCCTCCATCCAATTCTGTTTTCTAGACTCTCTCTAGACACTGGAAAGTGCCTTATTGTTTGGCCTTTGTCGGCTTTTAGATGAAAGGACTGACACAGTGTTACAGGGCCAGTACTAAGACCATTTATTCAAACCCCTAAGTTCAGAAGCAGAGATCTAAACCTTCTCCAGTTCTAATCATTGCAGAATCAAGCATCAAATAGCACTTATTTTAAGACCAAAATCATTTTGACATGTTGAATCTCCCAAATCCCTAGTGGCACCATGCCTTTTGGCAAAGCTTGCAACACTAGTCATGCCAATAAAGCAGTTTGAATTGAGCTGCCTTTTTTGCCCAATCCCACTAAAACCATAGTAATTGGTTCAGACACAGAGGCTCAGCTGTTTCAATGAGGGCTAAAGCTACCAGCCAATCTTGACAATGGCTTTTCTTCCAGCTTGGCAAAATGAAATGTAATGCAAATATTCCTATTCTTGACACTGGTCTGGAAGATTTACATCTTTCCAAGCTGTCTGATTTTTCATGTGTGTTCACACACCAGGACACGTTGGCCAGTTTCAACCAAATGTACCAGAAGGTGAAAAGTTCCACACATTTCAGAGAACAGAAAAGAAAACCTCATCATAATCCAGGAATTCTTATAGGAGGAAGATAAACACCTCAAAACCAGAAAAAGACTCCCTCAAATTCAAACCACTTTAATCACAAAATTGATTGAGACACAAACCTTAAGAAGCCGCAATATAACAGCTAAACCCTTTGTCTCATGGAACTGTCTAACTTAGCAATAGTTGTATGGTTTTTCCTCCTTATAGAATAGATTTTCCAGCTCTAGGAGGGACTGGATATTGGTGTGTTGCTCAGCTTCTTGTAAAAGTAACAACACCACGCACATTCACCTTGGGCACTCAGAAGACACTCCCTGTCAGAAGTGTTATATCAGAACCTGCCATTTTGTGACTCACTCAACACATCTGTCTAGATATGGCTGTCATTTTTATCAAAACCAAATATTAACACAACAACAATTGCTCCCTACACCAGTTTCAAGTGTGTAAAAATGTGATACCTTCTTCAGGATTTTCATTATTCTGTATTATCATACAACCAGCCACATCAACACCAGGGACATAAACATGCAGTACCAGGGACAAAACCTTGGTAGTCTTTTAATATTGAAACAGTGACAGTACTTTGGCTGCCATGTGTGATCCTTATGAGAGATGCAAATGCAATTTATTTTCACCAGTCCTTCCCAGTAGCAGCTTGATGTTTCAAGGAGATTATGAAATAAGTTTTATTCTTCATTTTGAAGTGAATCATTTGATTTTATGAAGAGCATCTAAGGAGATGAGTAGGGGGAAATGCCAAAGTGGGTTTTTTCGTTCAACCAGATCAGAATTGCTTTGTTACTAATTTTGTTTATAAACAAGATTGGGGATATCTCTAATTGGAAATTCCCTCCTGCCCACCCTCTTTTCCTCTAGTAGGACTCTTCTAATCCACTTGGGAGCAGCAATCATACAAAAAAGAATCAAACTGATAAAGTTTTCCTTCCCATCATTCTTTTTTCCTCTTGCTGACCCAGCACCTCTCACATTCTACAGTCTTCTGCCAGCAATGTAAATGAGCAATTAATTCAATCTAATATTGTAGCATCCTGATGAAATATCTTTTTCCCTTGCTGAATTCTTATCCTATGGGACTTATTCTCCAGTTCTGCAGTAATCCCTTTCAGGATAGACAATCCACATCTAAAACAGACATTAAAAAACAATAAACCACTTAAAAACAAATTAATCTGTCAGTGTATGTTACATGCTAGAAAGAAACAAGAAAGCTGTGAATTCAGAAGAGGTATGAAAAATTCTTCACTTTTGCAGTCTGCTTTGACTCTGTTCTAAACACAGGAAAAAGAATCTTCCAGTTCCCCCCTTCTTTGGAGCTGCTCTATAATTTATTTCTTACAGAAACCTCTCAAGCGTTGCAGACTCCAGGAATTCTGCAGGTGCGTTGGATTGCAGTGCTGCACATTTCTAACCTTCAGAAGTACATTCAGTTATGCTACAAAAATCTTTTCTCCCTGCGACTGAATCAACAAGATTCAACAGCTTTTTTGCAACTGAAGAGCTTCTAATGTAGCTCTGATCTCTTAAAAGTGTCAGACATACGGATTTCCCCTGGCAAAACTCCTAATGACGTACAAGTCTTACTGTAACCAGATAGGAAGGCACTACAATTTCCCTTATGCTGACAGTAAGGTGCAGTACTTAGGACAACCTGGGTTCTGCTCTCATCTACCTCTCGTGCATCTACTAACTGACAAGCCTGCTATAACTAGGTTAATGCTTTTGTAAGAGCATGACTGAAGGTCCCTCAAACTGCAGCAAAGTAAAATTTTGCATCCAAAGAAAGGCAGCTTCACTATCAAGAACGATAAATCTCTTTTTATACAGATATAGTAAAAGTAAGTAGCTGTGGTCTATTCACAAATACTTATATTCCAGTTGCATACATGGTATTCCTGACAGTAGAAGTAGTCTGAAAGCTAGCTACTATCAGGGTCATAAACAACAGCCATAAACCCTGCTTTCATGCTCCAGTAGCCTCTTGGTTTCTGGCCTATATCCTACCTAGCTGACCTGAAAAAAAAAAAAGAAAACCAAACCAAAACAACAACAATGCACACCCCCAAACAAAAAAACTTGATTTCAGAATAGCAATTTTGAAAAAGTTTGTCTAGCCTCTCTCAAAACCCTTAGCAGAAGTTCCTGAGTTACTGCTGATGTAAAGAGCACTCTCTCTGTGCAAAGGAGTCCTGTACTATCAGGATTCAGCAAGGCCATGCATACAGCAGTTGATCTTTCTGTGTTTTTAAGTATTTCTCCTCAGATTTGTCAAAAACATGCACTGCAGTTACACGTGGTTTCACGCTTTCTATTTTACAGAATCCTGTTCTTTTAGGCACCATGCCTCAGGCTTAGAGAGCAGGGGAGCACAGGAAGATAGAAAAGTCCTTTACTGAAAGGGCAATTCTTGTGAAATGCTTACCCTCTAGAAGAATGCTTGCCTTAGAAAAACACAAAATAAATAATCTGTAAGAGAAATGGGGAATCTGTTGAAAATCCTCATCTCAACACCCATGGGATGGGCAGGTAAAAAACAAAATCACTAGTCCTAGGGACTGTAAAACAGCACCCAGAATCTGAACTTCTGCTTCCCATGTGAGAGCTGGCCATGTTTTCTTTTGTTAAGAACATACTCAGTAAAAAGCAAAAAAGAGAGAGGGGGGGATGAAAATAGGAAGTCAGGCTACAGCTACCCACTTGACAGCAACTGTAAGGGCCAAAGAAATATCTTTATGTGAAGAACAGACTTAGATTTATTGCAGGGTTTTTTGGCCTTCTTCATAGCATCAACACAGTATACCTGGATGCCAAAGAGCAATGTAGTCTGAGATTTATTGCAATTGGGGCATATAATTCATTGTAAATAGAATTAGTGGGGGTGCTGTCTGTCCTCCATCATCTGATAAAGAAAAATAAGACCAAAAGGAAATAACAAGAGGACCAGTTCAGAATTGCAAAGATATACCTGAAACCCTGGATATAATGAGCCTTGGGAAGGTAGGAGATACTTTTTATTCTTCCTACAAGAGTCTTAATTTCATCTATTCTGAGAGCAGCTGGGACTTCCTAGCACCACACTTCCAGCTAGAAGGACAGTAGAGATGACCAGTGCCTGAGATGTGGTACAGAAGCAGCTGCAAAGTCTGTTTGCATGTGCTAAGAAAAGGCTGAAAGTCAAATCTGCAAAGGAAACCTGAAGTAGTTTTAAAAATCATGTTATGGCAGGATATGCAGAGCACAGAGTAAGAAACAGGATTTAGCCTCTTTCTTCCTCCATTGAAGCCTCATTCCTGTTTGTAACAGATGGTACATCAAGCATGTGCTGGGTGATCTTTGCTAACATTTAACATTTTGGAAATTGGCTTCCTTTAATCTGGTTGTTCAGGGAGGTACATATGATAGTTGTAGTGAGTAAAAGCTGCAGGGCTGTGTTTCTGGGCTGCTCCTTGCTTATAAAGAAAACACTCTCCCAGTGAGGAAGCATTAAGAAGGAATTGAGAATGAGGGAGCCAGGGGTGGAAGCTAATGCAGGTAGTTGTCTCTAAAGTTTTGGTGGGGGAAAGCCCCAACAACCCCACAGCCATGAGTAAAAGCAGAACAACTCCTTGGAAAAGCTGTATAAAGAAAGAAACCTATTAGGAGCTTAGAGGCTGTAAAAATCCTATACAGAGAAGCTTTTGTAGTGTGGCTAAAGCCTTTGGTTAGAACAAAGGGAGACCCCTCCACACTTCCAGAGAATTATCTAATCATGGTAAAAAAAAGAAAAACAATATGGAAAGCACTTTTTAATGGAAAAAAAAATACTCTTTTCTTATAACAACTAGAGATCCTAGAAAGGTTCTTACAAAGTGGGGGTATGAATCTAAGGCAAGAAAAGTGCAAACAGAGACCTTTCATGTCCATGCTTGTCTTAGCAGACAGTGATCCTCCCTGAGCTGTCTACAGTCTCAGACAGAGGGAAGGAGGAAAGGAGACCAGGTGGAGCCCAGTAAAGCATAAATTGAAACTGAGCAGGGGGAGCAGCTAGGATTACAACAATATTAAGTTGGACTGGATCAGATCAGCCAATATAACCCTGCCTCTTACTGCTTGCTAAAACAAGAGTGAAAACTTTTGATGCTGTGCATCAGAAACTGGCCTCAATTTCGCAGCTTCATTAACCAAACATCGTTCTTTTAAATATTTTTATTTTAATTCTATGCATCTATTATATAATTGTAAGATATAAAAGACAAAAGGTCTTGCATTAAATCACAGTTTATTAATTTCGGTAGAGATATTGCGTTATGTAATGGCACCTTTTGACATTGGAATAGAAATTGCCACAAGGCCCTTCTGGGATCTGTTCTGATTTCCCAAGTATTTGTTCTATTTCTATACACAACTGATGGAATTGCACTGAAATAAGGGTTTCTTTGTTGCTATCGCTGCAAAAGGGAGAAAAATGGCATGTAACAAATGAGCAATGCAATAAAAGCTTCTAAATTAGGCACTTCAAAGACTGTGGGGTGAATTCAGATGACTTACTTCAGCACTGCAAAGGTATTCAGACCAACAGGGTGACTCAATGCACTTATGCTAGGAATTTAAGTTTCCCCTACAGTCAGTAGAAAGAAATGGATACCTCTGGAGAATAATTCTAAAGCATATAATGGAGGCAGCTTTGGCTCCAAACTCAGCTATTTCATAGGGAATCAACAGAGTAGCCTGTAAGGTACATCAAGTAATTAAAACACAGGCACACATCAAAACCTGGTGTACAGGCATGGAGCACCACATATATTCTGCAGTAGATATCCCAAAAACAAAGCATGCATGTTTATGAGAAAAGGTGCTACATCACTCTCTTGACTTGGTATCATCACCACAAGAAACAGCTGACACAGCTGGAGGCTGAGGACTTGTCCATACTGCAGAGCTGAATACTTGTGAGGATGCCACAAAAATCAAACCCTCATGGATGCACAGTACTGAGGGGCAGATGTTTCAAAAGTATTATCCCACTCCCACAGCCCTCAGCCTGCAAGAGTATTTAACCCAAGATCAGGAATGGCTTCCCAGCATCTCCCAGATGAAAGTTGAAAGAATGACCCTAAAACAGAGCTTGGAAATAAATCTGACAGATTGAAGTAAGCGCATCCTGCCTAAGCTGTGGAAGTGTTTTCCATACTTAGCAGTAACACAGCCTACAAGAAGAGCATCTATCACTGAGAGTTTCTCTGCTCCCAGGAGGACTGGCTGGCTGAGCAGCAATAACTGCTCTGCTAGGGGTGCTGACCATTGACACAATTTAAAAAAACAGCTGGGTCTTCCAGTGTCGACAGGACTGATCTGCTGCTACCAATTTCCCTGAGCCCTTCTGACCTTCCAATGAGAAAACAAATGAGTCGCAGTTCCAGAAAACCCTATTTGAACACTCTCAGGGGGCTGCTGTTTCGATTTGTACCAGTGCTCCAGTACAAGAGGCATGATGAGACCTTTGTCTTCAGAAGCAAATTAAGAAGGCTTTTGCCCCACTGTTTCCTTTCCATCCTCCCAGGAACAAGCACTGGACTGACATGGACCAGGAAACACAAGTAGCCTCGCCAGGGACAGAATAAGGGAGTGTGAAATCCTCATTCAAATACTGCTATTTTCAACTGATTACGTGACAAACACAAAAGCGAATCTCAGCACCACTCACAATGAACCCAAGAAACTTGGCAGGTTTCTCTGACACGTCTGGGAAGCAGCCTATGCTGCCATAGTGATTCTGCTCCTCCCTCAAACTCAGTCTGCTGGCAAAGAAGAAAGATTTGGAAATATAAACAGAGATCAGGGACCATTTGCAAGGGGATTTAACAAAAATCTTCTCTTTAAACAGAACAAACGTGATTGTTTTCAGTGGGAAAAATAGAAAAAGAAGAGAAAAATGTCAAAGACCTGCAAAAAAGTTTTAAAGTTCTGTTCTAAACAGCATAGGAATACTAAATGCAGAATTGCTCTGTACTTGTTTCTGAAGGTCTATTTCTAAGGGTAGTTGGGGTGTGACCAGTATTTTTTTTTCTCCCAAAAAGATGGCAGCTGCTGTTATCTCAGGAACAGCCCTGATTGAAACAAGTGGGAACATGTCAGGTGCTTGCTAGAGTTTAATTCTAAACTTCATGTAAACATTTTTGGCTCATCTCCACAAAGGTTACAGGAAAGTGCCTCAGAGTGGACTGGGCTTGCACTAGTGGAGATGCATCAGTGCTGACAGTGAAGAAAAAGGGATGTTTTGCAGCATGAATGCATGGCAACCATCTTTTAGATCCCCTCCTCAGTGTGAATCAAAGGGTGACGGGTAAGACGGGGAAATCAGAGGTGGACCAGGAATAGCCAGATCCAGAACTCTGTTCATTTCTGCTTTCATTGTAATCTTTTTTGATTAATAATTTTTCAATTAAGGTTATTCTTTGGATCAAGATACAAGGTTTGAAAAGCACTATTTTTAAGTCATGATGAAGTATCACCACCAATAATGACTTCTGCATATGTCATATTTCATTTCCATGTCAACAAAATCTTAATTGGAAGGGAATATTTTAAAATTTTGATATTTTATGGAGCCTTGTGATAATTATCCTGATGCCAGCACTCTAAAGGTTAAGGTCAAAAGTCAGAAGCCAGTCACATGTTATCAAGAATGTCCTCTAGAGAATTAGCCTGCTTAGAGTCTTATCCTAATCCTTCCAAGGTATTCCTTAATGCTAACAAATCTGCAGTGAACCTTCTGTAGGAAACTCCTGTGCAGAACATAATGCCTGCTCAAGTAGATATTTATTGCAGAAAAGGCAGAATCAAAATAACAAAATTGCTTCTTTCATACACTGAGGTTTTAGCAATCTCTATGAGTATCATTCAGCTTTGGATGCCAGATTTTTCTTTTAGTCAGGTTTCAAATTGTACTTTCCCAATACAGAACAAAATGATATTTAGCCTGTGACCTTTAGTCACAAAGACTCCTGGAACAGACAGCTAATCAGACATAAGGGGTGCACAGCAAGACTGAAGGACACAGGCTACCTCGTGTGCAGCTCTTGAGGAAGCTCCCACACAGAATGAAGCAAGGAATGAATCCTTCTCCATGCCCCCTTGCACCCCACTCCTCATTTTACCCTGGAAAATATACTCATGTTTTACTCAAATATATCTTTTGGAGGGGGAATTTAATGTTCAAATTAATGTTCGGATTAATGGACAGGAAAGTCAACATGGGCTGTTTCCTTCCTGCTCTTACCGCACTGGTGAAACGTCATAGCAAGCCCCAAATACTGAAGAGTTTAACAGTTCCTTTCTCTGTGCCTTCTGGTTTTTTATATACATTTTTAGTTAGGCAAAGAGGGCTAATGCAAATGAAATTCAATGATGACTGTTAAACTGTGTCTCTTGGGGAAGATTTTCAGCATGGTTAGCAGGGAATTAGGCAAACTTCTCCTTTAGCATTAATGCGAGTTTTGCTCTCAATTCCTCTACAGTACAGTTCTGACAGCATCTGCTCCAGACAAACCCTTTAACTTGCAGTATGTTTGTGTGAATCAAGATTGGGCCTGTTAAGGACTGTGACACACACATATTGCTCGTTTATTACTGCAGAGATAGGTAGAGGCCCAGGGAGATTCCAGAAAGTTGGGAGTTTATTGTTAAAACAAGGAAGCAAGTGTACAAGAACTGCAATTGAACATCATCTTGTAAAGCACAGACGAAGAGCAGGGCTCCTCTATCCAAGAGGCTCTGGAACACATCCTGTTTCTCCCTGGCAGCCCAGACACCCCCATGCTGCTGCTCAGGATACTTCCCTCCCTCCAGGATTCTCCAGGTTAGAGGAGAGCAGAGCACGAAATGACCACCCAGCAATGTTGGTGGTGGCACTGATCAGCCCAGGCACATTAAAGGCCCTTGACAGCGCCAAGGCTACTCCCTGCATGCCTGCATCACACCCAGGTTACGTGGAAGGACATTACTACAGTGACAGCATTCCCCATTGCAAAACAGTTTTCTCCTGTAGGACAGCTAGGAAAAGGTCCTTGAGTTGTTTTCTTTGTTTGTTTAGGGGGTTTTTTTGGTTGGTTGGTTTTGTACTACACACAATTCATTACAGAAGAAAAGCAACTGCCAGAACTGCATTTTTGTCTCCTGGCTCCATAAATGACAAGACCCTCAGTGAACAGTTTTGCTGGAAGTTGGTTTTGTCCTTTTGATTCACTTTCCCTTCTATGATTTTGACAGAACTAGAAAACAGGGAAATGAGAACACACATTCTCTTTCCTCCTTTACCTCAGAAAAGGCTTTTAAAAACCTCCAACTTTTTAGATCTCACGATAAAGCAAAAACATTTATGAAAATACACTTGGTTTTCAAATACTACATAGAACTTATTTACATTTCTGGCAGCTTTTTTTACTACATGCTATCTAAAGTTAGTTTAACTTTTAGTATTTAATAAGAGGAGTATCAAAAGTATTTCAGAAAAAAAAATGGTTCTGTCAAATTAATTGAAAATACTCATAGAAAGGACATTTTCTACTGTTATAGAATTTCCTAGTCAGATTACATTTTCTGCTTTTTGTATCTATCAGGAGGGTATTAAAAATTAATCTTTTTTCATATCTATAGCATTTATCTATAAGACAATAAACTTACATTTTAAATTTTATTTAAGCTTGTATACTGCAAAAATAAATAAGAGTTCAGAAACACATCCCTGCAACCAGGAAAGAATTTAAGCAATAGCTTGGTGTACCTTAACTTCACATACAATGCACAAAGAATTGAACCTCAGAAGGAATAAAAAAAAAAAAATGTAAAACTTGGAACCTAAACACACAACCAGAGGCATTCAACTGTCTGCTTCGCTGGAAACTAGGAGTAAACAAATGAACCTAACACATACAAGTTTTTACTGCTACCTCTTCATAAAGAATACATCCCTTCCAGAACCAGCAAGAAACAGAAACAAGTTGGCAAAAAGATGAAATCCCTTTACACTCAGTGTTTACGCTGAAAAGGCAGGCAATAAAGAGAATGTCAACTGCAGCAGCTCCAACCTTGTTTGTCACTAGATTAACTAGAGAGCCAGCAAGGACAATGACTCAACCATTCATGCCTATTAGGCTCGCTGTGAAAAGCTCCATTCATTCACCAGCTGGCATGGTGGAAAGATATCTAAAGATGTGAACAAGCGCGAGGGGCAGAGGCAGCCTGGCCCCACTGCAAGCTAAAACCAAAGCTGTAATTAATTATATATGGAATGCAGCCAGGCTCTCCTAGCATTGTAATCAAATGGGACCACACAGAAAAGAAAATCCTTTATCACATCACATGCACTGCAGACAGACAGAGTTCTTGCAGTGGAAAAGGTTTATTTTTTTAAATTTCTCATGGCACTATTCCTGTTGACAAACTACAATGAGTTTGTATCTTAAAATTTCAAATTTGCTGCTTCTGCTTTATTTCCAGCAAAAGGCTTATGTGCCTGTTTTTCTATTCTTTTACCACCAAAATCAGCCACTTCACAGAATTTTTCTTTGTTTCATATATGCTTTTTTCCTCACACTCATAGTAATAATTTTATCCTATTCCACTGCTTGTACCCTAGAGATATTTAGATCTACAGGATCATCACTCAAAAAATTGCTTGCAAATTACAAGTCTAACCTGGGAAATTCCTGACAGTCTCAACCACACACTGGCACAGCCCACAGAATTCATGATGCTGTAGGCATGTTTCAGATGAGACCAGCTTCAGCTAATTTCCCCTTAGTGTAATTCTCCGGGGCTGTGCAACCATTTTTCCTTTGGGGAAAAATGAATACAAAAAACACTCCTCTAAACAAAATGAGAACAAAAGTGTTCTCTGGCTCTGGATAGCCAGAATGATGGAATGCCATCAACATCACCCATATCACAAAAGCAACAGCATTCCCAAAATTTATCTGCTGTGTAAAGTGCTAAACTTATATCTTCCCGTCATGATATCATTAAACACTATTACAGTACTATTTTGAGTATGTAGCCAAATTAGGACCCCAGAATGTACTCCCTGGCATACACATCAACAGAAAGATATTCTAGCTGAAGAACTTGCAATCAAATAAATCAGATAAAAACCCAATCAACCATTAAAAAAACTCCCTACCAAACAGTTTATTTTACATTTATTTTGCTTAAAAGGTGGGCACACAAGCAGTTGATGACAGAAACAGGAAGCAAAGAAAGCCCATCCTAGGCAGGCATTTAACCCCATATGCATCCTTCTGTATCTTCGTCCCTCTTAGCTCATTACTTCTGTGATTTGCTTATTTTCTTGATTAATATGATTTCAATATACTTATTTAACCCTGTAATTGCTATTCAGAGTGCAATGCTAAAATCAATGAGAAACGTCACTTAGATAGAAATAAAATGAACTACAGTTTTCGCAGAATGGGGTACATGTTATCTGACGATAGGATATTACTTCAAGTTTATTTTTTACAGTGCCAATATGTCTCAGGTTTCAGGGTACAAAAATGTTGAACAATAATTGAACTGGTTTTATGATGAATAAAAAATCATGAAGGCAAAGGAAGGTGTTTTAACAGCACAGTTAGTAAAGGCCTGCGTCTGTTTTGTTACAAATTACACAGAACCAACTTTAAAAACTTTTTAAAAAGATAACACTGCAACAGCCATTACTTATTATGAAGATATGTTACTCATTCATAGTGCAAAAAATATGCCATCCTGCAGAAGGCTGAACCAGGCCCAGCAGTTCAGTGCCTGCAGTGTAGCTCTTTTTTCACTTCCTGGTGTGCTTGCTGTTGGCAGGTGTTATTCTCACGAACTGTCACCATGTATTTTGACACAGAGGAAGAAGGGGCTGATTCAATGTGTGTTCATGGATACAGACACTGCTAAAATATGCAGAGATCTAAATCCCCACATAAGCCAGCATATAATAGAGCACCAGTTAGTCTCTCAGGAACACTGGGCTTTTTAGGAGGAAAACACATTACATCTAAGGAGTTGGGGGGCGGGGGGGGGTGCGAGTGGTTTTTTTTCTATTTATTTGGGTTTTTTTGCTTTGTTTATCACTGGTCATCCAGGGTATTCATAAGGCCACAATGCATCAAAAATTCAACTTGAATAGGAGAAAGGGAAGTTTCAATGACCAGGTCTGGTCACACCAGCACCCACCCAAATGGAAGTGGAGCCTGGCAGAGGAACCTCCTGATCAGGTACTGCAAAAAAATGTGCCTGAGTTCCTCTCTCCTGTTGATAGCCTCTGTGCAGGCATGTGGAAATATTATAAGCAGCAATGAGTGCAGAGAGGGGCAGAAGAAATGCACCCTTTTACAGCCTGAACCCCTGAGCTCCGGCTGGAGCACGGCTGGCTCAGTACTCAGAAATCCTACATGGAGAGGGGGAAGGAGACACACAAAAGGAGCCTTTTGGCAGCAGTCTGAAGTTACATCATCTCTAGTGCACTGTAAAATTTGAACTTCCCAGAGTCAGAAAAGTATAAACACCTCTACAGCATGACTGTGCAGCAAACACAGGTGCCTCCCACCACATGGTGAAAGAGACTCAACACTCAAGCACAGCTGAGTGCACTGAAAGGAGGCCCAGTAAATTGATCTTTGGGTTGGTTTGTTGGTTTTTAACCTCATGCTGGGTTTTACTAGGGCAGACCACACTGCCCCAGCTGTGAACAATTCCTTCATTAAAGAAAGTATCATCCTCCTTCTAGATGTAAAATGGCTAAGGGTTATATTTTCAACATAATTTCATAAGAGTAAATAAGAGCCAGGTGGGATTTTCAAGTGCTTGTAGGCATTTCAGACTACTGATGAGTACACAGAAAGAGAAAGGAGAGAAAAGAGCACTATAAATGCTGGATAACTAATAATTTGAATCAATTGTGGTGGATTTGAAGCACATGGAAGGACTGGATCTATCAGCTGACCACTGCAATCTTCTCTGCAGGGAAGCATAAGCAACAAGATAGACTATCTATGTGTATGAACAGACACACACACACACTTTTCCGTCCTGTTAAACTGGAGAGCCTACATCATAACAAAAAACCCACTTTGAGAGCCATTGTCCAAAAGAACCAAAGGAGCAAAAGAACCAAACAAAAAGAAATCCCACATACAAAAGAAACACTTGAGCTGTAAATATTGAAAAAATGCCACATTCAGCTGACCACTTGAGTTTAGGAAGCAGAAACTCCTGTGTTCTGCTTTAGGATTTAAACTTTCAGTGAAGTCCCACGTCAGATATGGATATCATGGGCAAGTGTTGCCCAATACAATCTCTTGCCTTAACTGAAGAACTAGGAAACCCACAGCAGCTCAACACAATGTCAGTGTGAGACCTTTCTGCTTTGTACCTCCTGAATTTATATCAAGGACCAAACTGTAAAAGGAACTGTGATGGTGCAAGGCAAGTCTGACAGATACAGGGATCAAGGGGAAGAAGAAAGGCAAGATACTGGAACCAAACATCAAATCTCAGACAGATTTCAGGCATTTGAAGGCATCATAATTTCACTGCAAACATTCTGTTTGTATTGGATTCCAGTTTCTAGAATGAATAATTAACCATTGTGCCCAACAGTCCTGTTTGTCTCACTGGATGTGAGGCTGAATCTGAAGCACTGCAGTCCAGGGCTATTTATACTGCTGATGTACAGCAGAAGGCCTCTCCAGGCAATTCTTCAACATTTTGAACTGCTTTTAATTCTCAGTTATTTGGTAGTTTCCATTATTCTAAGAAAAAGAGCATGCAAAAATCTGTGAAGACTGAAGAAAAAATATAGTAAGCTGTTCTATTTTGATAATGCACTTTAAAGTATTCTGCCAACTCTTCTCATGATAGTAAACCTTCCCCTAGTTTTCATTAAAATGGTGCTTTTTTTGTAATCAGAGCAAGAAAAGTCTGTTAGTGCTTCACAGCAACCCTGCTTACATCAGACTTTGTTTTCTTGTACTCCACAGAATTTATTTTGGGAGAACAGAGTGTTGTAAGTACCTTGGGATGCAAAGTGCCTGGCTCCAGTGGAGGGGGACTGTCCTCCCAGCCAGCAGCAGCTTCCCATCTGCACACTTCTTCAGCGTGACTTATTGGCATTTAGGAGGCCATTACAACCAACCCTGAATAATGTGTTTATAATATCTAAAGAAGAAGAAAAGAAGTGTTAATGAGAAATCAGCTCATTGTCGTCTCATTTTTTCCACATATTCAGTTATTTGTCATCTGCTTGCATCTTCTGACTGACAACATTCACGCCAGCTGCTAGCTGAATGGGAGCCTTCCAGCACGCCTAAATAGACTGCTTGTCTTCATTAGCGCTTTGTACAAATTCATTCAGCAAGGAAATGCAGACTGTCGTTAGGCAGGTCCAGTCTTTCAAGTTCTGCTGCCACGATCCAAGATGTTTGCTTAAGCAGACTGTCCCTTGTTTTTGTTCCTTTGACAGAGGAGAACCAGTTTCTTTACCCCAAGTTGTTGGGGTTTTATTGTTGTGTCCCATAACTGCAGGTTCCAGGCATACTTCCACATTACACTACAGGGGAGAGGGGAAAGGCACCCACACACTACATCTTTAGGATAATGGATTTCATTGTGTTGCATTTATTTGCTTCCCACTTTTCTTCCATAAAACAATTTAATGATGAGTCCATATCAACTACATGATTGAACACAAAGGAAGAGAGAGACCTGATCTTTGATTTTTCTGCATCAGGAGACTGATGAGATGATATTATATAGTAAGTGGATAAAAATGGCACATAACCTCAGTAGCTGCAGCTGAATAACAATTATTCTTAAAGTCAGGGCAAGATTATTCTTATATTTCAAAACAAATTCTTGCTCTTCAGCATGCTTGGGAAAGGACATGCAAAGCTGGTGTCAGGGTTTAGATGCCAGAGGATATTCAATAGAAGCAGCAGCTGTTTTTTCTTTGAATTATCGAATCGTAACCTTTAAAAAAAAGTTTTCAACAGCAATAGTAGATCCTTCTCTTACTTACTCTTCTGAGGATTGGATCAGTTACTTACTTTTACCTGTAAATGTGTCGTGGTTTAACCCCAGTCATCCACCAAACCCCGCAGGGCCACTCACTGCCCCAAAAACAGAACTGGGGAGACAGCTGGAAAGGTAAAAGATGGAGAAATCATGGGTTGAGATAAAGATACTTTAATAGGGAAATCAAAAGCCCCACATACAAGCAAAGCAAAACAAGGAATTAATTTACTGCTTCCCATGGGCAGGCAGGTGTTCAGCCATCTCCAGAGCAGGGCCCAATCACACATAATGGTTATTTGGGAAGACAATGCCATCACTTCAAACTTCTTCTTCCCCTCATTTTATGTGCTGAGCATGATGACATACAGTCCGGAATATCCCTTTGGTCAGTTGAGGTCAGCTGTCCCAGCTCTGTCTCCTCCCAACCTCCCATGCACCCCAAACCCCTCACCAGCAGGGCAGTAAAAATGCAGAAAAGGCCTTGGCTCTGTGTAAGCCCTGCTCAGCAATAACAAAACCATCTCTGTGTTATCAACCCTGAGTTCAGCACAAATCCAAAATATAGCCCTGTCCTAGCCAGAAGAAAATTACCCCACCCAAAACCAGCACGGCACGGTCCTGTGGCATCATATTTTGACTAAAATTCACCACCTTCTCAGACTATTCATCACAGGAAACATATGCTAACCATAGGATATACATTATGCATTTCCCACTCAGGTGTTGCTTTTCAAAAAATGGTCCAACTTCATCAGAGTTCTAAAGAACTACCAAGAGAAAACAGTCCTTTGGGACATGGCCACAGTCTGCTATTCTGTTATATATCTACACATGGCACCAGAGATTTGGAAGGGAACCATGTAAGAGGTGCTGAAAGACTACCACCAGCAATATTTAGGAAAAATAATTAAATGTAACAAACAATGCTACCCCTAATTTAAAATTTAGGACTAGGTTATCAAGTTCTGGTCCTGTGTGTCCATATAGATACAACAAGCATTATCTTAAATAGGTTTATCTATTGTATTGCAGTGAATTTATTACAGGAATCTGTTTGGAGGAATTCTTTAGGGTAACTCATAGCTTAGATGCCAACTCATGATGAGTCCTTGAAATGATCCTTAAATGTCTTCTTGCTAACATTTTACTGCAAATCCTATAACTAGAGTTTGCTGGGGAGTAAAATTTTGTTTTCAGGATATCTACAAGAACGCTTCAGCTTTCATTTAGTTTTGATTTGAAAATAATTAGTTCTAGCTTTATGACTTTATGGTTGTGAAGAAAATTTGAAAATATCAAAGAATGCTCAAAGTTACAGGTAAAGAGAAAAAAATACATATTTTGTGACACTTGTTCAAGGAGGGTCTGTGTAAATGGCATTTCATTAGGAAAGAGAGTAATGGTTTAAATATTTCTGTAAATTACTGTCCCTTTAAAGGACAGAATATTCAGTAAAAATGAAGGAGAACTTAAGAGACTCAATAACAAAGAGAAAAAACACCAACTAGTTCTCAGAGTAAAAGAGAAATAGTCAGATCATTCTTAATAAATTAAAACATTTACTGGCAAAGGCAGACTTTCCAGAGGAACAAAAGCATTCCAGGAGTTCTGACACACAGCTTTTAATTTTTTAGTTTTAAAGGTTTAGGTTTTTTTATTGGACTTTCAGAAAGCACAGCCTGGTTAACACTATTCTCTCTCCTTAGTCTAGTATAAATTATACAAATTAATGGATTTATCCATCGTCACAGCAAATGAAATAACATGGAAACAGGAATCACTTCCTCCAATCACAAAGGAAGACACTGTTTTCTCACAGAAGAAATCCTGCATTGCACTGTCTCCTGAGTCCTCACTTCCAGGAGAACGCACAGCATCCCAGGAGAATCCTTGCACAAACCAGGTTTTTCCAGTGAAAGAGAACCAGTTATTCACCAGAGAAATACAAAGCCTGAAAGGCTAATACTGAAGAATTAACTTTCTTCAGTAAGTTGGGTAGCTTTTGATAACTTAGGTAATAAAAAGCACCTGGGTATTAATACCACATTTGAAAAAGCATACATTTGGCCTTGGACTGTAAAATGGATGCACCACTTCTACCACACAACCTGAGGAATTAAAATCCTCTGTAAAAAAGATGCCAGGTACTACCTACAGAGAAATATCACAGCCCACAAAATACTCAGCACTCAGTTTAGTTTCTTTGGATTGTATGGCCAAACCAGCAGATTTTGGGGGTTTTTTTGTGGTAGTCTTTGATGTTATAAATACCCTTTTTTTCCACCAGGAACTTAAAAAAAAAAAAAAATCCATTAGTTTTTACCTTATTTCATTAAAGTTCTGGAAAGAACATGCTCAAAGCAGAAAGCATAAAGGTCCTTGTCTTTTTATACCATCTAGGCATTATCTTCAAGATTGACATTATGTGGTAGGTAGCAGAATATGCACAAAACAGAAAAAATTCCTCTTTTACTTGTTCTTTTTCAACAAGTAAAGACAAGACAAACAATAGTAAGGTACATTTCCAGTATTTTTAGAACAATATTGTCATCTTTAAAGATGACCAGAAGGAAGATGATTTGCTGACTGTTAAATAATATCAGGTTTAACCATTCATTGCTTATTCTCTCTCTCAGACTGGTTTGTTGATTGGGGGTTTTTTCTCTTTTTACCACAAAATTACAATATAGGAATTGTTTTCTTGTTTACAAAATTATAAAGAATTCATCTGATCTCCCATTATTTTTCTCCATAAATATAAATCCTGAGAAGAATTTCAATGAGATATTCCAAGGACTGAGTCTTGGTTGTTGGAATGCATTGTAAATTCATTCTAATTTTTATCAGCTACTTCTAGAATTAACAATTTTAAACTTCACTTTTCCCTATTGGCTTAAAAATAGCTTCTAAGCATACAAACAAAATGCACATGTGAATTTGAGACATGAAGTTTGCTGTTCTGACCACAGGGAAAGGGATGATAATCAACACAAGCTAATACCCAGTATGCCTTCCTGTCCCAAATAGGATACAGCACATGTAACTTGACAGGCACTCAATTCCTCAATTTTCAAAAAACCTGTGGGGCTGAGAGCAGGAAACATGGAACAGAATTGTGAGCTTGAAAAATTGTGCCATTCTTAAAATACAGTGGTTATTGCAATCTGTTGTTTCTGACATGAGTAGCGGGAGGGACTTGGATCACTGCAAACAACATAAGCTTTGACTTCTACCTGCAAGCATAGAACAGCTTTAGAACAGTTTGTTCAAGGAGGATGTGGAACTCATATCCTCCAAGGATTCAAAGAACAGAAACAACAACCATGCTTCTGCAAAGACTTAAAACAGAACTATGGCTTCCCCAGGTTGTTACTATCTTTGAAGTAAATGAGAATATTTGTGTGAGAAAGTTGAAGCATCTTTAAGACAATAGTCTCTATTGTCCCAAGCCATGCCCAGAGCAGGCAAAACAAAAAATCAGCAGTCCAAATTATTTATTTAAACCATAAAAAAATCCCTAAACCATTACCATTTACTTACATGTGTGTGTTGTAATGTATTTTAGCAAAAAAAAAAAAAGCTAAAAAATCAGCAACTTCATTACTAATTTCATATATTCCAATTATTTTACTTTATTGTTCAAAAGTCTTACTTTTACAAGAGTAGGACAGCTAGCCTCAAACTCCAGTGATGATGGAAAAAAAAAATCACAGGAAACCCACTCAAAAATGCTGAGGAAGTTATTTCAGGAAAAGAATATTCTTTTACAAGAAAATTACAAGGTTTTCCATGCTGAAACTGAAGATATCAGTTAAACTATTACTTTCAGAGCCTAAGCTGACATGAATAAGCAATTTATCAAAAATCTCCCAAGTCACAGAAGCAAAATGCTTCTGTACAACCAACACAAGAACTCTAGAAAAGTCAGTTTGGCTCCTAATAAAGTTAAAATTCCCTCAATTTTTTAAAAATATGTGAACTAAGAGAAGAGAAAATAAAATCCCCAATTATATCCATAGATAGATCTGACCAAAACCGTGTCATGAAAAAAAAGAAAGTCTCTAGAAACCCTTAAGAAAAGAGGGGCTTAGAAGAAAGTGGTCAACATCCAGGACCTGGAAAAACTTAGTATCAGAAGGTGCAGTGGTAGGAGACTTCATAACCTCAAAGTTTAGGTGTTTGCCTTTTTTCCCCCCACAGTTCTGTAATGGTAAAGACACTTCCATGAGGAGACCAAGAGTAAATGCTTCTAGAAGAAGTAAAATTGATCATTTTACCTTTTATTTTTAGCTATCCATCATATTTTCATTTGCACTCCTACAACAGTGTTCTGGAGCACCGTCTCACGATATTTCAAACAATACCAAGTGAACACCTTGAAAAATAAGCTTTGTTGACTTTCACTGCTCAGCTGGAAAATGACCAGGAGCACATTCCATTCACTAAAACTTCCAAGGACTCATTAACCCTATAATTAAAAGTGAAAAAAATACAACTGCTACCGCCCCTAACTTCTCACGCTATGAACTGGATTGCACCGTGAAATGCCTGGAAAGACAGATAAGGGCAGTGTACAAAACTATCAGCTCATACTTAATTTCTTTCCTCCACGGTGCAGAGTTAACCTGCTGAGGTAGCACTACCTATTGTCCCATTAAGCCTATATTTGTTATATAACCACAAGTGCTTCAGCACAAGCAGACTATTAATTGTGTTCCATGTTAATGAATCTCAAGACACTTTTCCAAACAGTATTTCCTACAATTTCCTACAACTTGCTTTTCACAAATCTTTCCCCACACACACTCCTTATGTGAATGCCACTTTGCCTAACCTAATTCCAAGCCATTCTAGTTGCCGGCAACAGCTGCACTCACAGCACTCTCCTCTACATGAAAAAAGCTTTACAAATGCCACAAGTCTGCTTTCTCATTGCTATCTGTGGTGAAATCGTTATTAAAGACAGCGGGTGAAACTCCACTTCTGCAGAAATAAGAGCTCCAAATCCTCAACAGTGTTTAGTGTGACACTTTCTGATGTTACCCTTCTGAAACCTGCACCTTCCACACTAATATATTGTGCTACCAACCGACCCTCAGACAAGGTTTCTGCAGCCAAACTTTGGCTTAGCTGTCAGGTGATGTCTAATGTCCAAGACCTAATAACACATCTACCTTAGGGGGAAGAATGGACTCCATTAAGCAGTTGTGAACGCCAGCAGAGATACAAGTTCAAAAGCAGGGTAATGCAGAGGAGTCCCCAGGGGAATAGATAGGGTCCATATTGCCCTTTCTTAATTTAATGAGTGCAGTCAACACCTTGAGCAATTTAGTGGATGGTATCAGCACATCAGGAAGTTGATCTTCATAGCTTCTGTGAGATCTGTTGCTCACCACCAGAGGAAGAGCCTTCATCTGCCCTTTCCTTCAGTGTACAGGTCATTTTCTTGCAGGCAGGCAGGATTATGTAGCTATTATGTGTGGCAAGATGATTTGAAAGCCTAGGAGACCTACATTTAGTAGGTCAGCCCCAGTGTTGCCAGCGGTGCCCATAGGGATTCACATGCAAATAGCCTTAGAAATGACTGATGGGGACGAAGCAGGGGAGAGGGGAATTGCTGTTGACATGGCAAGGTCCCACATATGCATGAGAATAAAGACAGCATAAGAATTATACACATTCAGACCTTAGAATTATTCATACCCATCGCCTCTCACTATTGTAGGAAAGCAAACCGAAGTCAGTGATTCAGCAACACAGGCCCTCCATGCACAGCACTCCTGCTGAATGCAAATGCAACAAACAATGACTAATTTCAGTTCAGCTTTCTGCTTATTCTCCTTGGGAGAGAAACTGGCTGTTCCACTCACACAGCATAAGTGAAATATTTTCTTCTGTTCGACACTTAGGAGCGCAACCAAAATTTTTAAATTGTTCTGGTCTTGCTACAGCCACTGTTCCCGGTAGCTACAGGGATAGAGGAATAAGCAAGGGATCCTGTTTTGAAGAGAGAGACACTTAAAAGAGCATTATTTCAGTCAATTTTCTCTCCTTACAACAGGCATCGCTTGGAATGTCTTGAGGTCTATCTTTTACAAATGTTAAGCCTTTATAATAAACCTTGACCACAGTTGTGGTGGGGGATTTCCTAGCTTTTTGTCTGATTTAATAAATACCTGTGGTGGGAAAAAGCAAATGTTTGCTGCCAAATGCTAATAAGGAGCACAGGACATTGGATTGAAAGGGAATGCAAAGTAGCTGAACAAAGGCAAGGACTGATGGGGAATCCCAAACTAGAAATAGCATTTACACTTTTTCCACAGTCATATTTAATCACGAAATCTACACAGGTGATATGATATCATCAGTAATTTAAAAAACCTTTAGAAAGAGACATCTGGCACTAAGTAAAATAATCCTGCCCTATCTCAGCCATGAGAACCAAGATGTGTGTAGGAAACACAGGGCGAAATTTTAAAGATGATCGTTAACACTCTGATGGTGTTCACACCTCTGAGCCCCTCCTGAATCCCACAGGAAAGCCTCGTGTGCTTTTTTTTTGTTTACCCTTATGCAGGAGTCAAAAGGCTGCTAAGGAATTTAGTTTCCCTTTAGCACTTAGCAGGCACTCCCTCTGCCTTCTTGATTGAGCAGCTGTTCACGTTAAACCAGAGGAGCACTACAGTAAAAGTCACACCCTGGAGAGGGGTATAGGAGAACTAAGTGAGACGATGCAAGAGGACTCTGGAAAGGACAGAGTGAAATGAAATAGCATTTGGATATCTAGAGTGGAAATCCAAAGCTGGAAGCTGCAAGTATACTATAACTACAAGTGTATATCTTCAGTATACTGCTCTAATAAAACCTCAGCAAAGTTGACCTGATCTGCTAGACCCCATGTCTTCTGCAACAAAATTTCATATAGAAAATTCAGAGGCAAACAGAAGTGGTAAAAACCACCAAACAACTGCCATATTTAATTTGGGAAAAAAAATCATGCCAGAGGCAGATAAAATATAAGTTTTCAAAATAAAATAAGACAGAAAGCAATTATTTTTCATAGCCACTAGGAAAAGGAAAACAAGAACATTAGCTTAATTTCCAATAACTACCACTCAAATTAAATACTAGAGTGAATTCTGAAGGCACTGAGAAAGGCATGAAACACAAAGTTAAGACAAGCTAGCAGGACTGGAAAATCATTCCTGAAGGTTTTCAAAAGCAGACACTAGCAGGACATGTTTTAAGGAGGGCTGGGTACACTTGACCTCACACTAGCACAGAGGCACAGATTAACTGGTCCCTGGCAGTCCCCCCAGCACACAGCTCCAGATTCTGTAGAAAAGACAGAATAGAAACTGTCTTATCTAAAGAACAAAGCAAGTTTCTGTTCTTCCTTTTTCTTCAAGGGAACACAATATGCCTGTCTCTGCTATTAGGATATCTTTTAAAGCAGTGAGAAAAATACGACTACTTTTAACATTGTTGCTGAAGAAGGGAAAGGAAACTTCTGCTATAGTTTTAAGTAATTTTCCACCATACTCTCCTCCTCATTAATCAACAAAGAGCTTCAGTGCGCACTCGTACCATAAATTGCAAAGCTCCTTTTTGCAAAAAATTTGTGGAGAACCCTTGTGAAACCATCAAGTAGTTTGTCTTAAATAAGGTGGGTCTCATTTGCAAGTTCAGCAAAAGAAATAATAAAAAAAAGAATCAGTAAATTTCAGTCTTGCTCCTTTGTACACACTGGACCAAAAGAAACTGCAGCTGACCCGAGGACTGAAGCTTCTTCTCTGAGACAAATATGAAAGTTAAACTTGGTGGGAGGAGGGCCATGCACACAAAAAATTAAGTAATTTTAGTTTTCTTTCTAGAACCTAATCATAGACCTACAGTTTGTTATAAAAAAAAAAAAAAAAACCAACAATAACAGTGTTTGTCCTGCAAGCAGCAAGGAAGGAGTAACAGAAATAGTTTATACTATCTTGACTAACTGTATTTGGGAGGGAAATGTTCAGGCCCATAGCAAAGATAAACAGCTCTATTCTAAGCTCATTATTTGTAAACATAAAAAGGGATCTAAGTCAGTCCCTTTCTGTCTCTTATATACTTCATTTTGAAGTTACACATACCCTTTGGCCTGTGTACAGAGGTATCCTGTGGATCTCTTAGTGCGTGCATAGCATTCCAAATCACTACTTCATTACAAAATTCATTTTCTGTCTCATCCAAACCAGACCTTTCAAATTATTCTTCCAACAAGACTTAAGATCAAACATGCCCGAAGTTATTCAGCAAAACCTGCACATTCCTTGCTGCATATATCAGGATCACCAAGAACATTTGCTTTCCCTTTTTGCACAGTTGCTGCAAACAGAGTTCCCAGAACTTTCCTGAGTAACAAGTGTTACCTGTTGATTTCATGCCTTTTCCTGCTGTTTTCCCTTTGCACTGACCTCCTGCCCTGTCACTCACAGCTGGTGTGCATTTCTTTTGGAGTTTCAGCTCTGGGCCAGCTCCCCTCCGTATGTTAGGAGTCAGCCTTCCAAAAAGTCCTTTCTTCTCTTGCCTTCCATGTCCTACTACATCTTCATTTCAATCCCACGTCTTTCCACCACCTGCACAAAGCATACCAAACACGTTCAAGTACAAAAATCACAGCAACCCACTTGCACTTATATCGCTATATTAAATATGAACTTAAATATATTACAGAGGCAAATTTTTATAATTTAACTAGTTTTTCTTGGTTTCTAGTAATTTTAAAAGTTCTAGAGTAATTAATATTTTTTTAGGATCTTCTCTGCAATGAGAAAGAAAACCACACATATGAAAAAACCCATCTACTTCCAAGATTCCTAACTTCCAATCTTTGTGTTTTAAGAAATTTATTAATATTGGAGATTTTTCATATTTGAGTAAAATCACCTAAACTCATCATAATACTGAAACATTTGTTTTATAGGTTTATATGGTAAAACACCTTTTGTGCCAAACCAGGCTTCTACACTGCTGTAAGCATGGTCCTGCTAGGCAGAAGATCCACTCTGTGGTTTGTTTTCAGTTCACTAAGCATCAGGGAAGTCATTACTCTGACAGGAACAACTCTACTCTGATCCAAATGGCATCAATCTGTTCCAGCCTTAAAAAGTGGAGAGGTCAGTGACCTGGTAGAAATAATGCTAAAACAAATGTCATGAATAATTAATTGATGAAGAAATTTACAGCAGGGTAGTGAAGAATGTCATGTACACACTTAAATTATCCAGTTCCCATGTGAAGGGGGGCGTGCAACATCTTAATTACAAAACAATAATTCAATAAAGTGTTAGCATGAAGCATTCATATTTCTCACGAGTATCCTCAAAAATTTTGTAGGTCAATAAAATACAGAGGGAAAGGTATTAAAATTTATTAATTGGAAATAGGAAAGAATTGTTTTGTTTCTCCACACCTGTCTCTAGCACATATCTGTTGTCAATACACCGGATGTATAAGGGTTTTATTTTTAACCATAAGCCTCAGGTGACAAGGGATGCTTTCAGAATGATGGGCAAACAGCATTCCATTCCTAGGGGAGCAGCCACCTCTCCTAACAGGGCTCTGGATAATTCAATACCTGGCCCTGTAATTAATAGGGAGAAGAGGTGAAAGACTATCCTTTCCATCTGAGCCAGTCTAGGAACTGGTAACTCATGATGCCTGCACAGAGTGAGGGTTTCTGTTGACAGGTATTAGCCAAGGACTCTTTGGCATGCAGGCATGAGTGCCAGGAGCATGCCTGAACTTGAACAAAGGGTTGCCAACAGTAATTCAGGTCTAATTTATTTTTATCTACACCTCTCTGGAAGCAAATAAGAGATTATCACTCAAATGAGCACTGCTTCACTTGAAATCAGCAAACCCTCTTTGGGCAAAGAAGCTTGCAAGATTTCACAGCAAAAACAAAAGAAAGAATTCACATTCCTTTACTGTGCCAGCAATGAATACAAATAAAGGCAAAAAAAAAAAAAAAAAAAATACCCCTAAACAGAATAACAGTTGGATGGCCTTCTGAGTTTGAACTGCTACCAGATACTACATTCTGAATTAATCATCAGCTTCACCTATGAAGAGTTTAAGAGTCTTGCTATGCAAACTAAACTCAATTTCACATGTAGGTCTTATGGGAGACCTTAGGTCCACAACCCCTCATGCTTGACTCTTCTAGCAGTGACCCAGATGCCTGAACAAGCTGATATGGCCACGCTATTGCTCCTAATAATTTGAAAGAAAATGCTTTAACAGAGCTGCCACCAAGAACAAGACTTAAACCCCGTCTCAGAAATGAAGTTCTGTTGCATTTCCAGCATGCAGTACCACAAGCTGTGGGCTTCTGCTTCAGTGCCAGCAGGGTGCTGCCACGAGGCTGAGAAGGAGGCCATCCACCACACCCTGCTGCACTTTGTGCAGGGTTGCTTGCACCCAGCAAACCAGCTCTCATAATTTTGCAGCAAGTTGAGGAACATACCATATTTTCCTTTAAGCCCCGGCTACTCTACACGGTGAGTGGAAAAAGCCTCCAACCCTTTGACAGTGTATTTCAGGTTTAGTGCATCATTCAAGTTAGGGAGGTGCACTGAAACACTGCAAAGCTCTTGGGTTTTCAACAGTACAATTACAAGACAAAAGACAAACCTTGTACTAATTACACGTTCCCTGACTCGGGAAGTGGAAGCTTTAAGGACAAAACCCAAACAGCCAATGACTCAGCAGGACAAGCATCTGCCTCCTGCCCTGTGCCCAAGAGCCAGTCTTTCTTAGCACCCTGTGCTTTAAATGGTCCTGGTCCCTTCACCTTAAACGCTGAAATGTTGTGCTCATGAACCATCAGGGAAAAGTTTAACCTAAGCCAATCACATACAAATGAAAAGGTACGTTCCTTTGCCAGCTAAATGGTGTTTGCCCAGTGCTAGGCTGTTCATTCATGGGCTTTGCAGGATCTCATTCTTTGACTTAAAAAACATTATTTCTGTTAGCAGAGAACAGCATCTAGCAAGAATGACTTCATATAAGAGATAAGTAGATCTTCTGACAAGCCAATTGACATGAAAACAAGTAATAAATTAGCTGCAAAATTAAATCCCCCTGGATGCAGTGCCTGTGAGCATCTGCTTTGTAATTTATTTTGCTAATACATACAGAATTATTCAACCTTTAAGACTAAGAATTGAGGTTATTTGTTTGCAACTGTCTTCTCCTTACACCTGTCTTGATTTTCTTTTCATGAAACAAAGTCCCTGAGGTCCTAATTCATTAATTCTTACTCAAGTATCTCATGGTAGAACTCTGGAGAGTATGGCCAGGTAGAGAGTCCGTGGATCCCATACCAATGTGTGATATGGGAGATTTTGGAATGGGAGAAAGCACATTACAGCTCAGACTTCACATTTTTATGAAATTCACAACTCCGTTTATTTGGACACAAAGCAAAGGAAAATTATGTCTTCAGTCACAGTTCCTATATATTCTTCCCTGCATTCCTGAGATGCAGAGCAGAAAGGAGGTGAAAAATAAAATATAAGAGCTCCAAGCTACCACCTCAGCACCTTAATAAAAGGGAATAAACAAATATAAGACAAATAGAAAGTAAACACAATTCAATAAAGTCTGCAAAAACTTTTCAATTTGAGCCTCAGGGGTTTGTTTGTTTGCAGGCATATTTTATAAATAGTTGGGAGAGTAAGTTTGCCAAGGTGGACATTCAAAGTAAATTAAAAACAAACATTGAAGATCATTTAGAAAAAGCAAATTTTGATGCAGTAATCTCTCTATATATAGGACTTCCCATAGTTACCTTAGCCAAAACTGAAGTCAGAGACTACATGAACAGCCCTGCTGAAAAGGACTGTGAGAGGAAGTGAAGGGTTTTTCTGGAGTATTATCTAACACTGAACACTCTTGCCCAGCTACCCGTGCGATTTATCTGCCTGATCATAGCAGCTCAGTTTTCAAATATCAAAGGTTTTCAAATCATTCTTAGGGAAGCAGCAGCAGCAGATCAATGCCTTTTCTATAAAGTCAGAGAAAATACCTTTGGGAATAAATGACCTTTTCTCTGGAAAGCTGCTCAGGGAACTATCCCTAAGAAGGAGCCCCACACTTTGATGCTTGCAGCCTGGGTTCTGTGCAGCCAGAAGCAGATCAAAACCAGTGACACCGAAAGGACCCTCATGGCAATGATTACTGTTGTCTGGGGCCAGACCACCAACTGGAGCCGTTTTAAGGACCAGGTGAGAGAGATGAGACACAGAAGTTGAATTACAGTGCTGCAGCACAGCCCTGCTCAGGTGCTCCTGCCAGGATTTTCATCTGTGTATTCCCTTCCCATCCGCTCTTCTCTTTCCCTGCGTAAGAAAGGGACAGGGGGATTATGCAAGTGAGAGGTGGTGTGCCATCAGGCAGCTCCAGCGCAGGGCAAAAAGGGGATGAGCTACTGGGGCTCTGTCAGGAAGCTCCCACAACTGCACTGTCCAAAAGTGCCGTACACAGAGCCCTCCAGTCACACCAGCACTTCTGACCACCACAGTTTCAGCAGCAGGATGTTTGGCTGGAACATAGGGAAGCACTTTCAGCAAAACCTGCTGGAGCAGCACTATCAGCAGTGGCCTCACAAAGGGAGCACGCTGATCTCCAAACCTGGAGTACCGTCATCCTGACCCCTACGGTCCTACTCGGGCAAGTTAGCAAATCACCATCTTGAGGTGCCTAGGAAAGAAAAGAAGGTACTATTTTTTTTGTAACTTTAAAAAAAATAAACAGCTCCTATTAGTATTAAATTGAAAACATGTTTCTATGGTGAGGGCTGCTCTGAAAAAAAACCCCACGAATTCTTTATCAAAAGAAAACATTTCTCAGGCACACCCGAAGATATTGCAGAAAAAAAACCTTACTTATCTCCACAAATACAGCAGGAGGCCAGACTCAGAAATAGAAAACATAGCTCTGTGAAGAGAAAACTGTGGATTAGAAATACCTATGGCCCTTATAAATTGCGAATATGCAAGAATATATTCAGCCTCTTGAGGTTTCCAGGTAGCGGAAAACAACTGAAGCTATGCAAATCATTTTGGAGCTACCCTTGGTATAAATTTGTCCTCATTGTAGCACTGCTATGTTTCAGTTTCTAATTCCATTCAGATCTAACAATAAATTCTCTTCAGAGACCTTGACTTTCCATAAAAAATTAACCAAATAGGAATATGTATTCAGACACTTGGTAGCATGTTTGCATATGTGAAATAATGCATGTCAAGATCCTGCAAAATAAAGGAAACCAATGAGTTTGGAAATGGACATGTTTCTGTTTTACAGTCAGTTTGAGACAGACTTAGAATGGAGGCTAAAAAAATTGCTACAATACAATTTTACACACCCACTGAATTGGTGCATTTGTTCATTTTGATCATCGAAATATTCCTAAATTTCATCTTTCAGAGGGTGCAAGCACTGTCATTGATACCCATAAAAAAGTAAAATTAAGGGAACAGCCTCCATGCCACAAAAAAACTAGAAAGGAAAAAAAATAAAAGAAAAGCCAAATTCCTTCTCTAGGAAAATCAAGAGCAGTTAAGTAAAAAGTTTCCAGTATAAGAGAAAGTGAAGTCATCAGGTATAGCTATGCCATGGTTTAACCACAGCTGGCAACTAAACACCCCACAGTTGCTCACTCAATACCATCAGTGGGATGGAGGAACTAGAAGGGTAAAAGTGGGTTGGCATAAGACCAGATTAATAACTGAAATAAAATAAAATAATAACAACAATTTATAATAGAAGGAAAATAGCAAAAAGAGACAAACAAAACCCAAGAAAGAAAAGAGATGCAAATGAAAACAATCACTCACTACAAACACACCAATACCCAGCCAGTCCCTCAGCAGTAGCTCCCCAGACAGCCTTCCCCCCAGCATTATTGCCAAGCACGATGCCAGATGGTATGGGACACCCCTGTGGCCATTTGGGGTCTGCTGTCCTGGCCGTGCCCCCTCCCAAATCCTTGTGCACCCCTGCCTGCTCAGTGCTGGAACAGGAAGCAGAAGCAGCCTTGGCTCAGTGTAGGCACTGCTCAGCAGGAACTGACAGATCCCTGAATAATCAACACTGCTCCATACCAACCTACTAAATACAAATAGCTCCATACCCACCCCTACGAGGAAAATTAACTCTACCCCAGCCAAAACCAGCACCAGCTATCCAACATTAACAACTAAGTCTATCTCACCTCATAGACTCATTTTCACACTTTTCATGAAACTGCCTCCCTCTACACATATATAAACACATTCAAAATCAGCTGTCAAGAATTCAGCTATCTGTACTTCCCTCAATTTTACTTTTCTATTTACTATAACAAGGACGCAGACATGTAACCAAAAACTAACACCCACAAAATCCCCTCTGACCTTCAAGCCATCCTTTGAACTTGACATTGAAGAACATGCTCTGAAAGCAGGTGGGGACTTTGGCTGACACATGCTTGCCGCAAATGGACCATCTTCAGTCATAAGGAACACCTGCCTCACACCTGCAGTAGGTGGGAGGCAGTGCCCTTAGGAAAGCAAATAGGGCAACAGGGGAAAGCAGGGGAAAGTGAAAAATGAACTCATGAGCAGAGGTTTACATTAAAGCAACGATTTTTTTTTTTCCTCCAGAGCTACAAGAAGTATTAGAAGAATCTTTATATTTTCCCTGTGGTATCTGACATTGGCTACTGTCAATCTCAAAAATACGTAGGAGAGAAGCAAGCAGATATATCCTAATAAGTCCTCACCAAAACCAGAAAGAGACCTTGGGAACAGGGTTCAAACACAGATAACAACCGAGAGTGTGTGGGGTGGAAAGGCTGAGGGCCACAAAGGAGATAATTTCAAAAGAAAATAGGAAGAAAGAAGTAAATACCTGATTGTTATTCAGCAGCACTAAACAGCAGCCAACAGCTTCTGAAGGCATCTCTCCCCAAGAGAGAGGTGCTGCCTCAAGGCAATAAACATGAGAGCTGATCAGGTACTTGTGCACCGATGTAGGAGCCTGGAGCCCCCTCCCTGTCTGCAAGCAACTAACAAAACAAAAAGGCTTTTTGGCAACAGCCTGCATCTGGAATGCTTTGCCTGATTGCCACCCCAGCCCGTGGCAGTGCAGTCTTTGGGAGAAAAGCATGGATCACTTTCCTTAGAAACACCCACTGTCTGCTCCATGGAGGTAGACCCACCGTTTTCTTGGGTTCTCTCCTTACCTCTACTCTTCACTCCCATAAAACTGAGGTCACTTTTATTATATCCATAACTCTACAGAAAACTTCGTTTGTAATACTCTAACCTCCTTTTTAGCCAGAGGTCCTATCACTGAATAGTTATAACCCAGTGCTGTTGAAGAGTACATCGTCACAACTGACAGATACCGAGTTTGACCTATCCTTCTCATCCACTTACTATTTCCTTCTCTGGAATGATTAAAAAAAAAAAAAAAAAAGAAAAAATGGATAGCACACTCCTCTTGTTGCTTGGCTCACTCTAAGTATAGAATAATATGATAAGGATTACTACAGTATACAAGAAGTTCATGTTGAATTTATAACAGTATAATTAGCTGCAGCTTCAACCTTGTGAGGATAAGTAACCTTGAAACACCTGCAAAACAGCAGAGCTACACTGACTAGGAACCATCCTTCCCAAACTAAATCCTGCTCATAGCAAATTAACTGTAAATAGCTGTCTCTTGATACCAGTTTTAATGAAAAATTGACAGCTGCTAATCCATAGAGTAAATCTTCACAATTTCAGCTTTCAAAGACACAAGATTTTGCCAAGTTTGAACTCACATTCTTTCCTCCCCACCTTCATCCTCCACATCTCTCCCCAGCAGTGACAGGTTTGAGAATCTGTCTTTACAACTTCCCTGAATAATACCTGGCAGGGCTGGGTTCAAGAGCAGAGTATATTTTGGACCAAAGAGTCAAAACAGAGAGAAATGCTTAATTTTCTGTGCCTATACCTTCCACGGACACATTTTGCTATCATTGCATGTTTGGTGTATTCTTATTTTATTCAATATTAAGAGATAACTGTAAGATCCTTTGTTGGTCATAATTGATGTAGTTCTGAAGATAATCTTGACTGCACAAATTCTGTCAGGCTAAAACTGTTTTAAAAACCCAGCATAAAATAAGAGTAGATATCCAGTCCAATCTCTGTTAAAGTCAGGGAAAGTCCCCTGCTCACATCAGTAATTTTGGAAATAGTTCCTACTGTGAAGACAGTAACGAGACTAAGCAGAGTACAGTGAGGGAGGGTTTGATTGTAGGATCTAAGTTCAACTGATCTTGAACACAAGTTTAAACGAGTTTACTTGTCATAAACACCACACATCAAACACAGTTGTTAAAGAACATCTGCCTAGGTTTGCAGTTCTATGGTGCTGGAGCCCTGCTATGGTGTGTGCAGCAGTGCAGCACAGAAGAAAGCACAGCCCCATGCTTCTAGCTACGTGCTCTCAGACAGGCTTTCCTGAGCACAGGTCACTGCTGCTGTCTTGCTCAACATCCTTCTGGAAGGGAATCTGTGCTGCAACTTGATGTTGATTTTTATTAACACACAGATCTCAACTGAGAATTGAGTGACACTGAACTAACTAGTTACTGATTGGAACTTAGGAAACAAACTATGAGATCAAAGTAAGTTATTAAAAAACAAAACTCCACAAAACCTAATATCACATCCTAGACAGTTAGAAATCCTGAAAAGTATCTGGCATTGAGAAAACAACCAACCAAAGCATTTTCCACCTTCAAAGCCACTATGTCATTAGTGAAGACACTTTTCATCTGCTCAAGCAGGTAAGATGCTAGAGAAGCTTGTATTTTAGAAATAAAAAAAATTTTACTCTACAGTTTTTCACAGTACTGTACTAATAGAGGAAATCAGTTCCCAGATGCTTTATATATTTGTTGGCATATCCAAAGCCTAAGGTTGTGTATGTAACCAAACATTGTGGGACCTGTACCCTCCTCGAACAGCAGCTAGAGACAAAGCAGAAATCACTGGAGTGCTTTATGGTGTTTGAATTATCTTATGTCATTAGGCAAATGAATTGAGGATTTTCTGTCAAGATTATCTGATGAGGCAAAAAAATCCACAACAGAGCCTTATTTCTGTAGAATTTCCACAGCTGTCTGAAGTATATTCCTACAAAGGGGACTGTTTCCTTTTATACAGATTATTCTTATGCAGCTGCTTTCAAGGATGCAGCCAGGATTTCTAGGTTTATCAAGCCAATGCTCAAAAACCTGACGCATATCAGATGCAGAGGATACAGTTCAGTATATATGGGCTCCTCATGGTGAATTAATGGTACCTAAAGGTTTTACGTCTCCAATTCTCATAGCCTCAGCCATTTTTTAATACATCCTATGCTGCTAGACCTAGCCTGCATTTTAGCATTGGTGAGAAAACAACACACACCCTATGACAAACACTAGTAAATTAGTTAATATCGTGACTGTTTATACAAGACTGAATATGTGCTAGTGTACATCCTAGCATACGTGCTAGCATTCAGACTGTGAATAGGGTAATCTGCTTCAAATTTAATTACTTAGCAACTTTGCAAAGTGCTGCTTATCAGGCATTAATACTTCCCTATTCTTGCTTTAACACCTGCGTCACAGCTTAGAAAAGAGCAAGCTCAGCCATTGAAAGTGAGAGTCATGTGGGGTTGCAAAAGTCCCAAGGCACTACCTCTTAATATTTCACTCTCCATCCCAAAGCCTGGTTTGCTCAGCTTTAGAAGATCCCTCAAAATTTGAAATACCACAGGGGCTTTCCTAATTAACCCTTGGTTATATGATTATACATAACAAGTACCTGAAGGCTGCATTTCTCTTAATTCAGACACCTTCAGGGAGACCCAAATTCCATTTCTCTCTTCCCGGGGCTGCTGGCAGATACTAGATAATGACTCCTCTCTCAAGCTCTCCTCTCATCAAGCTCTTATAAGACCTGCCAAGAGCAAACTGCTACTTTGCAATACAAACAGGTCTCTCACAACAGCAGCACAGGCTCAGGGGAGAAAAGAAAAAAGAGCTAGAAAGGACTATATATGAAGTTCTTTTGTCTGGGTGTTTGGTTTGGGGTTTTTTAAGGGGGTGGGGGGGTGGGTGGTGTTTCTTCGGGGTTTTTTCAAAGGAAGGTAGCATCTCTCCTCCTCACCACTCCTAAGACCTGTGACTTTACCATCCATGCCTTTCTGAGAAAGGAATGTGCAGGAAATAAAAAGTCCTAGAGCTATCTGTGCCATGTGGACTAAAACCAGCTAATTAAAACTTATAGAGACTTAGAACTGCTCTAAACACACTGTCTGATAGGATGTTACTTATTGCTCTTGCAGCAACCTTTCCTGGCCAAAAAGAAAACAAGGAAATTTTTAAAAGGAGCAGCAGAAGCAGTTTGGTTACAGTAAGACTCTACTGATGCGTCAATGGCCTCTAGAACGAGTTTCTATCCCCACACTCACTGAGCACAATCTCAATGAGACTAAGCCAGCAGGAAAAGAAAAGCAACCTCACTGTTTCAGGTACAAACAGCTCTGCTTCTTGCTAAGAAAGCCTCCTAACTAAAGACAAAGCCTCAGTTTAACTGGTAGTTAGTCAAACGCATTTAGAGTCAACCATCAGAAGCAAAAGTTACTTTTATTGTCAGGATTAGGAAAAGCATTAGTAAAATCAAGGTCAGTCATCAGCGTGGTAAAATAGCAGCAGTGTCATGAACCTGGGACATCACTGCTTGAAGAGCAGTCAAAACTCATTCTCACTGGAGTAATGCCTGAGAGGAAAAGAATTGGATTGTATGTCAGCAGCATGAGCAGCTGGAAACGATGAGGTACATTCCTAACAGCTACACTTTACATCAATTAAACACCTTTCATCTAAAGCTTCTTACAAAAGGATGAAAGAATTACCATCATTTTACAGAGAAGAACTGAGGAATGCAGACTTGGTGTATAACTCACTTGGACGGCAGAGAGGGATCTGTTTGCATTGCATACTACAGGCTTCTGCCAAGTAGATGAGCGTTTTTTCAGTTCATGTGCCATGCTGGAAAAGAAGTGTCTGCATGAGCGTGTTAGGACAGCACCAAGCCCAACCTAGCAGAGAAAGCCTTTCACCATGACTTTGTAGCCTCAGGCATGGCACTACCTCAGCTAACATGGTCACCTGGCTTTAAAACAGAGTGTATAGGCAGGTATGTGCTCATACGTGCCTTTGTGTCAGATGCCGGAGGAGGAAGGGGAAAAAACAGGAGCGATTTACAAGCCTGACTCTATAGAAATTAGAAATTAATGAGAGCTTGGCTACTAACTCTGTAGAAGCCAGATGTTTACCACAGAGCTCTGACTCGCATTAACACTACCCAAAGTCACTTTGCACTGTAACACGCAATAGGCAGAGACAAATTTCCCATTGCACAGCCTCAGCCACACCAGAGCCCAAGAATAACTTAGGTGTTAGTCCTCTATTATAAAAAATTGGAAGTGGCAAGGGTCCATTTCAGTTTTGTTCCAGACTCAACAAATACGCACCTGCTCTGTTATACCAGCAAGGCTATTTTAATTTAGAAAGTCAGCTGGTGCTAAAATGGACTAACCCACTTAGAATGCAAAGTGCAGATCAAATTTATGGAGTAAACATAATGTGCTGGAAAAGAAAAGCTTTCTAAGAGAAGAGCTTTCTGAGAGAAACAGGGTAATTATCAAGGGAGGTAGATGTTCTGCTGCTCAGGAAGCTGAGCCCATTATAAAGAAAAAAAAGTCCACTAAATATAATAAAGGCTATTGTTAAAAATCTCTGTATAAAAATAAAATGAAAGCATCAGGTCATGGGGTAGGAGGAGTGGCTCAACCACCTGGTCCCTACTAGGAATCCTATTTCCTAAGAATTTTCAAATGTATACTCGAAATGAAGACATTCAGATGAACTACCCTTTTTAAAAAACATTCTGTTATAGTCTGGATAATTCCAATTAATTTCTTATCACCTTCATATCACCAGCTTCATTTTTTTTTTTTTTTTTTACATTGAATTGTGTCACCAAAATATCCAATTAAAAAAAAAAAAACACCACTGGTCAAACAATAGATGTGAGATTTTGGCATCGGTGCTCAACTTTGATTTGCACTGACCCCAGGAAAGATCTCAAAGCTGTTCTAAAGCAATTTACAAATAAGAACACAGTGCTGGTTAGTCCACTGTGTGAACAGAGGCTGCTGTCCTCAAAAGAATAATGTTATCTGAGAGAGAGGTACAGTGACACAGCCAAAAAACTAACAGAGACAGACATTGTTAATTGTATGAACTTTCAGCTAGACTGCAACAATGTGGCAAATATGTCCCTATTGGCCTCAATATTTTTGGGCCATACTTAACTTCCCCACTATGAACATGAGCAAGTATTTCTATCCCAGTAAAGGGGGGCCTTAGATTATTATTTGCCCACACAACCTTTCATATCCCAAATTAGCTCCAGACCATAAAAACAAGCCCACATTCTCAGAAGGGAAAGACAATACACACTTGCTGCTATGTATCCTTGCCAAGGAGAAGAGTGTTTGTGACTTGGAGGGCAAAAAAGCCTTTTTGTCTGAGTGCCATGTGCATTTCACCACGCGTGCTATTTGGAACGACATGTTTCAGAGCAGTTCAGAGATGCCATGGTCCATCACATCATCCTGAGTCACCTTGACATTTCTGAGATTATGCATTGAGATGATAGCCTCAGGGCTATAAACCTTCTTTTTAATACATTATTAATGATAATGGCTGTTAGAGACAGCATAGTCCTAAAGCCTTGTTTTCCTCTCAGAAATCTAACCAAACTATTGTGCACACATAACACAATAATATACCGCAGGTTTAGATTAGGTTTTTCAGAGACTCAAGTGTCTCAGCACTATCTGGTGTCTGCACAGAAAAGTGTACTTCAGGTTTCCAGTTCACTCCCTTGCTCTAGGAACCAAAGGACAAGGGAACTACAAAGGCACCAGTAGTCTGCTCTACGTCTAATACAGATCTTGGATGTGTTTGTTGCTTCAGTTAGCACTGCTGTTGCAGCAAAAAAAATCTAGGTAATGTACCTATTCAACATCTAGAAAAATATGTTTGCCTATCTCTCAAATTGTAACTGAAAAGTAACATTAATAAACAATAAGGAAGACTACTGATCCCACCTTATCTAGGTACAAAAAACCAAAAAAAACAAATCAAAATCAAAAATACCCTGTCTGAAGATTGTCACCAGAGTTATGGGTGGTTTGCAAAGACAGCAGACAGTGCTGGAGCTTCATGTTCTTTGTATGAAGAGCAAGCTGTGAACATGTCCTCTGATCTTTCCACTGACCTCCCACTGGCTTAAAAGATGTCCTTCTCAAAGGCTGCATCCACCCAAAGAGCCCAAGGCTGTGCTCCTAAAAATTTTATCCTAAAAATTTAGTGCAGTGGTCCTACTCCAACCTGGCATTGTGCCTGTACACTTCACACCAATTCTACTGATGAAAAAAGCTTGAAAATAACCTCTCCCCTGTAAGAAAATCAACAGAATTGCTCTTTACTCTTTCGAGGCTTTTCTAGCCCACCACAGTTTCCTCAGCTTCCCTGTTCATGAGGAGGAGCACTAGCTGTAGTCCTACTCCTTGCTTTGCTTAGCTGTGGGCAGTGATACGCATCTGTTTGATGTGGAACTTCCTCTAATTACCTGCCTAATTACATACAGAACCATACATACGGCTGAGTTTGGGTTGGTTTTGGTTGTTTTAAGGACTACATTAAATCAAGGTCAGAAGTTTCATATACATCGCTTTTTTTTCAGCAGGTTAGTCCAGCCTACATGTTACAAGCAGAAGAACCTGGCTGAAAGTCTGAAAGTCTTCCATTATCTCTTGAAAGCCAGTGCTATCTGAATATTAACAGCATTACATGGATATTCATCTCATGCTCTGATAACATTGTGTCTCTCGAGCTCCTCGCTGCAGAAACAGGCAATCACGCTCCTGCCCAGCTTTGCACATCAAAGGAAAAGCGACAATAGAACAGCTTTGAAAAAATGCCACGAACTGGCCGAAGTACAGAGCTCGTAAGCAGACAGAGTGTTCTGTTTATCTGGCAGCGGGCGCGGCCCCGAGAGCCCGGCCGTGAGGCAGCTGCCAGGAACAGCCCTCGGCCGCTCTGACTCAGCGCAATGCAGTGGGAAAGGAAACGCGCTTCGATTTCAAAACCCCACCAAGGCCACACTTGCCCTGTTTCATGCTGTCACAGCAGAAGAGGAAAGGGGAGCTGCCAGGATTTAAAAAAAAAAAAAAAAAAAAAAAAAAATTTAGACAAGGTCAGGGAGGAGGAAGGAAAAAAAAAACACTTGGAAGAAAAAACATTTTATAGCATCAATGCACTTGACTCTTTCTTTGACCTCATGCTGACGCTCGTCTTGCACAATTCAGGAGGAGTGAATGGAGCCACACACCTTCCCTCCCCCAGCAGGGACCTCGGCAGGGCCACAGAAACCCGGGCCGGCACCGGGAACCGCCCGGCCCCCGTGCTTTTAGCAGCTGTAGCATGCAAGGTTCGAGGAGAGGGGAGGTGGGGGACAGCCACATAACACACACATTCCCCAAATACACGTGTGTATATTTGTATATGCATATATACTCACACCATTGTTTGAAAATTACTTTTGAAGAGCTCTGAGCCACCAACACCACGAGTTCATTCCTTCAGTATGCTTCAAACAGCAGCCAGAGGTCAGGAATATGATGTTGAAATAGGAAGTTCTCCTATATTATTTCAGAAAGTCTCGTTTGACTTTTAGACAGATTTTCAGATGTTCAGCTATGTTTTCTTTAGTGTAAAGTACAGTATTTTTACATATGCAAGCAGAGACAGAGACATGACTTTGAAAACAATAAAAAAAATCAGAAACAAAATGGAAACATTAAATGGGAGCAACATAACAACACTTCCTTATGCCTGCATTTGTTTTACTGAGAGCACCACTTCTCAGGTCCAGCTAATCAGCATTCATCAGTAAAACAAGATATCAGGGAGCAGTGAGAGCCCTAGAGGTATTTATCTTCCTCTTTTTTGAGCCATGAAGCTTTTCAGAGAGTATTTTCACAAGACAAGAGAACTGTTCATGAGTATCTTGTAGATCAGCACTGTGACTTGGGAGCAACTGCCAAAAAGCAAAAAGGACAACAGAAATGCTGCATCAGTCAGGATTCTCCAGCCTTTCCCTGTCTGTCCACTTCTAGATCCTTGTGACTTTTTATTTTGGCCCATATCAAAAAGAACGCCCTGTTGATAGGTAACAAGAATCTGGAAAGATTTTTGCAATGCTATAAATAGCCAGTTCTCTGGCCAGCAAAAGCAGTCCTGTGTTTATACCCAGAGAATGTAGACAGAGAAAGATAATGGTTTGTTTTGTTTAAGGTGGAATTACTTTGGCAGTGAACAGTTGCATTGTTACTAATTTTACACAGTTAAGTGTGACAATAAAATCTTCAGAGTACATTTCAAGACAGTTACAACACAGACTTAAATACATCTGAAATACAGCTCGTATATACAGCCATCAACATACACACGTAGATAGAGCCACAGTGACTAACACTGACAGGGTGCTTTTTTTTACTTGCTTGGCTCTGCTGGGGCACACCACTGTATGGTAATGCTCTGAACCTTGTGTGCATACAAGAATCTTGCAGAGCCGGGTTGGAGAGGCATGTTGCACATATTTACACTGGAGTAACATTGCCTACTTTGTAAGTCTGCTCCTGCACAATGCCCAGCTTCCTCTATTCCAAACCACTCTTGTTCTAGTCTATTCACCCCTTCATAACTGCTTGGCACAGTTTCAGTTCACCTCCCCCCCGCCCTCACTTTTTTTTTAATAGGCTTTGTCAAGTCTGCTCCTAAATCTTCCTGTTCATTTTGTTTCAGGGTCATATCTGAGGTGGTTTAGATTAAACAAAAGAAAACCCAGGAGTTACAGAGCAGTTGCTTTTAGGTAAGACTCATGAACTCAGAAACAAGGAGTTGCAGCTCAGAGAAAAGCACACTTCGCCACGTGGACTATGTTGGCTTCCTGAAAGGAAGGGGACACACAGTACTCTCCCTGCAGCTCCAAGCACTTTTTGCCATAGTCCCAGCTTTGAGATCCAAGCTGGCCAGCTCTGCAGCATGCCTAAGGCCTGTAAAGAATGATTATATAATATTGCAGTACAATACTCTAAAGAAGGCAAGAAAAACACCACCGACCAAACCAGAAGTCTGTAGCCAGAAACAGCCAATAATGAAATAGAGTTCAATACTTTGCCCCTAAACTGCTGGTGTTGGGAGACAGCATCTGCTCTCTGGTGCAGTGCCTCACCTGCCCCAGAGGGGCTGTGCAAGCCTCCTGCTTCCCAGCCCAATCCCGGGCACATACTACAGATCCAGCCTTGGATATCAGGTGCCCTCTACCCCCTCCTCACTCCACCCACCAAGCCACACATGCTAACCTCCTACACAAGCAAAGTATGGTAGCAGCTGACTAATATAATTTGGGGGCTAATCTAAAGAAATGTTATAATTTAATATTTAGACTCAGTTCCCTTAATCCATTTTATGCGCAGGAACATAACTATACCTTGCCTTGATATGTGTGTACTCACTCATCAGTGTGTGTATCTCTTGAAATGTATATTCAGGAATGTATATCTTGATTAGTTAGAACACCCCTAGTTAGAAAGCTGTGTCAGCCAACCTCGCTGGTTAACTTTGGCAGGAAGACATGGCACATTAGTTGAGAAATAGCATCAGGTTAATGTAGCTGTGCTGTTTCTCCTCAAAGCTGACATGGCCTGTACTGTTCCATGTGGACATCAGCCACCACATAGCCAAGTAAGAACTCCAAGCTTCACTTCCAAGACCGGACACACCCCTGTGTTGGCAGGTTGACAAGGCCAAAGTACGCACAGACAAATTCTCCACAGAAAGGCTCTTCTACAGGGGGGGTAAACTGTGAAGGGCACTTAACAAAATAAGTAAAATAAAGTCACATGACTAAAAAATTTTTTTTAAAACTTAATATATATTAATGTTCATTAAATCTTACTCTGCAAGAGTTTAAGGCAGTCATTGCTTGGTTATAAGGCAACCACGTATTCAAAACCATTTCCCACAACTCAGAAGTACAGTGGTCAGACGTATGACAGATAAAACCACGTTTTGCTTTTGTTAAACTGGCTGAGATGCCACTATGAAAATAAAAAGGTAGAAAAAAGAATAATCAAAAATGACAGTTGGTGGCTAAAATCTAATTTAGGTTTCCAAATGGAAGTCCAGAATATGACCTAGGTTTGAAGAAAAAAAAATTTAAATAAAAAGAAGGAGAAAAACTCTGGACAATAAATTTTCTGTTTGAGGAATCCTTAATCAAGCATTTTTCTTTGCTTTTGACAGGTCACAGAGTTGAGCTTCAAATTCCTCCTTCACTAAGCATTACATCAACAGCAATTTGTACTCTTACTCTAAGATTTCTAGTTTGTTATCCTACTAGGGATGACAAAACAGGTCAGCAGGCATGACTAAGGGCAGCATATACTAGACATAATACACTCCTGGCTAGAACCTGTCATAAATTTAAGTAACAGACACACACCAATGTTTATTAAAAATGTTGCTTCAACATTGGAAAGCACAAAGCTAAACTAACATGATGTTCAAATAACAAAACCATGCACTGCAGACACTACCACTGTAGCTCATATGACATGGGTAAAGTTCACACAAGCTTTTACAGTGGTTTCATCCATTCTATTTTGAAGTAATATCTCTTTGAAAGCAGGTTAATTATAGCAGGATTTGACAAGATAAGAAAAGGACAGAAGACAACTCTGTCACCATAAAGCAATTTAAACCAAACACTACCCATCTACAAATTGAGAGAGACCTGTGTAGACAAGAACTCATGGAGCCAGATCTCAAGTAGAAGTCCAGGAAAATATGCCAGTTTAGAAAAAATCTGACTCCATCCACTTATTTTAGGTCCAAACTAACATTGTGTGTGACCAGTTCATTACTGCATGCTGTTTTTAGTTCACTGTTTTTCAGAATTAATGTGAAATGGAAAGATTCTCCCACAAGCCCAGTAACCATCTGGTGTTATTGCTGTACTTCATGAAAAATTCATTGCCTTTTTATCATAGTCAGCTATTTCAGAGATTGTAGTGATTTATGTTTTTTAGCAGAATATTTTACTCGCTATTGATGTTTGCAAATCTGCTTCAGCATCACAGTTCCACAGATTATGTTCTTTCTGGCTTCATCCTCGGGATTTCTAGCAGCCTTGAAGGCAGCAGAAGCTGTAAAAAAAGTCAGTTCTAGTAATAGATTTATAAAATGGACATCACAGTATTGTCTGTTTTCCCAAGCTAAATAAAGCTAAACTCATTGCCGGTGAAACACGCTCAAGCACTAAGAGCCACATTACAGCTCCAAGCTCTCATTCAGCCATTCATCTCCAACAGAGCTATCTGTCAAAGAACACACAACTCAGTTTGATATTCATTCTAGCTCAGAGAAATTTTATATTTTTCCTTCATGCTCTACTCGCAGGAGATTCTGCAGCCAGAAGCATTTCAGCAGGCTGTATGGAGACCAAAACCAAGTCAGTGGGTTAAGGAGTGCACAGGCTAAACCCCTCCTCCTGAGTGCTGAGAGAAGCCCCAGCAGTGCAATAATTGCTTCCTGGACTTGTAACCAGTCATCTGGAGCTTGGCTGTAACACCGACCGTGGTCCTGCCCTGTACCACACCAGTATGAGCTGCCTGTGCTGTGGTTTTGGAAGTTCTTAAGACTGTGCTTTTTCTTCCCTCCTCCTTCAGGCTAACATGAATAAGGCCAAAAGAATTCAGACCATATAGCCTGGCAATTCCTTTAATCTGAACTAATGCCTGTGAGAGTTGGCAACACCTGAAGAGTGGGTGTAGAAAACACCCCCAACAATTCAATACACAACAGGCTGCAATAGGAAATAGCTACTAAAATTGAAAAGGAAGGGAATGAATATTCATAAGTTCTCACCAAAAAGATGATCACCTTTAGCAGTGCCTTTACATACCCGCAAATACTTTATCAGCCCACACAAGATTTCAAGCACTGCAAGTTACTTCAGCTCTGAGTATTCATACATGTTGTCAGGCTACTCTGAGTTTTAATCTTAAAAATATTGCCTTCACTCAAGCAAAGTCGCAAGCAGGTATTCTACTTTGTTAGTTTTGAAAAAAGCTAAACTCATCCCTGAATGAGTTGATGAGATGTCACAAAAGCATACAGAAAGCAGAAAGTTTAAGGAAACAGGAACAATGCCAGTGTACAGGGAGGATCCTAGAGAAGCTGAAGCTGCCTCAGAGACAAAATTTGTAAAAAAGTGCAAGAGTAAACAACAAGGTCTTCTCCTGGTACAGGGACATTAACAGGAATTTTATATGAAACATGGTTCTGACGCTGAATGGGCTAGGGGAACTTGGTTATAACAGAAGCAGAAAAGGCCTCTACTGGTCAGGTTTGATCTCAGGCTTTTCTGGTTCCTCTGCCTAATGGAAGTGCCTGGGAGATCAGACAGAATATCTATCTGGTCCTATGGACTCATGTGACAAATGAGGCCAGTGAGACTGCTGGCCAGCACCACTGAGATGCCATCCTCAATCACCTTTAAAAGGTCATGGCACTTTCAGGAGGGTCCCAATTACTATAGAAGTGCAAAAAGGTCAGATTCCTCTTCGAGAAGGATTATCTTGGGAAAGCACAGACTTCATCACAGTCCCTAGAAAGACTGTGGAACAAGTCTTCAAAGCCATTTCTAAGCACAGTAAAAATGAGAAGATCGTGGAGAACAACAGGGACTTACCAAAAGGAAATAATGCTCAACTGATATGATCTCCTTCTATGAAGAAAATGGTAACTTTAAGCAAAGAGCAGTGGATATCCTTCACCTTGGCTCTCCCAACACCTTCCCAACAGTCTTCCTCAGTACCTACACCAGCCAAGTCAGAGGTATGGGATGGATGGTTGGCATATAAGGAAGGTAGAGAACTGCGGGACTGTTAATTGGGCTGAAAGAGTCAGTCATCAGAAGCCCTTGAGTGTCATGGAGGCAAGGGGTCAAAATAAGGATGACCAAATACTAGCCCAAGCTGCCCTTTGTATATCTCAATTGTTTGAGATTACAGAGTAGCTGGGATTGGAAGGGATCTCTGGAGATAATTTAGTCCAAACCCCCTGGTGACCCTATAGGTAGGGTCACCTATAGCAGGTTACAAAGGAACATATCCAGGTGAGTTATGAATATCTCCAGAAAGGGAAACTCCATAATCTCTCTGGGCGGCCTTTTCCAGTGCTCTGTCATCCTCAATGTAAAGTAGTTCTTTCTCATATTAAGGTGGAACTTCTTGTGTTTTAGTGGGTTTGAATTTTAGAGATATGCTCAACTTGACAAGGCAAGGCTCTGAGCAACTGTACCCAACTTCAGAGCTGGCTGTGCTTTTGGGAGCTGGACCATGCACCCTGCAAGAATTTGATTCAGTGATCATGAATGACAAGATCCAGGCTTTTCTTGTCCAAAGATCAAGAAGATACCCCAGCACAACCTCTCATGAAGTTTCTTTTACCTAAAGAAGGGAAGAAATAACTGGAAGTAAGATTTTCAGAGGCACTCTGTTCTCCCTTCTTCTCATTTACTTTTTCAGATAAAAAAAACTTCAGTGTGTTGGAGGCTTTAAACAGAATCCACAAATATGCAGAAGAGATTATACTGCCAAGTTCAAAAGAGTAAACTATGCAAACTGCAGAACAGCTTGAACTTTTAGCTTTCCTGCACTACAGATGGTTGCACGGCAAGGCTCTAGTTGCTCTGTTGGTCTGGCTTTGCAGGAAATACCTACACATCTAAACAAACAGTAATAGCAGGAGAGGTAACAGCTCTCCTGCCCTGTCATTCCAATAAGATCACCTGACAATGCACTTACAGGCAAGGCAGTCAGTCAAACAAATCATTAAGTTTCAAGGAGCATGGAAGAGACTTTCTGCTTTCAGCACAGTTCTTTCCTGATGTAGCGGGTTGAGTTTGAAACCGGGCAGAAACACCAATTAAATGTAGTGGTTTTGATTCAAAATATTCATTATTTACTTATTTTCCTTCTGTGAGATAAGAATTAGGAGAAAAAGCAAAGCAGGCACAAACCTTAAACAGTTGCAGTACAATGAAAGAGCTTTATTACTAACAGAATTAAAAGTAAAGAGAAAAACAACAAAACAAAATTAAAGTAAATTCCTCCCCCCCCCCCTCTTTCCAGCACTTCTCTCCTTTTATCCAGCTCACACAAGGGATAACAGAACATGGGATGTTAGTCAGTGTTGCAGTTCTTGAAAAGTCTCTCTCTTATGCTTAAGGAAAAAAGGGTTTTCCTTCAGTTGCACGTGGTTCCCAAACTGCCACCAATAGCAGACCCGCCCGGAAACAAACAGTCTGCTGTGTGTAGAACATCTCTCCCATGAAGAATTTCACAGTTCTTTCACACTACAGAACATGGGCCATCACATGGGGTTATTCATCTTTTTAAGGATAAGTTATTTTGGCCTGCACACAGAGGCTTTTCCTTCGCCACAAGTCTCTAACAGCCTCTTACTACTTCTATATAGCCTGGCATAGGCACTCTTCACAAACTTCATAGGCACACGTTGATTCTCCACCCCCCCCCCCATGTTCTTCAAATGGATTAAAGAGACAAACAGTTTGTGGTATTACAGTTTCTTACCACGGCATGCAAGAAGGTTTCTTTTAAGCTGCGCGCCAGAATCGCGGCACCGCCCTCTTTTCTCCTGTCGCCATGCTCAGCTCCGTCCCACGGGACTCACTTCTCTTTCTCTCTGACTCTGAAGCCGCCATGTTGAAGAGTGTTCTTGTTCGGGCTTTACGGTGGGGAAAGCCTCGCTCCCTCTGTGCTGCTGGCTGCGTGGTGTCCTCTTCAGTTCAGCACGGAGTGTGCTGGCTGCAGACAGGAGGCTCTGCCGGCTCCCGCTGGCTCCGCCGGCTCCGCATGGAGAGGAGAGGGACCCGCCTGTCCCCAGAAGCCGCGCTGGATGGGTTTAGCTGTGAGCAGTCCATGGCTGGTTTTAGCTGCCTGCGGCTCTGGGACAGTCCCCCTCAGTGACCCAGGGTCCGTGCCGCAGCGATGGGAAAGGGGGAAAGGGGCAGTGGCCCCGGCCCGGCCCAGCGGGGCCGGGAGGCTCGGAGCCTCCCCCACCTTCCAGCAGGCGAGCTCCGACCAAAAAAGGGAAGTCCCGCCTTTCCGTGCGGTTTAAATATGTAAATTGTGAGAAGCGTAATTGGTCTTAAAGACTGTCCATCAACTCAGGGTCAACCCAACACATTCCACCCCTCGCTTCTTAAAATTTACATATCCAAAAGTTACTTAAAATAGCAAAACCAGAGCTAAAAGAAAACAAATTACATAAACCTCCACCCCTAGAATTTTTACCACTACTACAAAGCAAATTTCTTCTATTATTCTACTTAATTTTATAACTTTCTACTTGCTTTGCTTATTATTTTCTCCTAATTAGTCTTCATCTCACAGCGCTCATTAACTGCCCGCATTCTCCACCATAAATGTAGCGGGTTGAGTTTGAAACCGGGCAGAAACACCAATTAAATGTAGTGGTTTTGATTCAAAATATCCATTATTTACTTATTTTCCTTCTGTGAGATAAGAATTAGGAGAAAAAGCAAAGCAGGCACAAACCTTAAACAGTTGCAGTACAATGAAAGAGCTTTATTACTAACAGAATTAAAAGTAAAGAGAAAAACAACAAAACAAAATTAAAGTAAATTCCCCCCCCCCCCCCCCCCTTTCCAGCACTTCTCTCCTTTTATCCAGCTCACACAAGGGATAACAGAACATGGGATGTTAGTCAGTGTTGCAGTTCTTGAAAAGTCTCTCTCTTATGCTTAAGGAAAAAAGGGTTTTCCTTCAGTTGCACGTGGTTCCCAAACTGCCACCAATAGCAGACCCGCCCGGAAACAAACAGTCTGCTATGTGTAGAACATCTCTCCCATGAAGAATTTCACAGTTCTTTCACACTACAGAACATGGGCCATCACATGGGGTTATTCATCTTTTTAAGGATAAGTTATTTTGGCCTGCACACAGAGGCTTTCCTTCGCCACAAGTCTCTAACAGCCTCTTACTACTTCTATATAGCCTGGCATAGGCACTCTTCACAAACTTCATAGGCACACGTTGATTCTCCACCCCCCCCCCCCCCATGTTCTTCAAATGGATTAAAGAGACAAACAGTTTGTGGTATTACAGTTTCTTACCACGGCATGCAAGAAGGTTTCTTTTAAGCTGCGCGCCAGAATCGCGGCACCGCCCTCTTTTCTCCTGTCGCCATGCTCAGCTCCGTCCCACGGGACTCACTTCTCTTTCTCTCTGACTCTGAAGCCGCCATGTTGAAGAGTGTTCTTGTTCGGGCTTTACGGTGGGGAAAGCCTCGCTCCCTCTGTGCTGCTGGCTGCGTGGTGTCCTCTTCAGTTCAGCACGGAGTGTGCTGGCTGCAGACAGGAGGCTCTGCCGGCTCCCGCTGGCTCCGCCGGCTCCGCATGGAGAGGAGAGGGACCCGCCTGTCCCCAGAAGCCGCGCTGGATGGGTTTAGCTGTGAGCAGTCCATGGCTGGTTTTAGCTGCCTGCGGCTCTGGGACAGTCCCCCTCAGTGACCCAGGGTCCGTGCCGCAGCGATGGGAAAGGGGGAAAGGGGCAGTGGCCCCGGCCTGGCCCAGCGGGGCCGGGAGGCTCGGAGCCCCCCCCACCTTCCAGCAGGCGAGCTCCGACCAAAAAAGGGAAGTCCCGCCTTTCCGTGCGGTTTAAATATGTAAATTGTGAGAAGCGTAATTGGTCTTAAAGACTGTCCATCAACTCAGGGTCAACCCAACACACCTGAGTAGGGCAGAAAGGGACCACAGCCTCTCTACGCATATGGCAACCTTCACACAATAACAGTACTGCCAACTGCAATGGCATAATGCAGGTGGCTGTTTTAGTTATTGCTTTAAGCTGCTGATAAATCATTTCCCAGGGGAGTGACTGTAGCCACTGCACCTGCATGAATTCTCACAGGCTACTAACACCTTTTCCAAAGTCAGAAGCACTAGCCCAACAGCAAACATTAACAGAAGTTAATAAAATCCCCCATTTTCTTCCTGTACATTCTCTGGAACTCTCTTATCCACTCCAGTGTCCGAGACAAAACCTATGAGTAAAGAGGCTTCAGCATAGTTGTCTAAGGCATTTTAAGTTTGTGGTAAAAACAACCAAACCCAAAAAACCAGTATAATATTCAAATCACTTTATTCCTATTAGAATGGGTCTCTTTTAGATGACAGCAGTAGGAAACCTCAGAAGGCGGAATAGCCCCCACATTTTGTTTCATTACCTGTGTGATGTAGTTGCATCCCAGTTCTGAAGGATGGTTGTCTTACATGTGTCCATATAGCACACTAGCATCTGCTCACTGCTCTCTTCTGTTCTTCCCATTTTCCATCAGCCTGTATTCCTCTAACTCCTAGTCATCTTATTTAAATTTCAAGGCTGAGTATTGACATTTTGGTCTGTGTTTGCATAGCCCTTTGCACAATGAAGTGCAGGTCCATAAGTAGGTCTTAAGTACAATGTTCATACAAATTAGACCAGTTACATCAACTAACTGGCAGAGCACTGGTTCTGTTACAAGTTCTAATGTACTTGCTGTCTCAATTCTAAGAACAAAGACAGCAGTGATTACATGAATTGCAATAAAATCATATTCCCACACTCTACGCCTGAACATCTCTCTCAAAAAAAGGTAAACAGTCTGGGTTCAAAAAGTGAAACAAAATACAGTGGCCAACCAAGGACAAGAGATTTCATAGTCAAAAAACCCCTCCCAAGGAAAACTAATCCTAGCCTTCACAAGCCTGAGAATCCTGTCTCCATCAGTGCCAACAATGGTTGCTCGTTAGTATTCCCAGTGCTCAACAAGTTTGGTTAATAGCCTAAAGCTCCATCTGTGATAGGCAGTATTTACTTAACAAGGAGATAGCCCACAGGGTTCAGTGGATTGCTTATTTCTGCTCATGCTGTAGCAGGCCCACAGACTTAATACAGATGTAAGGAAGGAGATAGGATGTGGTTCTCCTTAGCTTGCTTACATGAGATAGTCTTTCTGCTAAGAGGGCATAGAATAAGAACCTGAGTCAACATCTGCTGAAATCAGTGGAAAGGCTCCCATCCACTCTTTTTCTCCTTGTTCCCATTTCTAATTCAAGGTTTGATGCAAGCATATGCAAGTAAAATACATATTTTTGGCCTCATACATTAAATCAGACCCAGAAGTTCAGTTTTGGCTTCTTCAGTTTAGTTCATTCTGTTGTTGTATTGCTCTGGTTGGGAAATCAGTTTAATAGTTTTTACTGCTGTCTGTAGGTAGATATTTCAGGCATCTAGCTCATTTTTTAAAAGAACATTCTTTGAACAACACGCCCTCTGCACACACAATTTGTTCATAATATATTTCTAAGTTTGTCACAAGAAAGCACCTTCCAGTGCAATAAATTTAAACTTTCACTTTGAAAGGGTCTTAGCTAAATTGAGACTGTTCATAAAAAGATAAATATAGGTTTTAAGATAAACACATTCCTACTAGAATATTCAATCACAGCGTTACTGTAGTAACAGTCATACATACTTGCACCTCCTCACAGCTAAGGAAAAATAAGAGATGGATGACTGTCAGGCAAGTGCTGAAGCAAAGATCTCGGATCACATCCAAAACGTGGTCACATCAGCTGAGGTGGCATCAAGAAGTGCGACTGATATTTCAATAACTCACTCTGGTTTTCATTAAGCAAGGAATGCTGATTAACATAATTCAACTGCCAGGTTTAGCAAGCTAAGCTAATCCAGAATCATTTCCTCAACCTAGAGCTGCCCCTGCACACAATGCTGGACACCATTAGTAGTCATTTGCATCAGACAGAGCAAGTAGGAGTCCAAGGCTCCTGCTACAAGGAGTCCAGAGCCTACAGCACTTTCAGATATAAAGACAGATTATGTCAGAATTCAGTTTAATTTCAACAACAAAGATGATATACTATTACCTGTCTGTCTGAAGTGAACATGGCATTGAGTGGGTGAATTAACTATTTTAAGTTCACTGACCGAGGAAGAGTGCGAAGCCCATAGTTTTCCTAAAAATCCAGCTTCATTGTTTAGTTTTGTTCAGGCTCCTTACATGCCCCATTTTCTTTGAAACATGCAGTGCTTGGCCTATGTAGAGCAGACCTGGGCTATTACCCCTACCTGACCTAGTCCTGTGATACGGATGAAAGGACTTTGCCTCTGCTGTACCCTGGCTTATGCCATAATGTGTATGGTATGGGGGCAAAGTGGCCATCATTTCCTCCCAGGTGTGCCAGAGCCACCCCAAGCACATTCCAGGGGGTGATAACAGACTTGGTCAACAAATGAGTCTTGGAGACAAGCCCCAAGTCCACTCCACACAGCCAGGGAGGCACGTGGTTGTAGTAGAGCAGTAACACCAAGACAGTAACACATTGAGGGAGCAAGTCGTTGTAGTCACCATGGCAGATGACAGGCTAAGGATGTTGGAAAGGCACGGGCAAAGACTTTTCCATACCTGCAAGTGGCTACAGCACTGTTAACAAATGCACCAACATTGGTCCCAAACACCTTCACTAGCCTTGGAAGGAAAGAGACTTCCAGAGAAGCATCTTGTTTCAAGCAAAATTGACAATCTTCCCTTTGAAATTAATCTTTTCTAACTGGTTATCCACATTAGTTTATATGATCAGATTCAGATTAGGTAGGATGAGAAAGACCCACTAAGATCACAGACATACCCAAGATAGACTAGTAAAACTGGAAGATCCTTCCTTATCTGCAACTTCACGTTATGAGTAAAGGTTTTTTATTGTAGTAAAATGTTTTAACTTCACTTACCTCCCCAGCAAAATTACACCAGCACAAGCATTTTTGTCTGTTGCAATCACATCTGCCAGTACACATAACAATGCCAAAGTGTCATTCTGCATCAATGCTTTGCCAGCTGAAGTTTCAAAGGCGGAAACACAAAGTCCAGCATGTAAAAGATACAACTACATCCTTGTGGGATCTGCCTTTTTAATATCCACTACCCCCTACCAGAGAATGATTGCTGCAGAAAAGATTACATAAAGAACAGGTGTATGAAATAGTAACAGTGCAGTGATAAGACTAACAGCTGGGGACAGCAAGCAGGCAAGTCTCCCACGAGAAGGAGTGAGGGAGATATTCCCAAAGGCACTACTGATGCCTTACATTTGATCTTATCCCCCACATCACGATCTACGCATTGTTTTTTGGCAAGATGACAGATAGATGGAAAACAATTTAACTTCTCTATCAGTGGGATGGTTTGGCATGGTACAAGAGGCACGTATCCTTACAACTACAAAGTCAGAGGGCTTAGTAGAACCACCCTGTTTGCTTAACAAAGTGACGTAAGGCACACAACCACGCAAGCATAGCCTTTGTTCTTTCCTCCAGCTATCCCTGTTTTTCCTCAATGCCCTCCCACTAATTTCAAACCTAGCAAAGTAGTCTGTAAATGTTAAAGCAGGTACTTTTTAATGTCCAGGTGTGTTCTGAGTAGGCACCAAGGGTAGCTAGCTAATCATAATAAACCTGAATTCAATGGCTGACAAATAGAATGTCCCTAGAAACTCCGTGTATATATATATATATTTGGTTTACCATTAATAAATTCTGCTTTACAAGGCTGAGTGTATTAAAGAAATGATCACGTCTTGCAAAGTATATATGAACATTTATTTATATTAGGAGTTACCAAACAATTAACAAATGGTGTTATACTATCCTAAGTTCAATTCTTAATAGAGACGGCTTATTGGTAAAAATGGTGAAGTCTCCTATTCATGTGCTTAAGACATGCTACTCATGTAACAAGATTATGGCATCAATTAGTCAATACCATTGAGGATAAATTCCTGATTTCTGAAGTGTACCAGAAAAAACAATTACCATCATTACAAAACAGACTAAGCAGAACATAACAGATATTTACCTGTACATCAGAAGACACACAATTAAGGTAAGGAGAATCATACCAGTTTATTTTTATTGTTATTATATTTTATATCTCAGCAGGCTTGTTTTCAGAAATTTCAAGATCTATTGTCATTCCACTACCCAAACAGACACAGAAATCACAATGAAGTCAGCCAGATTTAAAGACAAACCACATCCCTCAGCTAAAACTGTTTTCACTTTAGACAATGTAGCAGAACATCACTATATATTTTTTTTTTGTCTAAATAAATATAGAAAAGACAAGACAGGGTGAAAGTCTATGAGGGACCAAATACAAGTTGCGATTGTTTGCATTTATAAAACAATGAATGGATTACTACTATTTTCTTTTATTAGCCAGTTGTCTGGCCTGGTATAGGCAGCACCACAGAAGGCAAGTGGGTGAGCCGCAGGTTGACTGGGCAGGGGGTAGAGGGATGCTGTGGGTGGCAGACAATTCCCCCAGCTGGCAGCACTGCCAGGAGGGCTAAGGAACATGCAGCATTCAACGGGGACAGCCCAAGCTCCTAGTACTGTCACAACAAGCTGTTAATTTAGAAGAGAATGAAGAAGCTGAAACTTCCTTAAGTACACACCCACACATCTTTAAGCCCTAATAAATCCACACACAGGAAGTGAGATGATGGTTTACCGCAAAAGACGGAGCCCCTTTGCGTAAGTTCCAGTGTACGCAGTCACCAGAGATAGAGAGGCCTCAAGAGTGAGTCATCAGTTCCCATGGCTCAGATGTGACCAGCAAGACAGACAGATGCTCTCTCTCTGCCAGAGCACCTCCTCATGCTGGAGTGAGAGCACCCAAACCACCTGGAAGTGGCACCTCACAGGGAGCTATTCGACCTGTCCAGATGCCATAGCCTTCTGATACATGGCTCTTTTCCAGCCCCTGCTGCCTCTTGCCTCATGGGCTGCTCCTCCAGCTGGGGAAGGAAGAGAACGGCAAGGCTCTGGTTCCAGGGGAGATCAATTGCACCTTCCACTCCTGGATTATTAGGTAACAGAGCCAATAACACTGTCAGTAACAGTAGCTAATAACACTGTCATTACTGCGTCTTTTAAAGAGTTATTTATATACACCTCAAAAGAAGCTACAGCTTACCTCCATCTGAAAGAAAAATAAACACCATCTGAGCCAAACAAATAATGTCTCACTTCAAACATTTGATTCAAAAATTTAATGAAAATAGAAGTAAAAATGACATTTTGCTTTGTTATAACCATAAGCTTTCATACATGTCTAAAATTCTCTAGCCAAGAACTGAGTTGAAGCTGTCAGTAGACAATAACTACTAGATTCTACAAATATCACTTCAGAAACTGAATATGAAGTTTGAAGAAAAATAATTTCACTTCAGAATTTAAGCTGCAATATTACTTAATACTGAAGTCAGTGTATGTTGAACAACCTCACATTAATTGAAGACAAAAAGAGAAGGTACCCAGCAATGAGTTAAGAAAGCATGACATTTCTAAGGTGTGGGAACCCAGAGTGCAGAGAATATTTCTCTGCCTGTTTTGAGGGGTTCTACCCCCCTGGACAACACTGTTTTTGAACTTCATCCTTGGAGAAAATTACCTACCCTCTGGGAAGAATTAGAATCTACACTGGTGTGAATAAGGTGATAGAATATTATGTAAGATTGTCACAGGGTGAAAAATTTAGAGGTTTTGGGTTTGTTAATGTAGTAAATAGATAAAAGCAAAAAACTTCAAAATGGAGGATTGTTGTTGTTCTCCAGAGCTGCTACTGCTTCTTCTACTACTCCATATTCTGCAGTAGAAGTACTTTGGGATGATCGGATAAAGAATTCCGCAGTTCCTGTCTACGTGACAAAATGATTTCTTTTACATCGGTGAAAAAGTGAAAATATCTTTCACTTTAAGTTTTCATTGGGTGATATACTTTTAAAAGACTGTGTAAATCTTGATAATTTGGCATTCTCCTGCACTCTCTGCTCTGTGCTATGTCTGGATCACATTAAGTGGCCCTATTCTCTGATAAGACTTAATAAACAACTATCTGAAAGCAGAGAAGGCTGAAAGTCCCATTCGTCTCTCAGACTCCTGGCAAAGACTCTAAAATTCTACCCCATCAGGGAAGGCATAAATAAGGCACAGATAGTGTCATAAGGTATCATGCTTGCTCCTAACAGAGTTGGTGAGGGAACAAGAAGAGGGAAAGGAACTACCATAGGTACAATTAAGATCAAGGCCTGCCTTCCTTATACACAGTAAGAAATAGTCAATCAGGCTGAGGTACCACAATTTAACCCTCAGAACATACAGTTCCTTGTCCTGAACCACCATGATGCCTCCAGGCTTTACTTGCCAGCCTTCAGAAGAGGATCAGGTTCTGAATCCTTCTGTCCGTGAAGGTTAGGAAAAGAAAAAACCCATAAACAACCAGCCTAAAAACCAAAAAAACCCCACAAGTAAACTTCCACACCAAAACCCAAAAACTTCCTCAAGTACCTCAAAAAATATTTTCCAACTTTTTGACAGTCATCTCATCTTGTAATCGACCTCACAATCTTCCTGGTACCTCAGAAATGTTAAAGTATAATAAGAAAATTCAACCTCCGATTTTACCCTGTTTACTTTCCAGACAGTTGCTTAGAAGTTTAGAAGTGGCTTATAACATACTAGCCTACAAAATTCCTCCTGTTTTGCAGAAACAAGCTCGTATTCTGATCAATGAATCAGAGAGCAAATCACCATAAATAAGTATAGCTATTATACCCTTGCAGTTTTCAGAAACTTAAAATCATTGCTTTGAGACTGAAAAAAGTGCCATCAGTACACTGGGCAGTGACAGAAGAAAATATCAAAACAATACTCATAAGAAACTTTTTTAGATTCAGGCAGACACTGTTAAGAACTAAGGTTCACCTCTTACTTCTGCTTAAAACAATTCCAGCTCATTCTTTCGGTGATGGCAGCCAGGAAGACCAATGATGCCTGTCTAGGCACGCTTTCAAGGCCATAACGGTTTTTTTCAGCTTTTCCAAACAAAGTACCATTTTACTGGATTATGTTTTGTGCACGTTGTTACTACTTTGCAAACATCAATGCCCTGATTTCATGATCCAGAATTCTTCAGCAGCAACAGCAGCACTAGTTTAAGGTACTCCCACCATTCAGTGCTATCTTCTCTGCACAATCCCCTCCAGTTGTGCTGGCATGGAGTCCAGCCAGCTGCAGTCTGAATTGATAAACTGGAAGATAACCCAAGAATTTTACTGAAGCCAGAGCAGCTCACTGTGAGGACCACAATACAGCTGTACAGGTAAGTGTGCCAGCACAGCTACGGGATGAAAATCAACAGTTTTATTGAATACTTCATACCAAAGATACAGCCAAAGAATCTAGTTGTTTACATTTTTGAAAGACCTTCAAACTCTTCTGCCTCATCCTATGCATATACACAAGTCAGAGATTCCATTTATAAAATAAAATCTAGTCTTAATACTGAGCTTAAGAAATAAATACACTGTAATCCAAAGATCAAATAAACCTTCCAAATTACTTTTAAAAATCATTAAAGCCACGGATAAGGAAATGCTAATACTGGAAATAACATTCTTAAAAGACAGCAAACTTTGGTTACAGGAAGGCCTTTATCCAGACAGTATTCCCCTGGAAGAAGCAGCACTCCATTGGATTATGTCCCTTTTGCTTCATCACAGTGAAGAAATTTAGACATTGTTAATACTTGGAAGCCACAGAAAAGTTTGTAAGAGGAGACACTGAAGCAGCTTGCACAAAAAGACCATGCACACATGACAAACCACAGAAATGGCACTGTGTTTCATTGAAGTGCTAGCAAAAGTTGTCAAGTACACGCTGCCAAGACCGGACCCTCTCCACATGTCTAGGATCTGTCCCCGTGCCTTGGACAGGCAGTGAGTAAGAACAGATCAATCTCCCACTATCTTACAGAGAATTCAGAGCTTGCAGATAACATGTGTAAATGTTTCAGAGTCACAAGATGCGATAGGACACACTGTTCAGGGCAAGGCTTAACTTTGCATTTCCAAAGGAAGTGCCTTGCTCCCCACTGATTATCAGAGGGGGAAAGGGGGAGGGAGGAGGGAAAGGGGGAGGGGAAGGGGAAGGCTGGCTGGCCACTGCCCGGTATCTCTATCTGAACACCTTCCAAGGTGAGAACAATTTATTGTCATTTGCAAATATCCCCCGTACAACAGGGTAATGTCTGCACGGAGCTGGTCTCCAGCCCTGCCTGCCGAGGAGCTGGGCAGAAGTGTCACACCAGCCACCTCACCCCCGGCTTGTTGTAGCATTTGGCACACCTCAGACTCTTGAGTCCACAGGATGGGCTCTCCCACCTCTCCCGAGGCCAGGCTGCTCCACGGGAGCAGAGGACTTTGGACCGCAGGGCCTCCTCCACAAGATGCAGCTGCACGTGGCAGCGCAGCAAGGCTACACTCCAGGTGTGCTGGCACGGGACTGCCAGGAGACCCGGGGCCTTGCTGGGGAAAGGCAGAACAGCCTGGTGATGCTGGTCTTAGTGGGATATGCCCTGGGAAAGGGCAGCACCTCCAGTCCCACCACTCAGAGGCACGGACTTCCTGAGGGTCCCTACCCCCCACATTTTGTTCTCCTTTTCCCTGGAGGAAAGCATACATCCATTTGTAACCAAAGCCTGTCCAAACACCTATCAGCCAAAGAATCACGGGTGAAAGTATCTACATGGGAATCATAAGAAATAGTCACTGCTTTTTTTCCATATTAACTTCAGCAGGAAGTAGATCATTTAACCAAACCAGCACAAACAGAGAGCCACGGTACACAGAAAACCCATAATCAGCCCCAGTCACCAGCAGTGATAGCCACCCCACCAATAGCTCATGCCAGAATGGCTCTAATCCCTCTCCACAGGAGAGATTTGTGAGCAGCATGGCACCTTTCGGAGCTCACAGAGGCCGGATGAAGCCTCTGGCTGGTCAGTCAGAGGGTAGCATTGCTCTGCAGGCCAGAGACACCCACACTGACAGTCTCTAGCTCTAGACACCCTGACAGCTGACCAAAGAAGTGAAGCAAAAGGTCTTTAAACACAGTAACAACAAATTAGTCACTACTCTCCATATCAAAATATTTCTCAAGAGATCCTACCCTGGTTTTCCATTCCTTACGGAAGAGCAGCAAGGTCACTGCAATACTCTCAGTGTTCTCCTTGAGCTCTTTTAAAAGGCAAGAAAGAGGGAGAAAATTTAGCAGTCTGCTTGGATATGGGATTATTTGATCTGCATCAGGATTTAAATCGAGATTTTCAGAGTCACAGTACAGTACATGGATGGAAATGCACTAGAGTCCAACACTATCGCTGCAGGGGACAGGAGCCTGAGATGTAAGGGGGAATACAAAATTGGATCCTCACTCACGGGTGACCTTCTGTTGGCACTGAAAGAGCTTTTAACTGCGCAGAACACACTGTTTGGGGGAGTCCCACCACGGGGCTGGGTAAGGCAGACTCACAGAACTCAAGCCATGCTAGTTTGTTAAAAGGAGTGTTTCTAGCTGCCTGTAACAAGCTCTGGCTTTGCAACGAAAGTAACCCAACACCTCCATCAGCTCAGCGTGCCGAAAAAAAGCAGCTCTCCTGTGCTTGCTACCAAGCTCACCAGCAGCCAGCCCTGTTCCAGATGGCATCCATGGAGCTTTACTGCTGAAGGCCACTGAACTGAATGGTTGGATAGAAAGAGTACAACTGTAGTTCACTTTGAACAAAAAAACAAACAAAACCAAAACCCCTACCAAAAAAAGACAACCAACCAAAAAAAACCTTATTCAAAAATGCCCCAGCAAAACCCACACCACTCACTCCATGAAGTATTACTATTACCAACCAAAACTTGAGTCACTTGTTAGCTGAAGGTTTCTTTGGGTTTTTTGGGGTTTTTTTTTTTGATTGGTTTGGTTTTTTTGTTTTGTTTTTTTTTTTTTTTTTTTTTTTGCGGGGGGGCGGGGGGTTGTTGTTTTGTTTTAACAATAGCTCCCAAGCACTATCATATCCTTTTGCAGACTGTATTTTTTTTTTTGACTGGTTTAAGTCTTGGCTCCCACATCTCTACTTTTCATTTTGTAATAATTACAACATGATAAAAAAAATGTATATATATATATCAACGGCCCATCAATCACCATATTAGAAATGAGATGAATGCTTGCTGGGTTCCAGTCCTAACAACGGGAAAACCCCTAACCCCTCTACCTGAAACATCCAAGCAGCCTTCTTGGTCTTCTAGCCCTTTATAGGAGTATACCCAGCACCATTCTTCTCTTCTTCAGAACAGAAAGCTCTTTGAATGCCAGTGCAACCACTTACTAGTGCTGAATTTGCCACGTTATGCATTATTGATTCACTGCCCCAGGCCTGAGAAGCAATAGGTAAAGGCTTTCTAATAAGCACATCTGCAGTGGAAGAGAGAAGGCGAGCTAACAGGAACAATGCAAGTTTCCAGCAGGAGTCTCAGTTCCAGTTTCAATGTCTTCACAACCCAGTTTAATCCACACAATACACAGAGTGAACAGGATGTTTAGGGAAGCAGATAATATCTGCTTTGGAGACTATGTACAGTTATTTTCTCGCTAGTGATAACTGATAGGATGTCATAGCACCTGGTCTCACATCAGAGATAAGCCCCCAGGAGATACACCCTCACTGTGCTTTCACATGATGATAGGATGATTTAGGGGATGTAGATCTCCCCATAAGCCTGCACAACAGCTTTCTTTTAAGACCAAGCAATTACTTCAACAAAACAAAGTCTCACACTTTCCCCAAGCTGACAGGAATACACAATATGCTGTTTAGTCATTTGCTGAAATCCAAAGCTCATAGCACCATACCCTAAAATCTCCACTTTCAAGGTATCTTCCTCTCTCTACCCCAGCTTCTGGCATTTCAGTTGAGTTTCCTAAAGAAATAAGTTATATGCAATTCCAGAGTATTATCTGTAGTGGATTTTGAACCTTTTAGGCCACAAGAAGTTTGACCATTATAGATACTTAAGGAAAACATTAAACTATTACAACTTTCACAACACAGGGACAAAGAAGCCCCTTTTTCATACTCCCACCCCCCCAAAGTTAGGGGGTTCTCATCAGAAAGGTTTTCAATTACTCATACCCTATTAGACGGAAGGAAACCTGGAGCCAGCATAGCAGGTTACAATCTCCTCTGTTTCACAGAGCTCTATACTCACACCTTGTTTCTATGCTCAGGTCAGACCTAAAGACCAGCTAGCAAACTTTCTTTCAGCAAATCCCCCTCACCCTCTAACAATTTCAGGCTGATTGCCAGTAGCCTTTCTGTGGTCACACCAGAGCAATTGCAACTCCCAACACATGCATAAGCAGGTGCGGATGCTGCTAGACTCAATTACAGCATCAGTGAGTAGGTGGAGATCTACTTGCATTTTTAAAGCAAAAGAAACAAAGTTTAATACTTAAAAGCTTTTCTAGATGATTTTCTAGATGACAGTTTTGTTGTACAATTCTATGGCCTTATCTCCCATTCACTGAATTTGATGGAAAATCTACCTTAGCATGCATAAGTAGATTTACTGAGACATAAAACACTCTAAGAGGAAGTAATTTGGTTTACGATTTCTCTGACAAGAATATCTGGACTGTGAAATGTGGTCTTCATGGTAAATAAAACATTTCACTGCACTTTGTAAAATACATATTATTTAATATACTGGTCTTTGTGTTTTCCTTCTACAAAGACTGTTGCCATTGACCAACACCCAAAAGCACTGGGATGGGTTTGCTATGGCAAAGCACTGCATGAGGCTCTCAGCTGCCATAGATTGACACAGATTTCAAATGGCAGACACCTGCATTTTCCAGCAGAGGGGCTGGCACAAATCTAGAGCTATCATTTCAGATATAAATATAGACAGTTGGTGTAAAAGGCAGGTGTCTATATTTGAGTTAATCAGCTTATGCTTTCTGTAGAGCAGAGAGAGAAACAAGCCACAGCACCAGGTGATTTATCTCACCTCCCTTAGATACTGCTCCTGAACTAATATGAATCACACCCTAAACAAATATGTTTCTTGCCATGAATTGTAAAAAGACCTAGAGATGCCTGAATTGAAAAAGAATACCTAATTTTTATAGCTCTAATATTAAGTAAATTGAATCCTGACTGTATTATACTGAAAACGCACCACATTACTTCTGCAAGGATATTATAGATGTGGTGAGATTCCCATAGGTAAATAAGAAAAAGAAATCAGGTTGATTGGAAGAGTACTCTAAACTTAATCCTAAGTGCTTGAAGTAAGGATTTTCCAACACAACATAGCTAATTATGGTCATCCCACTGAAAGTGGGAACTAACAGGAAGGAGAAAAAGAAAAGTGGGGTTTTTTTTCAGCTATAGAGGTTTTGTACCCTTTATAAAATTGGCTGGGCAAAGCAAGAGTGAAGAGTATGTCTAGTCTTCTGAGCTGATCAGTGCTCCTTGGTGAGGAAGAGTGCTTTGTGCAGGCATGTACGTGCAGATGAAATGAATGCAAAGGAAGAATGAAGTATTGCAGCTTCAAACAGCCAGATTCTATACCCCCTGTGCAGAGGCTTAAGTGAATCCATAAGGAAAAAAGCCAGGAGTGATTTAGGTCAGACTAAAGCTATTATTAAGACAGGATCTCTGTATTAGTTCTGCCTTTAAGAAAAAATGTACATCTATGCAAGAAGATATTATAGCCAGGCAAGATATGCCCTTAGTAACCTTCAGAATAATTTCAGGGTTATCTAGATGGGGTGAGCAAACATCAAAAGATTCAACACTTCTATTGACACTAGAGGCTGCTCCAATTTTTATTTTTTTTAATGGTTTTGAAAACAGCCTGGAAATTTTACAAGCGTGGGGGTTTTTTTCCACAAGATGGAGAAAACCCTGCATTTGATTTACTTCACCATCACCACTGCTAAGAAAATGTACTTTGTTAAGGAGAGGACTTGAAATTATTAATCAAAAAAAAAAAAACCAAAGGAAAAGCAGGTTCGTGTTTCTGTTCTCTGTACATGTTCAATTTTACAACTCTTACTGCACAGAAACAGCTCTACTGACACTGATGAGAGAATTTCACTCACTGTGAGTGAGCTCCGCAAATTTGTGTGATGTGTGTAGGCCTGATTTGCAAATGCTAACTGTTACGACTTTTAACTTAAGAAAAAAATTTCAAAGGTTTCCATTTGGAGCTGCAAGTTCAAACCATTTCAATTCATAAACAAAACTAAAAACTTCTTTGAGATAGAAGAGGCAGCAAAACACAAACTTATTTTTTGTTTATTTACATTCCCCTCTAAAATAAATATATATTTTTTTTATTTAATGTGGTAAAAGGCAAAATTAATACTCTGTGCCAAGTTTCAGACAAGTATGAAATTTCAAGACTTGTTATGTTATTACGCTTCTGAAATAAGGATTTATATTTATTAAAGAAGTGCTGACACAACCTGAACTCTGACCAGTAGTAATGCCACCACACACAAGAGCATGGTTCACATGCAATTCAAACAGCTCAGATTACCTTAGCCTAATAAAATGAAAGATTTAAAACAGAGGAAATAATTGCAAAGTATCATATTTCTAGTACTGTCATGTTTGCAGTCACATTTGGGTTTAAAAAGATGGGAAAAACGTGAATCTATTTATATATTCTCAAATTACACCCACAAAACAGGATCCCAGAGAAATTCTCACAAACAGGGTTTGCAAGAACACAACAGGAGTGTGTGGAGGTAGATGTGGGTGTCTGGATGGATTACATATGTAATCAACATGTAAAGCTCTATAATACTGAAAATAATAAATTGTTGTGAAGGGGTAAGGGTGGAAAGTGCATATTACATGGATTATCTGCCCTAGTTCCTGTTCTTATTTTTGGAAAGCAATCAGCTCTTCGTGAGAACTCAGCACCACGCTGAGCCACCCTGGGGCTTTTCATGGCCCAGCCCTTCACTTTGCTTTATCATCTGTTAGCAGCCACATCCTGTGCAGACTGATTCATTACAGCCAAGAAAGGCTGTGAGAAGAGGAGACCCTCTGAATCCTGAGGTCTGAAATCACACTAACATACTTCTCTCAGTATACTATATAAAATAAATCTACTTTTTCAAAGGCATTTCCAGTCATTTTTGTAATTATTCAAAATAAAAGCTTATTTTAAGACAATGTTATTTTAACTCAAGATCTTTGCAAATCACCTTTACTTGAAAATACTCATATGCCTGATTTGGATGCCCATATGTTCATCCCAATTTAATTTAGACATAATACCAAATAATTTTGACCACTTTTGCTTAATAGCTGTGGTCAAACGCAAACAAAAATCAGGTAATCATAAACTGATACAGTTTATGAATATTTATTCATTGATGTATATGAAGTACATTATTCTTTTCAACTATGGTAATATTTTTGTTTTCTGTGAAGCTGAAGTGCATGCAGTCAGAGATAATACAGTATGTTGAACTTGTATTTTTAAACTCTAAAATGCATTACTTTTGAAATGGTATGATTTCCTGATGCATAACTACTGAACACAAATACATTGCAAGTCAATTGAAAAATCTGAATTAATGTCGCAGTCTATTACTTTCCTCTTCACTGTGTTTCTAAATATCCTAATATCTCACAGCAGCTTTAACCATGAATTTAAATGTAAGAGCAACTATGAGATTCTTGTTTTACATGTAGATAAAGAAACTTCGGGAATAAAATGACCAATGATCAGTGGCTGGGCTGGATGTACCAATCTTCAGTCTGAAACTTCCAGTTTCCTGCATTAACTCTGGGACTTTAAATTACATTCTTTGGTGTATTTAAGTTTCAATGTACAGCTGAGTCTTTGTATAGAATTTTTTCTGTCTCCTATCATGATTACAGCAACAGCAGGACATAAGCAAACTCTGTACATAAGCCAGTTCTATGACAGAGTGGCAGAAACAATTGCTGAACCGTGTAGAAGCAGAGTTTGCTGGTACCAGTGCTACCATAGCACACAGTGAGGGATGTATTGATGTGGCAATAGAAGAGCTGTCAGAAAGCATCAGTCTGGGCGCAGTCCATGAATCCCATTTGTCTCCAGTGTAACATGACTGATTACAGCTAAATTACAGTGACTTTAAATGTACAAGTCAATTTTCTAAGGTAATTAGAATCAGGGAGACTAGTACTTCTATGGTTAGCAAAATTCAGCTCCTATACAAAATACAGTATAATCAAGGACAACGGAATATATATACATATCTGATTCAAATAGAAGTTAATTGGCTGGAGTTCAAGGGAAACAGTGCTATTAATAATCCATAGATTGCCATTTTACTGTATCCTTTATAAGAGGAACCAAATAGGAATAAACTGTGTTTGCAGATATATTAATATATTGCGTTTCCCAAAGAATCAAGGTTCTATTAGAAACTAAACTGACCCACAGGAATACCTCAAGACAGCTAAAAACATATATCATAGATATATATATTCAAAACCACTGTGGAGACTTTACACTCATTGTCTGCAAACGGTTGAAGGCATCTTAGAAGTCATCATGCAACTGGTGTCAAGAGAACAACAGCAGCCAACGGCTTCAACAGCATACAATAATTGTAAGACTAGTGTAGTTCAGTTCTTGTTAGAAACAAGAAGATATTTTTTGAAAATTTCCCTCTTTAAGGTCATCTCCATCCCGTTAAGCCTGCTTTACAAAAAGATTCGTTTTATGTAGCCAAGTCATTGAAGCACAGGTGAACACTCTTTCCTGATCCTCTCCATTCACAAACTCATCCTTCTGACACCCAATTCATTGATGCTCTAATATCAAAACAACCTGTTAAAAATTTCAAGGCAAATGACATTGAAACAGGAAAAGGTTGAAAATGTCAAGCTCCAAAGGAAAAAATCCTAAATTATCAATCCTAAACTGGTAACAGAAGATAAGCAGTTACAGGGTTGGTGGTACCTCTGGACTATGTGCAGTGTCTGAGGTACCAGGCTTCACACCTTTACTTTGTCTGACCTAAATTCTACCATTTGGTATTTTTAGAAAGAGCCTCGAAATACAGCAGCTTGTGAGCCAGCCAGGAGCCCTCAGCACATTCAACAAGGCTCAACAACCTTGCTTTCTCTTTTGTCAATTGAGATTAATGCAGTGATTAGGGGACTTTCTTAAATGAGGTATTGTTTCATTTCAGCAATAGGAAAACTAAAGTGTATAAAATAATAAAGATTTTGAACCAATTAAGCAGTCTAAAATCATATCTATTTCCCTAGGGCTCAATGTGTCTTGAAAAGCTAGGGAAACCCAACAGTTTCAAATCCTCTCTCCCTCCACTCACCCCACAGGCAACAACTGTACTTGACCTTCTCCTTTCTAACTATTCTGTCATCTTTAGCTCTTAATTCAGTGGAGCAGCTTTGTAAATATAGCTGGAGCTAAGAAACCGTAATCTTCAAAGCTCAGGGATTATTCTCTCTTACTTTTCTGAGCTGTTTGCAGGCAGGTATTTAGCCTGGAAGTACTGTCAAGCCTCCCTGCCTATTTCTTCTCCTTAGATTTTGGGTTTGCCTTTGAATAAAATCAGTGTGTGACTACTCGGCCCTGCAGTGAGCAGGCAGGCAGCATCACCCACTCACCCAGAGGTCCCTCTCTCACTCCCAGCCAGCACCAATAGAACAGGACACTGGCAGGGAGAAAACTTAAGTCCTTCATTTGCCGTGTGGGTCTTTTGTCAACTAGGTCTACAAAACTGCAGTTTTGCTTCTTTACAGCTGGTTTAAGAAGACTAACTAATGCTTTAAAGAAGGACAAGCTACCAGCTATGTATTGGCGCTTTATTTTGTTCTCAGATAGGCAGAATGGCTGTGGGAGCCCACATGACAACCCCTAGCATCACCCTGCTGTGAAGCCAGGCTGTGTATTTCCCTCCAGTTTATTCACACAGCTCTGCAGTCTCATACCGCTCCTAAAAATAATCACAGCCTGCAGAGCAGCATGAGGGGCAGGCCTTCACATACCTATGTCAATCAGGATTTAAAAAAAAAAAGAAAAAAAAAGCCTTCCTCATCCCCCAGACTAAACAAACAGCTCCCCACACATCCCTTCCAGCAGCAACAAGGGTTGTTTTGGCTTGGGGACACAAATCTATCAGAGCGGGCTGTAAACTGTGACCCTCTCAAAAGATGAGTCAGTAAAGTGAAAACACTGATCCTAAAAACACTGATTCAATGCCGAGATTTCTCTCTCAGAAGTTAGGCAGCATTATGAGCACACATTTGCCAGCCTTCATGCACTGCAATCTGACAGCTGACTCACGACTGCATGTTAGGACTAGTGCCTTATATATAGTGGATGCAGATTGCCTATGTTTTCCACACTCTGCCTTACCAAGTCCTTTGTAGCATCAATTTGTAACATCTAAATCCTCCCTCCATGTCGAGAATGACACTCACCTTTCAACAAGTTTCAGCCAGACACTAATTAACACTCTGCTATTAGTAAACAAATGATCCAAGATACAGACAACACGCCCCATCAAGAAGACAAAACTGCCTTCAGTCAGACCTGCTGAAGTCCAGAAGGGCTTAGCTAGCCCCCACCTGACTGCTTTCAGCTCCTTGCTGGTCTCTGACCGAAAAGTCCTGGGTAATGAACTCCTGCAGGACCAGAGTGCTGCATCAAAGGGTACAGGAGCACCCAAGTCAGGCTGGGAAGCATGGGCTGGCTGTGGGTATTGCTTTCTACACAAAGGATCAATCAATCATGCCTCACTAAAACATGAAAATTTGAAAAGCGGGATGTTTAACTTTTTTTTTCAAATATAAATGCACATTTAGTGCAATGCAACTTAAAAGTGATGTTAGAACCTGAAGCCTCATCCCACAGTATTTTTCCTAGTTGACAGTCCTAAGCTAACACACTCACAGCTAGAAAACAGAGACCACATCCTGAAGGCTGGTTAACTGTAAACGACTGCATGTGCATAAACAGCTGAGGCAATGCCATGCCAACTTTTGTAAGCTAAACCAAGTGATGAGGTGACAAGACCTTGTAGTTAGTTCAATAGCTCCAACTCAGATGCAATTCCTTACCTCCTTAAAGAAGCAGCTTAAGACAGTCACCTGAAATCTTGAAGAACAGAGTGTTTATGTGTAGCCCTTTTGGCAAAAAGTATTTTCAACTTTAAGATTTGTAACTCCAGCATTGTAACAAAATGACACCTGCTTATTCAGCTACTCTAAAGATTTTCTTACACCAGTATTTAGGCCCGAACAATTAATCATATGGAAGAAAGTGATCCCAGGCTGGCAGGACTGTGCCAGCAGAAACTCAATCAGTTCAGATACCAAATGCTCTCCTTCAATTGTTGTTTTGTTCATAGCTGGAAGACTTTGTCATAGTAATACAAAACACAGTTTCAGAGGTCCAGCTACATTTGTATACTGTACTCTCAGAACTGTCACTGTAAAATCCCAGCAAAACAGTTCTAGTATAGATAAAGGCATAGCTTGAAAGTAAAACTCATCCCTTAGAGTCTTCTACTTCCAAGTCTGTATTAACACAGGAAGAACCATGACATTTTAGAAACAGTACTCTCTACCTTCTCTCACTTTTTCCTCCAGAGTGCTAGAGCACAGATCTGTCAAGTCTTTGTAATTAAAATCATTCAGTGCTGTTTTTATGCATAGAAGAGTTTAGGGAGACTGCCACCAGATAAAACACAAGCATGTTTAATATGCAGAACAAAACACAGTTCTTTTTTTTTCAAGCAGTATGCCTTTTCACCTATTCCCAATAGAAGCCTAATGAGTACTGAAAATGAAGCAATTACTATTTGGTATCAGTTTGTTTACTGGGTACAAGGAGCCAGCCTGCCATCTCACCTTCCTTAGCCTAGGAGTACAGTGCATCCAATAAGAAGGAAAATATTAGCCAGATTATACCAGTTATACACCACATTCATAGGACTCAGCATCACTAACATAGCTTTTTCCTCAGGACTACGAGTAACCTACATTTTGATGTGCCATCAGTTACATAAACAGAAACCAAAATATCAGGGTTTTGAGAGAGGATTGGGTATTCTTGTTCAAACTCAGCCATTTTCATTTGCAGGCTAAACAAAGTTTTTCTTGTCTATGCTTGCGTCCTGAAACTAATTAGAAGCTTCCCGTATCGACACATTCTACTCATTGCTGTAACATCCCAGAAGATTCACCCAAGGCTTAACTGCAGATGAATCCCTCAGACAGCTTCAGACACACAAGCCTAAAGACACTAAACCACGTACCACCTGAGAGTACATGTGATATATACCCAACATTGCCTATTAAGTGTTGCACATAACACAATAGGTTCAGCTATATACAAGATTTTTCAAATTATGCAAGAGCCATCACTTTGGAAAAGAGTCACTACAGCTGGTATTTCTTCCGTGAATATAGAGACGAACCATTGATCTAAGGTTTTCAATGAGATACCTCCAACTTCTAACACCATGACATTTATAAGCCTCACCACATTTTAAGACTTTGGTTATTCGACAGAAATACTGATTCAAATAACAGTAGAACTATGTGCACAGAGGTTGGTAAGAATGTACCACTGCAGTACAAGAAGTCAGACGCCTCTCTGCAGGCTTGTTTGAATTGTTTATTGAGGTTTAAGAAGTCATCCACATTTCTATAAATATAGACATTACTTGAGTAAGTGACTTACAATGTCACCAGTGCAGGTACATATATAACCAACATACAAAAGCTCCACTGGAAGCTACTTCAGTTTATTCAAAAAGGACCAAGATGTCATTAAAAAAAACAAACAGCTGTCACTTTCAGTTATTGAAGACACTAAAGTGCATTTTTGGTTACCTCCTGGTCAAACAGCTGCTGGTTAAAAAGTTTGATTTTTTTTTTTTTTTAAACATAGCTAAATTACATCGATTGACATTCAGGTTTGTAGCTGTCATCCTCCTGATACATGGCAGCAGGTAAGAAAAATGTATTTCTTTGCTGGTTGAGAGGAGGAAATTGATTTTTCTATTTTTTACTTTTTTTTTAATCTGGTATTTCCAACAAAAGTTTAAAGATAATCTAACATTCTGATTAATTTCTACAGCACCACTAAAGTTAGTTTTAAAAATCCAGGCTCTGCTTTAGCCCTTTTAATTGCTAACCAAGTATCTAGAAAGTCACTTGAAGCTCTGTACCAGTAAGAAAAACTACCCTCCCTTTTCTGTCAAGCACTATCCTGCCCAGTTAACACTGTTTGCACACTCTGTAAACAAGAACAGCTTAAAGCGTAATTAAAGCAGAACACAGGCCCATCTTGAAAATCTTCTTCCCCCTTTCCCTCCCCCCCACCCCCGCACCCGGTAGTGTCTAATGTTTGAGTGTATAAAGCATTATTACATTCCTAACCACAAAATACTGTAAGAGTCACAACAAAAAAAGCATACGTTGAAAGTGACATAGCAATACCACTTTAATAAAATGGGGTATTTTGGGGAGATACAAGATGTGCTCTGCTAATTTTAACTCCATCTTTACTTCATTATAAGTATGTTATATTGCCAGGAAAGTCACCAATAGGGCAAAGAATGCTGCACTGGTTAGAACCACAGCAGCCATAGTTGTTCTTTACAGCTCTTTTACTGAAATTCATTGACTTTTGATACTAGGAGGACATAATACTCACCATTCAGAAATTAATTACTAATTTTGAGTAACAGTTTAAACCTGATTAGCACTGTATAATGATGAATGGCTACTTCTAAAAAATAAAAACCTTACATACCAAAAAACATGCTATATGTTGGGAAACCACTTTTTCATGCTCCATCGTGTTGTTTAGAGTTTTTACTTGTCAAAGTCTTTCTTTTACCAGTTGAAGAATCCACAGCACTTAAAGTTTCAAGTATATGAACTGAACATGATTCAATTTCAAAATGTGCCAAATTAAAAAAACCCTACACATGTAGCCAAGCTTTCATAGAAATCCTCAAACAAGGTAAAAAACCAGCCTCAACGAAATTATGGGTTACTAGCTTCATCCATGTTTTTAAAGCTGTATAATGTTCACCTAAGCACTCCACTTACGAGCAGTAGAAGTTTAAAAACACAGAACACCTCCAACGCAAATTGCTTGCAGAGGGCACCCTCAAACATATGAGTACAACACTAAGCAGAAAACCCTCATTTTATTTGGCTATTTAGACATCCATGTCACATATACCCACCCATCCATTTCCTGATAGCATTACATCATCTATTAGGGCATCTGAAATAATACAGAGCCAAAAAAACTCAGAAGAGACTAGTTTAAAAAAAAAAAAAAAAAAAAAAAAAGTTCCACAACTGCACAGCCTTCCTCCACACAGCAAGGTTGTGCAACTGATTGTTTAACATAATTAAGCTTAACGGCATCCAAACAGGCAGGCCTGGGTTTGGAAGCTGTCTTGCGTCAAATTTTGACCATATAACTACTTTAAAATAGATGGGTCAAAAAAGAACTCATCTTTTCTTTTTCTGCTGCCTCAACATTTTCCTTCGCTTAATTATCATATCATGTAGTTTCTCCAGTCCCTCTTTAAGTCCATCTCCAATGATTGCACAGGTAGGCTGCAAATGCCAGGGTGTTGAAGAACTCAGCTCACTCATTGCTAACATTTTCTCGATTTCAGAAAGGGAGAGAGAGTTCCTCAGGTCCTGCTTGTTAGCAATGATAAGGACAGGCACTCCTTGATTCTCAGATATCCTAGTAATCTTATGAAGTTCTGTTTTGGCCTCCTCCATCCTCTCAACGTCGACGGAGTCCACCACAAACACGATGCCATCGGTGCACCTTGTGTACGACTTCCACAGCGGCCTCAGCTTCTCCTGGCCGCCCACATCCCAGAAGTGGAAAGTGACCGTCTTCGAGTTGCCCAGCGTCACTTTGATTTTCTCCGTATTAAATCCTTTAGTGGGGACAGTGTTGACGAACTCATTGAACTGCAGTCTGTAGAGCACCGTCGTCTTCCCAGCGCAGTCCAGCCCTAGGATGACGATGTGAAAGCTCTGGAAGGAAGGCAGGCTGGAGAGGATCGGCGTCTGGTCCGAGAGTCCATTCCCCATTGCCAGAAGGGAAGGTGACAGCAGGCTGCCACGAGCAGAGGCGGCTCCCGCGGCTGCGCTCCGATCCTGCCAACGACACAAGCGACGTAAGATCCCGCTCCGCCAGCACCGGGGCTGCGCGGCCGCAACGCGCCGGCCACGGCGCCGCCGCCCCGACTGCGGGGGCGGCCGCGGGCAGCGCGACGCGGAACGCCACGAGTCCCCCGCCCCGCCCGGCCCGGCGGCTGCGGCCGCTCCCGGCACTGCGGCTCGCCCGGCACCTGCGCGCCCGCCACCCCTCGCCGCGCCCCGCGCCTACCGCTGGTCCCTCAGCGCGGGGAGGCGCGCGCTGCCCGCGACCCCATGCCCACGCGCCGCCGCTGCTCCCGCTGCTGCCGCTCCCGATCCCGCCGCTACTGCCACTGCCGCTCCCGATCCCGCCGCCACTGCCACTGCCGCTCCCGATCCCGCCGCTACTGTCACTGCCGCTCCCACCGCCGCCGCCCGCACGCCTCTCCCCTGCATCTGGTGGTGGGAGCGCCTCCCAGCGCGCGCCTAGCCCCGCGCGCCCCTCCCCGCGGCCTCCCATTGGCCCCACCGCGCGCGGGGGGCGGGGAGCAAGGCGCGCTCCGCCTCGCCCATTGGCCGGTGGCGCCGGCCACTCATGGAGAACCCGAGGCGTACCGTCCGCAGCCGAGCGCTTCGGGCCGAGCCTCGCCCACGCCCTGCCTTGAACGGCCCCCGCTCCTCCTCTACCCCCCGTGAGGCGGAGCCCTTGCCTCACGCGGGGTGCCCGGGGAAAGCCAGCGCGGCCGCGCCCTCCGCCCACGGCAGCCCCTCCCGCCCCGCGGCGGGCGGCACCGCCCCTCCGGCGGACCAGCGCCTCGCCCCTTCTCCGGGAGAGCGCGCGCTCATTGGGCGCGAGTGCTGTCACTCCATCGCGCCCGCGGCCGCCCTGGGACGCGCCGGGGTTGGCTCTGCGGTGCCCCGCCCCTTCCCCGGGAGAGCGTGCGCTCATTGGGCGTGGGTGCTGTCACTCCATCTCGCCCCCCGCCGCCCTGGCGTTGGCTCTGCGGTGCCCCGCCCCTTCCCCGGGAGCGCGTGCGCTCATTGGGCGCGGCTGGTGTCACTCTAGCACGCCCCCTGCCGGCCCGGGCGGCCGCCGGGCGGTGCCTCCCCGCGCACCTGCGCCGCTGCCAGGGGCGCGCGGCCCGGCCGGGGCGGGAGCGGCTCTGTGCGCGCGCCGGCCTGCGCGGCTGAGGGCCCCGACAGCGCCCTCAGCACGGGCGGCCTCGCAGGTGCTACTTAAATAAAAGTGCCCCAGGCCCGGCTCTGTGCTGGCATCGTACGTGTTGTATGTGCCTTTGGCCTGTCCCCGCGAAACCGAAGACACAGACCGGGAGGGGCCGAGTGTAACGTAGTGGATGACACCGTCCTGATGGACGCCTGGCGCACTGGGCTGGCAGCAGTGCTCGGGTCTGAGTGAACATGCAGTAATACTTGGCTTAGTTACAAGAAAGGTTTCCCACAGCACAGGGAATATGTTAAGTAATTCTGCATTTTCATATCTCAGACTGATTTGAGCAGTAAAGTGTTTCCCAGAACTAATTACGAGTGCCTGATAACACATTTACTACATTTACTGTTTCCAGAGCATACAGGTGTTAGAGGAGGCCTGGAGGAGTATTTTATCTCCACTCTTCTTGCTGTCTCACCGTGGTTCTATTCTTCCCACTGCTCTTTTCGCTTCCCACCTTTGCCACTGCCGTTTGCACGGCTGTGGCAATGCAGATGGTTACTTTTGCATGTGTCAGATGTACCCTGGCTCAGTGTAAAATAGCACACAGAAGGATCAGAGCAGAGCATATTACAAAAGTACACTTCATCTATAACCCTTAGATAAAAATTTAATAAACCAATGTTTATGATAAAAGCATATGTTTAACTGTTAGCTAAAGCTATTGTGCTGCTCTAGTCTACCAGTCCAAGTGTGTGTTTCTCTACTCGGTATCGCAATCATAGACCCATAGAATGGTTTGTGCTGGAAGAGACTTTAAAGATCATCTAGTTCCAACCCCACTGCAATGGGCAGGGAGACATTTCATTAGACCAGGTAGCTCAAAGCTCCATCCAACCTGGCCTTGAACACTTCCAGGGATGGGGCATCCACAGCTTCTCTGGACAACCACCCAAATCTTCGACCAGCTGGGTTTCAGTAAAAGAGCTGAAGCAGCATTTTCAATATTAGTCTTACCTTTTTTTCTAGAGGACTTTAAGATTTCTTGATGTGGCTGATGAAAAGTGTTAAATTATAAGAATATTCAGACAATCATATTTACTTTTTTTTCCTTTTAAAGTATTGTACTCCATATTTTAAATCACAGAGAATTTTGTATAAAAGAGATGTAATTTAATAATAACGGGACATATAATAGCAACAAAAATTCTACCGTGTGCTGTAGGCAATGTTTCCTATTATTAAAGTAAGATACCCATTCTAGTCCTACTAAAAATAGCAAAATTCTAATTTGCTTACATCTGAGATTAATATTTCACTGCTTTTATCTTTGTTAGTTATTTACATCCTGATCTTGCAGCTGATTCTCTTTGGAGGAAGTGGCCTGTTTGTATAGGAAGGTGATTTTACATCTATGGAAAGGAGGGGTAAGTTACTACCGCTAAGGCCAACTGGTACCTTTCTGATTTGGCAGTATTTTACACTACTTTTGCATAACATAAAGAACTGCACAGCATACAGTGTAATAGAAAAACATTTATAATGACAGTAAAAGTGGGCCTTAATTATTTCATGGATGGTTTTCAGTAATTTAAAATTGGAGGAAACCAGCTAGAAATACCTTGTTAAGGAATATTACTGCAGATAATAGATTTATTCATAAAGCTTGACAAGCTGAAATAAATCAAATTGACCTTTATCTCCACCTACAAAATTAACTATCCCCTGTTTTAAATGGAGAAATAAGTCAATTAGATATTACAGTCTTCTAAACCTTCATGTCTGATTGTTACCAAGATCCGTTCAAACTTTAACGCAGCTTCCTAGTAATACATTTTACAATTAATTCCATGAGGATGGATATTGGCTAGCTCCTACCCTCCCTGAAGGTATTTTGTTTTTAAACATAAAATGCATAAGGCTTGTTTTTAATCTCTTGTTCTGCTGAAAAGCAGTCAGTACATAATACTGTGTTGAAAAGAGAGGGATACAGAGCTGGTGTTTTTTTTGAGGTGTAGCATATCCAGCACAGTAGGTGGAGAAGGAATCTCATAGATTACGCGTTTCTTTGGAAAAAGAGTTTTATGACATCAGGGAGGTCATTTTAAGATTAGACAGAAATTAACATCTTCAACAACATGAGCATACCTGTATTTGTAAATATATACATGTAAATAATCCATGCTCTCCAGACAATGCTTGGACACTCCCTACAGTTAATTTATCACATTTACCTGTTGTAACTTGCTATGAAGTGAATTATGATCTCTCTGGGGCTGAGACTATTTTTTACTGCAAGTCTTCTTTGCACCTTGATCTTAATTAATGCCTGTAGGCACTTCTGCAAAACAGCTATTAAATAACAATCCAAGTGGATCAGCTCCTCCCATACACTTCCATGCTACTTTAGAAGTCAAACGTGCAGACTGGGCAGGTATTATGGAGTAATGGTATCTAAATTAGTGGGAGTGTAGTAGAGTTGACACATTCAACCTCTGATAATTGAAGGTAAGGTTAAAGCAAGGCTTTGATTATCCTGTAGAAGCCTTGAATGGAGGTGTACAGAAAGAAGTGTACTTACTTTCTTTTCAAGTGTGTAGCTAAATGGGGGGGAGTGGGCTGTTCTTAGATGACAGCTGAAAATAACTGCAAGATGCATGTAAGAGGAAACAATAGAAAACGGCTCAAGCCATGTGCAGAATTTTTAATGCAAAATAAGGAGGTGCCTAACTTCTATGTTGGGGTAATTTCACGTTCTGATACTTTTCTCATTTCCTATCTAATGTCTACGGATCTGAGCTCTTTCTGGCTCAGCATTCCTTAGCTCATGAAAACAACTGCAACTTCAGATTCTCTGGGCTAAAAACCTTCTCCCCTTTCCTGGATACCAGTTTGCCAGTGTAAATCATAATGTATTATTTTCTACACAGGTTTCATACATATATGCTGCAAGTATTTTCCGCACAGAAGAGGGCCTGGGACAAATCTTTGTGTTTCAAGAAAAAGAAGTAGTACCTGCATAACATGCAGCTTTTTCACTATGGTAAAGTAGTTTGGTTTTTGTTTTGTTTCGGTTTTTTTTAATTCCTTAATGGTCCAGGGGTAATTTTGGTTCAGGGCAAGTTTGAGAGGGCCAGGCTTCCAATGCTGCAGTTATTACTGCCTTTGTGAAACTTAGATAGTCCTTATTAGGGATATGGACCTTGAAATTGGTTGAAGTGTTGCCAAGAAAGAATTGGCATACAGTGGAAAGATAAGATTCTTGGAAATTTTAATATTATTACTCAGCATAGACTTAGATTACCTTTTAATACATATCACCTCCTTCACTGCAGGAGCTGTCTCACAGTGCCCAGGTAACAAAAATGCAAAGGATCATCAAACATCTACTTGCAAGGCTGCGTGTATTCTTCACAATAGATTGTCTTTCATCTGGAAATAACAATTCATGGAAATTAAAAGTTAGCAGTTCATGAGAGGTTCACTGTAGCAGGACATTAAATCAGAGCCTTCACTTGTACTGGTCATTTTAAAGTTAAATTCCACTCAAGTAGATATGACTGTTGTTATACAGCCACATCTAGTGATGCAGCAGATGAGAAATTCCTTCCAAAGCAAAGATAGTGGGCTTGAATGTCCATGGCCGGATAAGCACAATATTCCTTATATTTTCATTAAGTATCATAATTCTGAAGAACAGGCTAATAACATTTATTATCCAGGGCAATAGCTAATCACCTTAGAGTCGTTTTATAATAGCACCATGTGTTGTGTGTAGCAAATCTGATGCAAATCAAATGAAAAATGAAACATCAGACAAATGATCCTGAGGCTGCATAGTGCAGATGCAGAGGGATATGGCCGGCCAGAACTATAGAACAGTAAAAGACAGAAGAAAATGTGAACAAATGCTGAAGGAGGGATAGGAAGGAACCTGCTGCATCAGAGAGCTGAATTAGTTGTCAGACACAAAGGAATGAAGTCATAAGAAGAATGGAATTATTGCAAGGACTGTGCACTGCCAGCTACTGGTAGCTGACATATAGCAATGGGATCCCAATGCCCCATCTTCATGAGAGAGATGTGTTAGCAACCTCACACCACCAATTATTGCTGCTCCATGTGGAAATCGAGCAGATTTCTCAATGTATATGAAAATCAGTTGCATTTCAGTACAATGACATAGCAGACCTAGGCTGGGGCAATATGTGTTAATGTTTGTGTAATAGCAATAATGTTTATTATTACAGTAACCAATTCTCTCTCAGTTGTACATTCAAAAATTGAAGTTACTTCTCTTCAACTATACCCTAAATCTCAAATTAGAGCTAAAAAAGTACTGCTTTGAATTGTCATATGGTTCTGAAATGCTTTGTTATATGGTATATAAAATATTACAGCAGTTTCACCATGAATTTTGAGAACCCCCTTGAATATGAACAGGAAGAACGAAATAGCTGACAAATTTCAACACATGAGGTTTTGCTCTTAAAAATTATCTCTAAATTGATGTACAAAATGTTTTGCACAAAGAAGCCTTTTATCATCTTTGCTACATCTGCTGAATTCTTTTATAACTTACGTGCTGCATGAATTACTTTGCTTTGATTATTAAAAAGTAGTTGGTGGTAGAAAATATAATTTATTTCCTCACAATAAATAACAAAGCTTAGAGCAGTAGGGAGATGGAGTCACTGTGTGTTACGATTTAAGTTACCACTCTGATTAGACCAGTTAATTAAACTTACTCTCATTTCCTACATACCTTTACATGAAGTCTAACATCTGTGTTTTGCTGCTTTCATTTTCATAAATAAACATAATGCCACATAGCAGGCTAACAAACAAACAAAAAGCCTCTTCTTTGATACTGACAGTCAGACTTCGTTGCATCTTCAATTCTGTTCAGGTGTGTTAGCTGAAAGGAAAACTGTAGTAGCTCATTAATGTTCTTAGTCACTCTGTGCAAGTGCTGGCTCAGGGTAACTGAAATTGTAACCTCCACTTTACAAGCTCTGTGAATTTCGGTTGTTTCATCCTCTGATGGGATGGCTGTAGTGGTGGTCACTCCATGTCTGCAGAACACGGGGAACAGTCTGACCACTTTGTGTACATGTGGTTGTGCAAGTAATGCAGCTTCTTCCTGTGACAGGGTGGGACAGCAGAAGGGTCGTCCCTGACAGCATCTTTGTGTTAAGGACTTGAATCACAAAACTCTCAGCCACACTGATTGTTCATTTAATAGCAGAGTGTAATTAATAAAGGTTAAACATAGATCCACTTTTCATATGATTCAAAGTTTATAGTCACAAAATCCAAATCTGGTCATAGGACTTGTTATGGGGCGGTTTTAAAGAGTAGAAAGAAGCATTTTTGTTACAGGAACCCCTGGTTTTCACCCCCACTTCACTAAGCAGCTGGTGCTAAAAGAACCCCATCAAATATGTTTATTTAATAAATGGATAAAATATGTTGTACTTTAATCCTTCAGTATATGAGGTAAGACTTCTGCACCGTGAGCAATTCCAGTGTTCAATGTGTGATACTACATACGACCTAGCCTTGGCTTGCTTGTTTTCTTCAATGGTTGTGTACTGATCAAAGACTTATATTCACCTCAGCAACAGGTTCCTCACCTCCTGCCCCAGGTTTGTGACAGCACTTTTATTTTTATTGCTTTTTTTTTTTTTTTTTTTTTTCCTCTGGAACTACTGACTTGAGTCAATCACACTCTTGCTGAGAATGCAGTACTACTTAATGCTACTGTTTGAAAATCTTGTCAGTTAGAGAATGGCTTCCAAGATCTTTATATTCCCCCAGTATTTTCTCCCCCAGAAAAGCCATGGGCACTTTAGAGGTGGGGGTTTTTTTGTACGTCAGAGTAATTCTAAACAGTTTAAAATTCTATTAAGCTGAGATTTCAGTATCAGCTGCCATCTTCTCACATTGCTCCCTTTGAAAAGGGTTGCAGAGCTTTTAAATATATCCCTTTCTTACAATGGGAGCAGTTTGCAAGCAGATTAAAAGTACTACAAAATTACAAATACAAGAGCAGCATGTTATATTTTGCCCCTGCATAAGCAGATTTAATATGTGAAGGTATTTTCCCAGCTCCAGAATAATAATGGAAATGTTAGTAGTATAACTACTGCTGTTTGACATATTGCTAGCACAGAGCAACAATGAAGGAAAGAAAAAACTGCAATTAAATGTTTTTCTTTTCTAAAGAAATTTATAAATATTATATAACTCTTTCGCATGTATAAGGGTGCTGATGTTTGCTGGAATTGTAATAGATAGGAAAAAACAAACAGACCTTGGACATCAGAATGAAGAAAGTTTTTCTTTGATAAATTTATATCTCAGTTGATTTACTGTAGTGGAAAAAAAAAAGATACAAGTCCTGACTGAAGCTTCTGACTAAGTGTTTATGGGATGAAACATTCATTTAAGCCAGTTATTTCCTAACAATCCATCTGTTTGCAACAGTTACTTATTTAAAAGCTATGCTTTGTTCTTCAGGTGCTACATATATCCAAAAGGAAGTGCCAGGACAGGAAGAAGCACACAGCACTCAGTTCACAGAGTGGGGGTAAGTATAGGGTTAATTAAATACTTAAATGGCAAGTATAGTGCGCTGACACCTGCCATGAGAGAATTTCAAAGACAGTCACAAAAGACAAAGCACTGAAGCTTCACTAATTTGCAGGGTCTGGCCTGTCCCTATGGCTGGCTGGAGCAGGGAGCCTGTGCCTGTGTGGTGTGCACAGCTGGCTCTTGGATGTGTTCCCACACATCGACACATCCCACACATTTTGGCAACAACTGAGAGGTGATGCCCACCCAATATACAGGGTTCACTGTGAGAACAAGCAGGCTGTTGATCTGTAATAAGTTTTCGTGTAAATCAAGTTAAGTGCACGCCTTGGAGAGGAAATTCAGTTGCTCATCTCTCCTAAAAAGGCACAGCAGCAATAGAAACAGATTTCACAGAGATTGCACTGTATGGAAATAAAATTTTATGGGAGATATGCCTAAGCTCTCAGGAGAGCTGTGAAAAATCTAAAGTCTCTGCTTCAGTGTATAATAGTGTACGTAATACAGTGATAATGTCACAGCTCCTTGAGCCTGGTGCTCAGAGGCAACAGCTAAGAGAAGTCCCCACTGAGACAATGACATAGACCACAAACAATCTGTTTGATATTTTCCAACCACTGTTTGGTAATTTATCAGTGTTCCTAATAATAGGAGTTTGCGAGTGCTCCTTATAACTCCTGGTCACATACAGAACAAATACTATGGAGTATAACTACTCTCTGGCTTTCTGAAAGCATCTGTTTTATAGATGAATGGAAAGAGAGACCTGCTGGCTCCCTAGATAGAGAGAAGGGTTTTTTTTTAATTTTTAAAGAAAGAAACAATTTATTATTAATTTTAGTCAGATAACTGAGCTCAAATGTAACATCTTTCATGAGGTAATTAATAGATTAACAATGTTCCTGAAGAAAAACAACAAATGCATGCTTTAACAAATAAATTAATTTGGTCTTTTTAAACCACAGAAGTCTGGTAAAGCCCACTGAGCATCTGTGCAGTCCACTGTTCTCATTCTCTGCAGTGCTTGCTTCACTTCCTACCAGAAGTCTTTCCCAGGCACTTCATTTTAGCTCTATAGTTGTGAGGCATTTGTGAGTTTTCAAAAACTGTGTCACTGGATGGATCTTTAACCTGTCTTTTTAGTCAATAGGCATCTGAAGTGCACAGTGAAATACTTAATGTGGCCCAGCAAAATAAAACATAAATTTTCACTTAAAATTATATATGACCCAATTCTTTGCTTGCAAAGAAGGTCATAGTTCTGAGTGGATTTCAGTTGGAGACTCCCAAGGCACTAGGAGTTTTGAGCTAAGACTTACCTGCATTTGCCCCTATTCCAACAGCACTCCCAAGTGTAATACATACAAGCCCTGTTACAGGAGGTCCTACAGCTTTGCCAGCTGTGTGGCAACTGCATCCAGTCCCTTTTGGATTTTGACCAATACATTAAATTCTGTTTTGAAGCAAGAGAGTGTTAAAAATCAGCTTTACAGGAGGGAACGGAAAGAGCAAATACTCCTTTGCTTTGATTTCTGGTATGAAAAGTAAACTTCAGTCCACAGAATATGAGTGAGAGCTAAGCATTCTAGATTGGATTTCTCTCAAGCCCCAAGAGAGTTTTTTGGCTGCCAGTGATAAGAACTACAGAGTTTCAGTGCCTTCAAATGAGTTCTTTCCTCCAGGGCCATGGACAGTTTCACCAGCTAGCCTGAAATGTGGCATGAAGGTTTCAGTCTCTTCCACTGAGAAATGATGGACATCTTATACTTAAGTACTGGATATTTATTGCAGTTTCTAAAACTTAAGCCAAGAAAAAAAAAAAGTAATTCTTCTCAGTTACAATACTTACGAGTTTCAGTGTGAAATCTGAGCCTATTACAGTGTATTGTAGCAAAAGAGAAACCAACCCTTATCCTAGGGAGGTCCCAGGTTTGTATTTATGATTAGATGAAAAAGGGAAGAAGAAACAAACCAAGGAGAGGAGGATGAAAGAATAAGGTTTCGGGGAAGACAAACATTGTGTGGGTGGGGAGGAGTAATTTCATCTCCTTGCTCAGCTGTAGTCTAGATTTTTTAAATCTTATCAGCTCACCATGTCTTCTTTTTAAGTTAACAGTAAATCTCAAAATGACTTTAGTGATTGCAAGATTAGGCCTACTGTTTGCTAAACGTTAAAAGCTAAGTCACTTGAAAACTGATTTGAAAGCTAATCATGGGGGTGCTAGGCAGAAAGCTTTCTTTCACACTCCTAGGTTTCAATTCTTGGAGGGAAGCAACAGTAAACTCACTTTGAAGGCCTTATAAAACCTGTCCCTACAAAATTGTTTTTGCTTTCCTCTCCCAGGCAATATGATTCAAACAAACCACATCATACATTCCAATTCCATAAAACTGAAAAAGAGAAGCCTTTCAGAGAATTTGGCACAGCTTCTGCCACTAAAATTGTAAACTCACATAAAACTCTGCCAAAATATTAATTTTGAAATGCTTTTTTAAGCCTTTGTTGATATCACAGCATTTTATCAGAATATAGGTTTCCTCTTCTCTGGCTCTCATGGCCACACCACACTACTTAGCAGGCTTTAAACAAAGTAAGGAAGGCAAATAAACAGACTTGTGGAGGAACAGATTATTTAGCTGAGATTTTAATTGTGTTACTGAACCCCAGTGAATGGAGGCAATACTGCAAGAGCCAGTAGCTGAAGTGCTGCAAGGGTAAGCTCTACGGTTTTCATCGCATCTTTGAAGGCCTTCCTCTTCACCTGTACCAGGACTGATCATAGATTAGGGAAGAGTCCGGGCAGGACTCTAGGGAGCGGAAGCAGCAGTAGGATACTATGAACATAATCTTTTTTTTTTTCTAATTGAATTATTCCATTCAAAGCCTTTCTACTGCTGGAAAAGAAAAATAAAACAAATAATACCTCCTTATGTAAGATAAAAATAAGCATGGACATATCGTAAACAGAATCTATTTAAGGAAGTCTGCATGCTTTGAAAATTTTGTATTTCAGATTGCAAGTGATATGATAAATATGTGATACGTTCAGCACATGAGTAGATGCAACCCCAAACTGAATCTTCAAAGGAAGCATGAGAAAGCTTTAAAGATGACAAATGGTTATATCCCTTCCTCCTGGTTTACTGATGGAATGCCTCTGAAGCCATAGGTCATTCTGTGAAAGCCTTTTACTAAATCTGAGAGATCCTGCCTGCTGAGGGTCACTTAAAGAGCTCTGCCCTTCTGCTTAGGGACCCCAGCATCTGTACAGTCTTTCATCTCAGCACAACTGCAGATACAGGGATTTTTAGGTTAGCACCGCTGTACTCCCTATAAATCATTCATCTTTGAGTCCTTGCTGAGGATTGATTGAAGGCACAGCAGTCTGGCACATAAAGCATATATGTGTTTCTGTATTTTTCAGACCTGTGATAAGTCAGAGTTGAGATAAAACAATAGCCATTAGCAGTCACCACAGAGGCCCTAACTCCAAGCTTTCACTGGGACAGTGATGAAATTGTGTGAAACCAACAGCAGCAGCCAGCAGATATTTGTTGAAGAATGGAGACAGCATTTAAATGTGAAACCAAAGCCTCAAAATAAACAAGAAATTTGGTAATCTTCATCCCTCTATCTTTTTGTTTCTCTTAGTTCATACCCATGACTGTGGACAGGACCCCTTATGCTCAGTCTCTGGATTGAAGCCATGTCAGTGGGTGTCTGTTACCCAATATAATTCAGTAATAATAAAAGAAAGATCTAGTACCTTATCAACAGCCACAGTCCTTAAGTCAACCACGAAACAACACTTGCCAGAAACAAAATGAGCTGTACTGCAGAGAGGCCTCCTGTCTTTAATAACAGCAGCAGAAAAATTTCAGGACATGGGAGATCAGACAAGATGCCATCCCTTTTAAAAGCAAATGTTCTCACTTTCCAAGCTGAAGTAAAGAAACACCTGAGGATTTTGCTATTTCTTTGTAAACACAGCAGAGCCTTCTCTTTGCTTCATACTTATAATCCCCAGAGCAGTTGCTCCCAATCTGGAGAGGAATTTTTATGGACCTGATGCAGACATACCCATAGCTACAGCTTTGATGGAGTGTCAAGGCTGAACAGCACTGCTGTGGGGGCGAGGGATCTATTTTAGCTTATATTGTGTTATAATATAAAAGCTTTACTTCTCAGTTGAACTGGCCTCTGCCCTTCCTCTGCTGCCCTAATGTCACTGCTGGTGGAACTGCACCCATTCTTCAGCAGGTCTCTGAGGCATCGCACTCGTCTAATCCTGCTCTGAGCAAGTCTGTGCAGCATGGCACCAATAACCCGGGCAGCTGTCTGGATTATGAGCAGTACCTACAAGACGACAGTGTTGAGAAGTGACTTCACTAGGTCAAGCATTGTACAAACACACGGTAAGAGACAGAGCAGCTTAAATAAACAGGGAAAAGATTGAGGAAATCCTCATTTAATCGGTAGAGAATAGAAGCACTGAAATTCAGTGATTTATTTCACACTGACAACAGGAAATACAGGTATCAGAATTCCTGTTTGCTGCTTTGAATATCAGACAAGTCTTCATCACCTTTCCTCACACAATCTTAAAAAAAGATCACTTTGAGCTTTAGGAATTCACACATGAGATTATTTGGATGGTGAAGCACATCTGCAAATGCTAGGATGGGACAGTCTGGCAGCAGAAGGCTACCTGGGTGTCTTGTTTTGAACGACAGGTGTCTGCTAAGGAAGGCAGGAGCCTCCCTTGGAATGGCAGATGTGACCTCCCTTCCGTCTGAAATTAAGGGGCTTTTAGGCAAAGATGTGGGAAATAGGAATAACAGTTCTTTACTATTAAATATATATAACCAGTCAAACAAAACAACAACAACTATGGCAGTAACAGCAATCACAAACCCAGTGCCAGCCTTCCCGGCTGTCGGGCCCTTTCCCCTCGGGTGCAGTTCCGCTCGCAGCCGGCAGGGGCGCTGGCGGCTCCCGGTGAGCAGGGCAGGTGCGATGGTTCCCCCGCGGCTGCAGGGGGCGCTCCGGAGCGAGCTCGGGGAGCACGCGGCACCGGTGCCCTGGGATCCCAGGAAGGGATGGGACAAAGGCTTCACAAACCGCTGGGCAGCCGATCCCGGTGTCCGGCCGGACTCTCGGGAACACCAGGCTGGAACAGCAGGCTGGAACGGCAGGTACAAGCACAAATCCCGGGTGGCAGACGAGGTGTATCCAAACGGAGAACACCTCTGGGGGTCCGGGCAGGCAGGACGAGCACGGCTACAACGCAGCGAAGGCTCGGAGCAACGGAGGGGTAGGGCGGCCACAGCCCGGCTCCCAGCGGGGCAGGGAAGGTGGGCTGGGGATCCTGGGATTTCTCTGGCAGAAGGAAAAAGCAGCCGAAGGAAGCAGCTTCCCTCTCTGTCCAAACAGCCAGGGACTGACTGACCGCACACCCAGGTGAAACAAAAGAGTAGCCAGATGCACCCCTCCCCCAGTGGCTAGGTCTTTGTTTTTCTTAAGTATCCAGCAATTTGTCCCCCTAGCAACACGTATGGGGAAAATTCCTTTAACAGAAAAAACAAACCAGGAGAGCTCCTAAAACCCCAACACTGGGCCTATCTAGAAAGTGAGTAGGGGATTGTTAGAGTGGGCTTCTTGCCTGTCCTTGCTGGTAGGACATCACTGCCACTTCTTACCCAAGTACAGTAGGAGAGTAGCTGGTTAGTATTGGAAAGGACAGCAATTTTTGGTGACATTAGAGATATCTGCAGCCCACTCAGCTGGTTAAATGGGGACTCTGATTGTGCTGCAAGGCCCATTACAGGAAACCTGTGACCTTTCTGAGACACCACTGTGAAAATCTAAGCCCCAAAGGAAGTTTGTAATCTTCCAATCAGTGATCTGTTTTAATCACAATTGTTTTTGTCGCTGCTGCTGCTTCTTCTGTAGCAAGGGCATCAGACAGCACAAAGCATGGTCAACTGTTGGGCAAATGATACTAAAATCACCTGATTGCATCCAGCCTTGATGTTAATATTGCCAAATGCTGGTAAATCACCCTGAGTCACCTCATATCTGTTGAAGAGCAGCAAGGAGAGCTATGCTCTTCCAGCACTGGTCAAGAGGCTTTTTTTAAAAATAATCAAAGCATTGTTGCTGCAAAAGCAAACATGTCTGTCTCTGGGCCTTTCAGTGGGATACTGTTCAGATTGTTTCAGTCTCCCCTGCTTGCCTCCATGTGGCTAAATTTTGAGGCAATGATCTGCAGTCTAACAAACAATAAAAATCAATGCCTTCACCTAATGCTTTCATTTCATGTGCACAGAGGCCCAGATTTCACTGCTGACGGATTAAATGTGGTGGTAAAATGTACAGTGTTGTGGTTCTCAGTACACTCATAGCAACCCTTTGAGGAGAGAACACTCACAGGGTGGTAGTGTAGATGTGTTTAGGAAGAAGCCTGGTATAGACTGTTTCACCTTCTGCTTATGCCCCTGGAATAATTCTGCCTACTATTATTTAAAAGTAGAAATCAGCTTACATATTCTGTTCTGTAGGGGCAATTTTTTTTCCCTGCAATGCAAATATGCTTTAATGTCAAGAGGAAAATGACATGCAGAGGGAGAAGGGCCAAAACAATCATCCACTAATTTTATGCCATGGTGGGTCTCCCAGTTCCCATTGGTCAGCCCTTCTCCTCCTTGCACATTGATAGCTTTAATTGAAGTGAGTGTAGTATGTTCATTTTTAGCATAAAGTAATGGGCTAACAGGCAGAGAAGGTCAAAGTAACTTTAGGCCAGTCAGGAGAGGATGTATTTAGACATCAAGGACACGTACATAAAGATCTGATTGTGTTTTCAGAAGTTCCTTTGATTTTAGCATCAGAACTCCTAGCCGTAAGACTGGAAAAGTGCACTATTTCTTTATCTAAAGACAAAATTATTGTCTTTAAAAAAGAAAATGCAAGGATTTGTCAAGTCAGCCCAGCAAAGTATTATGCAGCTCTGGTTTTATCAGATAATAATTTTTTGGCTTATATACTTGCACTTGGCTCAATTAAGCCATAAAGGCAGAACTTCAGTGAGATGCTGATGAAGCAGCTATATCCTAAAGCAAAGTTTGAAAGTTTTTTCAAAGCTTTCCTATAGAGAAGTTGACTCTGCAGAAGAACTTCAGTCCATGGAAAAGAATAGGCTTGTTTAGGCCATTTTTAAAAAAAAATTCTTTTACATTCAGTAAAAATGAAGACAAGAAGATTACAAAGTTCATAACAAGAAGTGTTCCTGTAGCCTATAAAGATGCCAAAAGATGTCTGAGAGCATCTCCTGCTGTAGTCTAGTGAGCAAAATATTTTCTGTATGATTCCTCAGTTCTCCTGTGAGAGATAGTACCATAATCCCACTGTCTACCATCTTCCATCTCCAGTATTTTCTTGCTGCAGTTGAAGCCTGTGTGAGTCTGCACTGGCAAGAAATCATACCGTTCAATTTAATTCAGCTGCATTTAACATAATCATTTACAGCAGATGTAATTCTTTATAGCACTATGTGCTATGGTCAAAATGGGTATTTAGAGCACTGGTTCCAGAAGCTGGCTCCTGTCCTGTGCATAATCTGTAGTTGTGCTCTAAGATTATGGTATTTTGTGTAATATGAATACTACCTAGTACTATGATGTCCTGTTAGTTCTAAGGATTCCTAACACCTTTCTGTTGCAATGAAGTAAAGATGAAAAATGATGCTGTATTTACAACCAATAGAACATGAATGCTTTCTGTTTGGTAGTAGCATAATGAAGCTCCTAAATCAGGGTCTAATTTTGCCATTACAAGTAGAGTGAACATACTATTACTGTGTGATAATACTGCAAGACGTATCTTATTCTTGAAGGAGCTTGACTATATATAGATCTGCACAATTTTTTCTATTATGAAAACAAGGCAGATAGGTTTGCTATGTGTATTCCTAAAGTTATGTGCTTAAATACTTTCTTGAAAAAAACTTAATCTTTAACATTTCCAAGCCCTCATAGTCTGTCTTCCTTCCTTCTTTTCTTCTTGAGAGAAAGAAATACATCTTTGTGTGTACTGTGCATATATGTATGAAAAATAAACTTCCTCACTGGCAAGTAAACCCAAGAACAATGTTGCTAGCAGCTGTTGTGCTTAAAGCCTAGTGGAGAACACTGTTCCCTTATGAGCTCTCAATGCTCTTCTCAACATCAGTAATCAATATGCCAGAACAATGTATTACGAACTCAAAAGCCCAGGCTAGGAGACCACAAAAGCTCCTCTGTCTCATGTGAGGGAACTGAAAAGAGGCTTTCATAGTGCTGGAGAATATGCTGGCAGACTGTGCCAGTTCAGAGCCCTCAGTGTTCCGGAAGATGTTTATGTACAAGAAGGGCAAATCTTGTCTAATCCTTGGTTCAGAAGCTACTATAACTGTTATTATTTAAAAATGAGAAGAATCATATGTATGTGTTGAAGACGACAATCAGATAATTACAGGCTACTCAGTGGCTGAGACATTGAAAAGGTCTTTGTGCTCCTTCCAGCAGGAGAAGGACATCTTATCTACTCTCACAAGTGAAAAGCAAGATGTATCCTTTAAAAAAACCCATAAATCTATTTCCTCCTATTTTATAAAGTAGTTATTTCTGTAGTCAATTATTTTTGCAAGCAAAAAGTTATAAAACCGAAGAGTTGGATAACAACAATGGTGTTTTTTCTTAAGGATGAAAATAACAACCTAATAAGCACCCAGTTCTCAGATTTTCACTTAGGTTTGTAACTGTCAAGTTGCTGAGAAGAGTTAAGCTTCCATTGCGTAAAATGGCACCAAAGTAAGAAAAAGTAACTTCTCACTGCATTGTCCATCTAAAAAGGAAGGTACCTACTTGGGTTTTCAGGAATTCTTGCTAGACACCACTGCCCTGCAATATGTCAGAGAGAGGAAGATCAGCTTGGCATATAGAATACTGGTTTTTGTAACTTTATTTTAAATGAAATTACATTCAGATACAGCCCAGCTATATTAGCAGACATTTAAACAAATGTTTAAAGCTAACTTCTATGATTAATCTCTTAGCTTCACAATTCTTTTGTCATTGATATTACAAGCTCAGACTAAATTCACTCTTTTGCATTACCCTGATTCAAAATCCCAAGCATGTTAAAAAAATACAAAAATGTCTAAAATTTCACTTTCCAACCTAACTTATAAGAATAATAAAACTACTAAAATGCTGTCATTAAAAAGCCCCATTGATATGATTTACAGCTGTACAAATTGTTTAAAACAAGCATTACTGGATAAGTGATCAAAGCAGTGCTAAAGATTTGAAGAAGTTTTCCCACTGCCCTTAAGCAGACTTTTCTGGCTAAGTTACAAATAAAAACCACTTTGAAAATGTATTCTTAAATTCACCAGAATAAAAAAAAGCCCAAGTGTGCCTGAGAGAAAAGAGAAGGCCATATTCTATAGTGCATATTCACACTCCAAATTCCCAGAAATACTACCGAAACCAGGGATTTCCTTCCCTTTGATGTGCTTGATATTTGTCTAAGACCTGCACAGAAAATTAGAAAGACATCCTGCACCTGACAAGGTGAACAGTCTGCATGCTGAAGAAGAACTGAGTACTGCTGAGTAAGGCAGCTGAGGTGAGGTATGGCTTAAGAGCAATCTGGTTAAGGCAGAGTATGTGTTTTTGAAGCTGTTACTTTTGCTTCCACTTCAAAGCACTAGTGCACTACAACGTGTTTAAGAGCTTTAGTTAAAAAGACCTGGTGGAGCTGGAGCTGGTTCAGAGATAAACCTAAAGGAATTCATTACAATAGCTAGAAAGTCCCTCAAAAAAACCTCTGTCGATTTCATACTCTTAACGGTATTCAGTCTACAGCTCCACACATATATGTATTAACAAGGTAAACAAAAATGTTAAGCACAGCTTTCTCAAAATATCCATCCATTATTTGCCGCTTGTGAGCCACAACTCCTACTGTGGATCAGACATTAGCTGAAATTTTCAGTGAGTGTAGCAATATGCGGGCCTAGTAATTAAATCAGGTGCTTTCTTTGCAACAGATAGTCCTCTATCAGGCCAAATACTGCACGGTATTATATCGGCCTTAATCTAAAGGAATTTATGTGGCATTAGTTTGGATTTTTAAGTGAAGAGAGAATTTGGTCCAGTTTAGCACATTAAAATAAACTGATCCACAGCTTCTCTTTGAAGAATCAATAGATTAAAGACAGTGTTTTTCTTTCTTTTAAGATTAAAGATTGGCAGCACTTTCTGTATTTACTACTAGGAAAGCCCACTTACCCCATTTGGCCAGTTTACAATTATTTATCCTTTCCAGTGCTAAGAATTTCTAGGTTATTCACAGAAATACATCAAAGGTCAGGAAAGTGTAACAACAGATGCACCGTATTGTTGCATAAGCTTATGCTTAAAAAGACTAGAAAGTAGCTGGGCTCTGATCATTCTTCGGCTTGAAGCTGGAGTCTCCTTGGAGAGATCAGTTCTTCCATTTGTTGGAGTCCCAAGCCAGGAACCAGCCTGTGAATGTGGGGGGTTCATGCCCTTGCTTCACAATTACAATGGGGGTTCCCTTATCTCTGCCAGAAGGATCTGTTTCGATATAGCGTTTGGCTAAAAACAGAGAGGAAATAAAACATGGAATATATTAGTTCATTCCTTTGGTATAAAAAATGCATTAAAATCCATAGTGAAAGAACATAGGGCTGCTATAATACAGTATACATTTAATTATTTCAAAGGCAATGAGATGATCAGGTAATTGCTGATTTTTCCCAGCTGGCAGTGAAGGAATTTTCCATGAAGTTAAAACAGAGGGATTGCTCTTCTGATCAGTTCGTTGCCATACAGGTGGGTTTTGCCTCTTAAACAGGAGAAAGCATTTGCTGGTGCTGTGAGGATGCACGAGCTTCGTTCCCATTTCATCCATGTAAAAGCCAGTGTAGTTTCCCTTGACATCCCAACATGACATCAATACAGAAACACAGCCAGGTAACCCTCGCTGCTCCAGGGAAATACATGCAAGGGTTTTCCGCACAAACTTCGTCAGAATAGCTCAGCTATGTGAAGTCACACCAAGGATGACACATGGTTTTTCAAGGAGGCACATGCCACTTAAGTTGTCTTGATTTGTTTTGTATTTGTTTTGTAATTGGAATTTCCTCCTGCAAATTTAACTTAGTGAAGGGTGGCACTAAAAGAACTTGCTGGCAATCCTTTCTCAGTATACATTATTGAGGGTGGAGGTTAGTAGGGACCTCCTTTTAAATTCCTTCTCTTTTCAGTGCAGTTACTTTTCATCAGGCTTTCCTACATATTATTTAAAAATCTCTGCAGCCCAATAATGCTATCTTGATTCATTTTATCCTTCATAAACTTACAGGGTTTTAAAGTGAATTTAAAGGTGAAAATAATCATCTCCTGTATTAAATCCTAGTAAGCTCAGTAACACTTATAGACACAGTAAACATAACTAGATTTCTTCTACATCATATTTTCCTCTTTGTTAAGTAATATTGATGCTACTTCACTCAGAAATCTGCCAAATTGATTTGATTTACCTGATTTAAAGGATTCCTGACGCTCAGTTTCATTAGCATCCTTCCCAATCCAGATGAAAACCTGCAAACAGACGAAAGATATAACGTCCCTGGTGTTATAAAGATATTGTGTACAGCTGGTAAAGCACGAAATAGTTGATTCCACTAGAAGAAAGAATATACACTATGAAAAGACTGAAGAGATACAGAGCTCTCACAAACCACAACTGATGTTTTTTTTCTCCCTTGTGAGAAAGTGTAGTTATGCCCTCTATGACACTGGAAGACCAGACCTTTATTCATTCTGATGAAAGGAACTCCAGTTACCTTTTCCATAGATATCTTTTATACTTTGCCAAGGAAATTGCTCTTTAGGTGCCGATAGTAGTACTGTCTCTGGTTTGAGCTTTGTGTGCACATCAACATTTTTGCTTTGTGATCTGTGCTACCCTGGGTGACTGCTAGATAGCCCAGTGAAAAACCCAACACCCAGAGCCTTGATCTGCAATCCCCCACATCCCCTTTTTTTTTTTCTCTGAGGGATTCTCTTGGAAACCAGCTACATGTCCCAAGACTTCTTGAGTCAGTATGTCCCAGCTATCCATCCAGCTCTTCCCCCACCATCTCCCATCACTCCTTTCCACATGGACCATGGACATTCCTCCTTATTTCCAAAAACCTCAGCCTTTTGTTCGTTAAGGGTTAGGCTGAAGAAGACAAATAGGGCATGGGCCTTCTCCCCTTTCCCTCCAAGAGGAGAGGAGGGGCAGAGACAATGTACTGTGAAAACAGATGCATTCCCTAAATCTGCAGTGAGTTTGCCTGTCATTCAAAAAGCTCTCCACATTTTCAGTTTTCAGTGAACTGGGAAACGATAGAGATTATTTCTGTCACCCTCCATTCAGTTTCTAGTATGGAGTAATTTTTGTAAGGGTCTAGTAGGTTTCCCCTTTCTCTACTAGGACTTTTTGTAGGTGCTCCTGCTACATGGATTTAGTGGATTCTAAATACCTTTAATGCAATAACTTTTTAAAAAAATCAATACATTTTTGTGATAAAGTCAAGAAAGCTATTAAGAACGCAAAACACTGCTGGGTCTTATATACTTGTGCAGCCTCCATTGGTTTAAATAAGAAGTGCCTGCCATGGCCTCACATTATGCTTGGAAATTCAATCTCACGTGTGCACACTAGCACGTCATATAGCTCAAAATATATAGCTCCTTTTGGTATAATTTAAAGAAAATAAAACTGTTTCCATTCTGTCAAGATGATTGTTCCTCCCATCTTATGAACTAAGTTATTAAGAATAAACTATCCTTGTTATCACAAAAAGCAGTGCTCAAGTACACAGCTCACCTGCTCCCAAGCATCCAGCAACATGACATCATCTTCAGCCAAATCGTCCTGAGTGAATTCTCCTGGGACCTCTTCAATCTAGAAAGGATAATATGTTTAGAGGGGCTTTTTTTGTTGTTTTCAATGATTTATCAAGATATACAATTTTGCAAAGACCTAAGATATTTTTATAATGTGCAGAGGCTGATGAACCCTTCTTTTCACTCCTACAGGATCAAGCCCTAAACTGATTTGATGAATGCATTAAGGCTTCTCTGAAAGAAAACAAATCACATAATGTCATGTCCTATAAAATCAGCTCTCCGTTTCTCAGAATTGGTAAGATATCCTAAGGAGAGGCAAAGACTTACACTGTAATTGTTGACTACTGTTAATTGGGACTGAGGTCTGCCAGAAGAAGGAGACAGGAACATTTCCATAGAGCACCTTGAACCAACCAAGCTGATATCAGCTGATACATTCATGCAGTTTACATTCATTAATTAGGAAAAGAAACTGCTTTGAATTCGCAGTGGGTGAGCCCAGTGATGAAACTCACATCCAACCAAGCTTCCTGGCCACTTGACAATGGGACATTACAGTTGACTAAGCCATTGAGGATTAGTCCCCAAAGAAAAGGCAGACTGCTTGCTTCTTCCAAGGATGTACATGCAGATAAAAAGGCAGTTTATTATTATTTGGTATGAGAAGGAGAGATAATAATGTAGCTAATGGTTCCAGCTCTTAAAGGATTGTCAAGGGTTTGGCTATGTGTGGTCATGTGGAGTGCTAAAGGGACGATAAGCAGATGGTGAAAAAGACATTCCTTTTCCCCACCCTGTGTTATGGTGGCCAGAAAGTCAGAGTGGTCTGACCTGCCTCTTCTGGGACCTCTCACGGTGGTGATTCAGTTACTAGAGAAATGCTACAGGAAAGAGGGGATTTCACAGAATTTGGAGGGAATTTAAAATAAAAAGTACGTCCATAGCTCCCAGCAGACTACTACAGAGAGGTTGGTTCCTATTACTGTATTTCCCAGGAGTATTTTAGAAGCTTGTTAGAATACACTTTGCTATTCTCCTAAGATTTTAAAGTCCTTATTAAAGGATCCTATTTGTTTTATCCCTCTCCAAATGACTGGGCTGTGCCTTAAGGAGACTTCCAGCTATGTCCCCTACCTAAAACTGAGCGTGTCCTTGCCAAATGGTGACACAGCATTGCCCTCCCAGAATACAGTAAGTAATTAAGCCTGAATCACAGACTTAATATCCAGTGCATAGCTCTGGGTGTTTCTGCCACGGAAGTAGGTCTTCCTAGCTCCTTGAGCACAGGCCAATACCTTAAAGGCATAATTACACATCTTAAATCTCTATGGAAAATTTCAGACTGCTAGAGATTTTTGGCAAGCAGCATTTATTTTCCTTGCCACCACTGTCAAATGCATAAGGGGCAAGGCACTGAGCTGCACTTCCTCAGCAAATTGATAGCAATCTGGTGATGCTCTGCAAGAATTAAATTGCTTTTGACTGGGAAAATACCTTATCTTTTTGCATCTGCAAGCCTCTATTTCCAGGCTGGAGCAGGCTCTGCATGCAAACTTCTGCTGTATTAATTATTCTGTTCATTCATTGCATTTTGACAGTTTAAAGCACCAAATGTCCACTCTCTAGCTCTTGCCAAGCCTGGCTAACTAAGCCAGTTCCCCAAATTCATTTAATGACCACTTATTTCCAAGGCAAAATACACCAGAAACTATATAATTAAACAGAGAGGAAAGTACCCATCATATACTCACAATAAATCTGCCAGTCTTATTAGAACAACCATACAAGCGAGGGGGATGATCTTCAGCCTTTGTCAAGAGTTGTGCTGAAGTCTGGTATTTTTTTTTACCTCCAAGTGCTTTCCAGAATTCCTCTAAAATACAGAATATATAATTTATTCACCAGCTGATTTAACATTTGATGTTTTAGCTTGTTAGATAGTGTTCCAGAAATTCCCAAACAATCTCAAAGATGAATGCATTTTCTTACAGTACTTCCTGCAGTTTGTCAAAATACCGATATCAGTCGCATACCTAGTGATGCCATGAAGATTTTTTGCCCTTTTCTTTTATACCCCTTTTACACCTTTTTATAACTTCTGTATTCTTAGTGCTTTTTGCCTACATTCTTGGACTTGTTTGTCAAGCTAAGAGATTAAACATTTTAGAAGCTTCGTAGCTAGGGATCAGTGTGCCCCAGACCCCAAGGTCCTCTCCAGAACACATTCTGTAAACCAAGATAGAACCATCCAGGGGAAGGTTCCTTGGGGAGGGGGGGCTCACTTGAGCCTCTCATTGGGGAATCTTTGATAGATATGCTAATTAGTAAAACCTATAATGTTATACCTGATCTTTTGGGGTATACTCAGTGGGGTGCATCTCAATGCATATGACCAGGAAGTGTGCACCTAAGGATCCTTAAAATAAATACCAAAGTAAAATCCCTTTTCCCCTTCTAACCGTGTTTGACTCTTGATTTTAAGACCAGGAAAAGGCATCACTAGAAAGATCATAGATTTTAGAATGGCCTGGGTTGGAAGGGACCTTAAAGATCATCTAGTTCCAATGCCCCTGCCATGGGCAGGGACACCTTTCAGTACACCAGGCTGCTCAGAGCTCCATCCAACCCAGCATTAAACACTTCCAGGATGAGGCATCTACCACTTCTCTGGGCAATCTGTTCCAGTGCCTCACTACCCTCACTGTAAAGAATTTTTTCCTAACATCTAATCTAAACCTACTGTCTCCCTGCAGTGCTCTGTATTCTCAGCTGTCTATTAGCAGCTACGTGGCCTCATACGAACCTGGTTCCTGGCCTTCATTAATCTTAGCAGTTTGGCATTTGAGAACATTGGCAATGTATTGAGCTCCTTGTTCCTCTTCTTTGCTTGCTCCTTTTCCTACCCAGGTGTAGCCAGAGTTGTTTGGCAGTTTCAGAACAAAGACATCATTAGAGTTTAGTGACATTGCGTCAACATCAACCTAGATTAAAAAAGAGATTGTTTTATTCTTCAAATTTTCAAATAATGTAATTACTATTTTGCATGTTTATATAAAATGTGTAGACATGTGTTAATCTGCTATGCTTTTGGTCTTCAGTTCTTCCCTAGTTTTATACTGATACAAATTAGAGAAGAACTTAAGTCAGGGAACTGACTTGCAGGGCAAAACTTGGGACTGTTTGCAGTAGGAAAGACCATCTCATAGGGGTTGCTGACTTCTTGTCTATTCTTTGTCAACTGACTGTTCACTGTGTGTATTCTTACAGTTCCTCTGAACGATGTAGACTGGTTCCAGCCAGCTACAGCATATTCTCTTTGGTTTATTGGGTGGGTTTGTCAACTAGAGCAGTGGATTGGATTTGGAGTTCTGTGTTCCAAACAGATGTGACTCCTCAACAAGATTAGTTAGAGGAGCTCATGGCAGCTGTATCATTTCCCACTAGGAATGGCTGGTTTACTTAGCAGGTGACCTTACCTCTGCAATCCTAGTAATGGCTGCTAGGTTCCTGCGGATTTGGAAGAGTCGTGTTGGTGGAGCAGGTTTCTGACCTTCCTTCTTGGATGTCCCATCCTTGTAGACAACAAGTGGTTTGTTTTTGAACAAGCTCAGTAAATGTGCAGGCTCTTTGCCTTGACTGACTCGGATCTGTACGTATGTAGAGAAATGCAGAAAAAGAAATAAAAGGACACAAGTGGTTATTTTTGGTCTTTGCTGAATAGCTTAGGGGATCTTAGCCAACAATGCTAAATATGTTAGCAAAAATGAGAAATAGCAAGCTGAGGAGATCTAAAAATATAGTTACAGACATATAGAGTTAGAGCATTTGTGAGATTTTTTTTGTCAATCACGCTGACACAAAGACGAGATTCAAAATTCTAACAAAATATTTAGCTGATTAAAATGGCTGCTATCTACTGTAATAAGAACGTCACTCATTTTCAAAAGAACTGTCATTTTATAGTGTTTTATAGAATTACTTAATTCTCCTGAAAAACTATCTTGGAAGTTTAAGTGCCCTGTATTTAAGCAGAAGAGAAAGTTTGTTCATTTTATTCATTACTTCTGTATGTATTTTATCTGCAAGAGGATGAAAAAGAGCAGCATAAATTTCTCATCCAGAAGATAACGTGGATGATGAAAATAAACTTCCATTACAGATGTAAAAGATGTTGTGCCATGAAGAATATGAAAAATGACCATTTTTAGGTTAATGTACGGTAAAAGTTATTTGTATGCAACCATTTAATCTTCCTTTGTAACAGTGCCACTGGCCAAGGTAGAGGGCTGCAAATCCCTGCCTTTCATTCCCAGAAAGAAAAGGAAAAAAGGGAATGAGACATGCTGTGTAGCCAGCAGACTAGGAGATGTGGAGAACCCTCAGTGAGGCCTGGGGCAGCTGAGAGCCAGGGTGCCCAGAGAGGTGGCTGCAGCTGGGCAGGAGCAGGTGCTTTTCCTGATTTCACAGGCAGAGAGACTGCTACAGTTCTCTGGTAAGGATAACCTAGGATACATATACTTGTAAGGGACGAACTGCAGCAGGATTTTACAAATGGGAAAAAAACCCTCAAACCACAAAAAAAGCCTCAAAAACCGAAAACCCAAATAAACTCAAAAAACCCCAGTTCCCCCAAATTGCAGTGAAACATTCCTGCAAGCCCAACTTTTTAATAGTCATTTGTACTGTTGTGCCATCTAGTGACCACACAAAACAGCACACTTAAAGCTTTCAAATAATGCTGATAGAGATGTTAGGCACAGGTAATATATTCTATTTATTTGCATAAAAATACACACATACATACATACATACATATGTGTATATATATGCATATAGGGATACGTACACATATATATTCCTAAGATCATTGCAGGCTAAAAGTACTTTTAGGTATCACATCTACTGCAGTGAAATGGATCTTCTTCAGCTTTTAAGCACTTTACTATTGCAGTTGTTAGTAGTAATAATGTTATTACTTTAAGATTAACACTGGCCTTGGGTATGAGACAGGACCACATTGTGCTGGACACTGTCCAAATATAGAACACACGTTAGGAATATTTCAAACAGTAATTATCTAAAAGTGTTCTAATCCTTAATATAATTTCAATCAGAAATCATAACTGATTAGAGGCTAAAAGTATGGGCTGCCATCTGAATTAACTGTACCTTGGTGGGTGGGGGAAGCCTTTTGCTTTTGTAAATAAGAAATGGGAATCACAGAATTATCTCCTGCTGCCTAGAAAATCTCTGCTTGTCCCTTGTCATCTTACAGTTCAAGCTTTTCTGTGAGAAGAGACCTCTCAGGTCTTCACCTACCAACCACTTCTCAGTAGGGATGTAAGGAGAGCACACCTAGTCAAGCTAAGGACTACCTTATCTACACACCCCTTTTATTTGCCAGTGTCCTGTGCCTTGCCTTGCACACCCCATTTCTGCAAGTGAGGATGTGTATCCTGCTTTCATGGAGCTGCAAGCACTATGGGATGGGAAAGCCCAAGTTACGTTCCTCACTGAGGCAAGGAAAAGTCAGACCCTGTTGCACAATTCCAGCAGGCTTTCCTCTTTTGTCTGTCATGTGGCTTTCATATCTCCCAGTTTTGGCCCTCTAAAAGTCAGGTGTCTTGTCTGGGCTAAAGATCACAACTTCCTCCATAATGAAAAGGAGACAGGGGAGCTCCCAAAGGGCTATTGACTTGTCAGAATCCTGCTTTGGAGTGAGCTGCCCTGGGACAGTCTTATCATTCCGTCTCCACTGGCCATGCATAGGGTCTGTAGGTCTTGTCAGGACTGAAACCTAATTTTAAAAGAGTGGAAATCAAAGGAAAGAAAAGGCAGTTTTAGGTTCTGGCATATCTGTGTTCTTTTAGACAGCTACATCCAGGAAGGATTATTCAAGTGGGCAATCTCTGGCACCTTTAACAGGATCCCATGGTGCTTGGCTTGATACAGACCTGAGCAATTGGCATTTCCAGTCTTTAAATGCTAGCTCCTCCTTTCAATTCTCATCGAAATTTGCATATATCACATGCTCTGCTTGATTTTATCCAAAAGACACAAACCTGCACAGCCTGATCACCTAATGACCGATCCAGCTGAACAGTCAGAAATGCAGAGGCAGTCAGTTCATCTTTTGTAGCGTGGGCTCCTTGCCTGAGGAAGACAAGGAGAAAGACAATGGTTAAATTCAGCTTCAGAATAACCCAGAGTTTATGCTGTATGACAAACTCACAGTGAACAATCTTACATTTTCATGTGTTCTACTCAAAAGGACATAAAGCCAACATAAAATAATATCCACACACTGCAGGCCTGTGCAAAGGCAACCAAGCATACCATGTATAGATGATCTGCCCTCTAGGGTAAGTGTAGAGGATAATGTAACAGTCACCCCCATAGAACTGTCCATATGTCTCAGGTCCCACAGGAACTCGGCCACTGCTTTCCACACGCCAGATCTGGGGAAACAGGGAAATCATTGGAGATTGCTGAATTTCATCCTGAGACTCTTCACAAAGCACTTTACTGTCTTATCCCTTGAGTGTCCTTTCTGTTCCCAAGTGTTATTGAATAGAAATAGGGAGGATTCTTCATGAAGGAGGTAGATACACCCTGCCCCCACTGAATGAATGAATGACAAACATCAACAAGGGACTACAATATGCTTTTCTTTGTCTTGATGCTTTAGTGCCACATGATCACTTCGTAATGTTATGCTGAACTTTCTTGACACCTTAAGGTGACAATATGACATGGCACAACATTATGATCCATCATAAAACTAATGTATCATTTTGGAGAGGCACGCTGCAGTAAGATAACACACTGTTAGGCAGATTTCTTCCTATTTCATTCACTACAGCCCAGTCCAGTCAACAATAGGCTGCTCAAGCCTATGGACCGTCCCAAGTGTGAGGTCAGAAACTAGAAAATACACCAATGAGACTGTAGGTATTCATCCCTTCTTTTCTTCCAGAAGCCCAACATGCAATTTTCATTCAACAGGCCATGTTGATACAATGCCATGCCAGCCCTGTGTAGTCCAAAGATAGTCCTGAAGTGGGAAAAAGATGGAGAGATCTAGAAAGACTGTACAGTAATCTTTCCTCTTCAAATCCAGGCTACTTGAGAGACACACTAGGGACAAAGAAGGTTCCTCTAGAAACCAGATTGGATACATACATAAAGACATAGAATGGATTTCTGACTCCAAGAGCAAGTCTTCCCATTCCAGATTTCAAGCTGATGTGAGCTTGAAGTTTCTTCTTTAGACTAAGGATCATATTTAAAGTATCTATTTACAAGGTATTGTGTAGAATGGGGAGTATTTCTGCTGTGTGATTTCTCTTGATGACTGGTACATCTTTCATAGGCACCAAAAGAACACAACCCAGCATACAGCTGATATTCACCGACTACTTCTAAGTATCTTTTCTGATGCTACAAGTAACACTTCCACTAATGTAGCATTAATGTAAACAACAGTATAAAAATTAAAACACAGAGTAGCAGCTTATCCCATTACAAGTAGCAGAATACATTAGTTAGATAAGATACAATTTATCACAACACAAACATTACCTCTACTTTCCCTGAACCGTCATCTACCATGTTATGCTGGGCAGACATTTGTGGAGACTCATGTAACTTGGTAGCATCAAATTCAATCTGCTCGATTTTAGCCACCCTCTCTGTGACATACACTTTGCCGAAGCCATCGCTTTGATCTTTATCCTTCCAGTCTTTGAAAAACTGTTTGAAAATTGGTGTTTCGCCTCCTTCAGGAAGGACTTGAATCTGAAATGAAGGCAGACACATCAAACAGAAGGAAAACAAAACTGGCACAGTTACTCAGAAATTTTCTAGGTTATATGTTAGTGAAATATTGCCCTTATGTCTTATAAGCCCTTAAAAATATTTTTTCTGGTGACTTAAAAAAAATGTCTTTAACAGAGCTCATGCTCTCCTGGTATCACCTCCATAAATAGATCGCACCTGTGTGTTAGCAGGATAATTCATCTGCTGTATGAATTGTTCAGCATTCTTCATGGCAGCTTTTCTCTCTTGAGGGTTAGCATCCTTGCCTGATTAAAACAGAAGGATAACAGTATGTGGGAAAGGGCAATAAGCTCACAGAACCTTCAAAAACAAGAGGTCCTGGAGCCAGGTTCTCTTTGACATTGCTCTTATCTCAGTCTTGAACAAACACAAATGCTGGACATGGCATGAGCAAGAAGATTCACATGAGGTTGAATGGCCAAAACAGTGCTTCAGTAGCTTTGAAAACAGTCAATTTAAAGGAAGAAAAAAAAAAAGAAAAAAAAAGGGAAAAAAAAAGGGAGAAAAAGGGGGCATTTTGTTTTGCTTAGTGTTTCTACAAGAATAAAAACCTGTTAATAAGTTAATAATACCTGCTTGGCTCAAGGTATCCTGGGTTTTTTCTCTTCCTTTGCTGGGCAGCAATATGGTCAATAAAGCTGAACTGCCTCCACTTCTTCAGGCAGTGCAAAAGAGTAAAAGAAACTCCTGTTTTGTCTGGCTGGGCTTTGCAATTTATCCATTTCCCAATCCACTACTCCTTGTTCAGCCTTGCTCCGTGTTAGACATCTCTGGAAGTCTCTGTGGGATGACACTGTGTACCAGGTCTGTGTCCCAGCAGGCTGCAGTGACTACATTCCATAGACCTCTTGGTCTAATCAGGTGCTCTGATAAGGCATTCATTGTATCCCATTTTGAATGAGACCATTGCCGAAGTAATTCACACTTCTCACCTTTAGTGGCCTGAAGATTGCCAGCAGAGATGACAACTGCAGTCTCCCGTGCAAGAGTGAGTCCAAGGGGGGTTTTTCACATATTATTTTTACTGGCAGTGGCAAAGTGAGGATGCACACAGGAGCACACAGGGCCACAGCCAAAGAGCCTAAATCATATTTTATTTATTTTATGCCTGAGCCTGTTGGCTTGGTTCTTCTGGAGCTGTCATATACAGTTACAATAGGGAATCAGGGGGTCAGCTAGACCATAGGCCATCTGAGCACAACGCTCCCCAAATGTTTTCTTTTAAAGGATGGTTCCCTAACTGCAAATAAAGTTTTCAAGCAAAAGGCTTACAATGCTTCCTGGGCTGACTTGAGAGGCTTGACAAGTGCATAAAGTAATTACGTGGTATTGCATGCAGTAAAACAAAACACAAATGCCACAGAATAATTAATAAGCTGCCTCGTACCAAAAAAAAAAAAAAAAAAAAGGAGGTACTTAGCACTGGATTTTAATGGCAGCACTACAACAATTCAGCTATAAGGTGTCAAGACCTCATTCCACAGTAGTAGTATTCTTCTTCAGGGAAACATTCGGACAAAGCAATTGCAGACTGATGATACCTCAGAGATATATTTACAAGAAAAAAAGAGACATCAAAGCATTTGCAAGCTTATGATTTTAGTTTATGCCTTGGACATGCACCTTTCAATTTCACACCTCTGTGGAGAGATCTACCCAAATGGAATGTTCAGTGTCCAGATTTTGTCCCAGAAGATAGGGATTTGATGACAATATACAGAAGTCATAGAATTATTTATATTTGCTTTGTACTTGCCACTTACATAAGCGTTTAATTTCCCAAGCTTACAGATGTCTCAAAAATAGGATCCTTAGAAAAGACTCAGTCTTGAGGCCCTTATAGAAGTGAGCAACCCTTGTTCACAGACTGCACCAGGCAAGAGCTGTGTGCAGGGCTCTGTGTCCAGCCAGTATTAAATCCTTGCTAGTGTCCCAAGGGTGTTGTGTCAACTCCTTAGGTATCTCTGTGTAGCTTCTGCATTTGCAATACAAGTAACCTCTTACCTTTCCACACAAAGATCTTCCTGGCAGCACCATTGTCCAAAATGAAGCACTCCTCAGACAAAAGCATAGCCATAGAGAAGGGGTTTTCCTCTGCTACCACGGACACTTTCATGGATCCACTTGCATCTGACACCTAAGAAAACAATAATTTCAGATTTAGATCAACTCTGGCTTTTACAGCCAAATTAATTTGTGCTCCCAAAAGTACTATAAAAATCAGTTGCCATTCCTATATAACTATATGGCTATATGAAATTTGTGTACTGCTGGAAAGTAAAGTAGGCTAAGGATTATTATTTTTTGTTTCATTTCATTTTACATCCAATAGAGGGAGATATAGTGTTAATTTTAGGAAGTTTGTTGGATCCTTGACTCACAACTTCTTAAAATAAATCTGTTTGTCTTCCACTTCCACTTCAACAGCTCAAAGTTAAAAATCTGTGTTTTCTTCAGCCCCCCCTACATGCTCGGCTGAACTGGTATAGTCCCTGCTGCCAAGCAACTCACACGGAAGCCAAAGGTACATGTACATGCTGAACAACAGCACTTGAAACTATAATAAAATAGTCCTACACTGACACTAACAGGTGAAATGCCTACATTTATAACCTACTGTTCTTTAATTGGAAACTCTAATGTAAGACCTGTTGCAGAATCTGCTTTGTAACCTCTACCACCACCATAAGTTCATGTAGACCTTCAAAACCTTTTAAAAATCACTCCTGTATAGCTGAAAAGACCAGTTGTTAGTAGAGAAAATAGATTATTGCTATTGTAATTACTTTTCTAGTAGTCCTTATTTCCTTTCATAATTAAATATTAATTTTAAATATGCCATTATATCTTACATTTTATATTATGGAAGCACAAGGAGGAAATTACCACTGCACACAACAAATAAAAATCAGCTATTATACCTACTCTGAGGGCTCACCATAGACCCATCTCCTGCCTTTGACATTCACTGTTATCTTGCAACACATTTAAATCTAGCTAGCAGAGCTCTGTTAGCAGGACCTATGTACTTAGACTAACTTATTAGATATCCACAGAAAGTTCAGAGAGTTTTCAGGATTCAAAAATTCACTTTCCCTTCTCTAGTTATGTTTTACTACAATGGTCCTGATCATCTATGCAGGCCTTCTTCTTTTGTTTTCCATTTTTGTTCCCTTAAACCGCTGTTAGGAAGAGAAATATGCACCAGATTTTTGGTATGAAAGGAATAATTAATGTGAACTAAACACAACACATAGACAACTATGACAAAAAACGGCCTTGTAACAATGATCACCACATTCAGGCTTCTTGTAAACCCCAGGTACACCTATAGGTAGTGGAAAAATCATGTAAGAGGCACGTAGAGAGGCGGCTCTATCCTGTGGTCGGTGTGGTGCAGGAGCTGCAGAGAGAGTGACTGATCCCCTCTCACACTTCACTGCAGCTTCAAAGTCATTGTAAACAGCACCTAAAAAAGGTCACACACATGGGGATCCAGTAGCACTCCATGCTGCCAGAGTGTTGCCCCTTGTTAGCCAAATCCTCCTTGGTAAGCGATGATGGGGAAAGGAATAAAGTTATAGATATATAAAATATAATGTAACTGTCTGTCTCTTAAAACTCTGCTACGAATAACTAAACCATATATGACTATTAAAACTCTTCCTGTTAGAATTAAGAAGACAGGATGATTTTAGAGCAGTTAGTTCTTCTTTGACCTGCACTGAGTGGTTCATAGGCCATGCTTGTTTCCTGAGTAAACAGAAATGTAATCCATTTTTTTTCCCCTCAAATTACCTGGACCATCTTGATTGACATCCTTTGAGAAACTTGTCCATTGGCTGCAAATAAACTAAAATAACAGCCATTCTGTAAATGAAGCCAGAACTCCATATATGAGGAAGGAATGAATGAAATCATGACTACTGTTGAGCATACCTAACTGTAAGTAAATAAATAACTAACTTACCATATATAGTTTAGCACTTCTCCTGTTTGTGATATCAGCCAGCTCATCCTCATCATCACCACATTCAGGCAGCTCTGGCTTGCTCCCTAAAACCTGTATAAGGGAATAAAATTCAAAGCAGAGAGAGTAGGTGCAGTAGCATAAATGCCTAATGTATTATAAATGCCTAATGTAAATATTGATGTATTGTTGCTGTAATCGAATAATTGGGATCATCTTTATATATAATACAATCTAAAACCAAACTCATGGTTGACACAAACATACAGATAATTTTTAAAAACTATGTCAGATCTCCAGCAACATTATACCTACATGATTTCTTTTCCACAGGTCAACTTGCTGGTTGTCTATACTCCACTAAATACACTTAGAGAGGTGTATGTGATCCTATTCTATGTGTGTGTTTACATGTCTGTCTTCCCTTTTTCTTCCCAGTAACTTCTAAACTGTTGACAAGCACATCTTATAATTTTTGGAATGACATTACTCTTAAAATGTTTAACAATACTAAAATTAAAACCGACAGAGTGAAATATATTAGTTGACATTATGAAGTGTTTCCATTAACAGTATAAAATATCAGATTATGAGTACTAATAATCTTAAAAGTTACAGATTCTTAATCTCATTTTAAGGGGAAAAACTTAGCTAGGGTCTTGAAAATAATTTATCGTGTGAGGAAAATATTTTCTTGCTCTACCACTAGAATATCAATTTTAACACTGTGGTAGTTTTACACCACGGGCAGTATTGTAACAACTATCACTACAAGAAATGTACAGAGGTTCATCAAGAATATGTTAGGTCAGGTAGTCTTTATTAAATCCTAGTTACCCTTTCTTAATGATCTTTCCTTATTGATTCATTTATGGCCAGATCCAAAGGTTACACACAGAATATTATGGATTTCTCTGAAATTATGTCCCAGAGTGAAGGCAGTAATTGATATGTCTGAGAGACTAAATATTAACATAAAGTACAGGGGCAATGCCAGCCTTCCTATGAACTTGTGCATTTTCTGTATAACATGCTATGCAGTATAACATGGAGACACGTGCAAAAACACTGTAAATATTTGATAATGGGGATGCCCAACAAAGCATACAGCTGCAAAGAATATGGAAAGAAAAACAATATAGAATAAATATTTAATAGAAATCTGCCATCTGTTGCATATTCTGACCTGGTAAAGTCAGTAAAATAGTAAAATAAAATAAAATGAAAATAGCCTTTTCAAGTGTGATTTTTGCAGTTTAAGCTAAAAAATTTTATCTGTGACTCACTGAAGACAAGAAAGCAATGCCCTAAGTGTTTAAGAAAGATGTTACCCATAGCTCTTCAGTATCTAGCAGTCAGCATCTCATGAATTTACACTACATGGCTGCAGATTTGCTACCGTGTAGGCCAAGTCGGGCTCCATGTCCACAGCAGAGTGCCACTGTGCTGCTGAATGGCTAAAACAGTGTGCACATGTGGTTTATTGGCACCGGCTTTCTAAAAATGTTTCCCTTCCTACCTGTCTTTGTAATGCCAGGGTCACAAAATTGCCAAGTAACAGGCACACATCTTTACCTTAACAGACACTGAACAAGTCTGAGGGTTTTATAACATTTGACTTCCAGTAGCAAATAAGAGGGTAAAAGAGCCCTGTTAGTAAAACTCTCAGAAGTCTGTACTAGTTCTCTCCTTAATTACGCATTTACAGGAAAAGAAAAAAAAAACACAAAAAAACCCCAACCAACCAAAAAAAACCCAAAACAAACAAACAAAAAACAAAAACCAAAAGAAACAAACAAACCCCACAAAAAATTTGATTTCTGACACAGTTAAAGTCAGTGTTTCCCCTTGCTGTGCATATAGAATACCTGTGGCACCACAATGATTTTGCAGCATCTTTGTAAGTCATGCAGAGTGATATAAAATGCCTTTTTTGTTGTTGTTGTTTAACTATGCAAGTATCATTCTGAGTATTTCTAAACAAATAGTGCCTGTTGGTGTTTGTGAAAGCATCTTGACAGAAGCAGCCTCTCTATTCACAGCAAGGTCTAGGTGCTGCAGTCTGGCAGCAATTCAAGTAAGCAGTCCCTCTAATTTAAAAACTGGGCTTTGAATTTGGGCCCAGCACAGGTTAGATTGCTGACCTGACCTGTTGTTGTCTTAAAACCAAATGCAGAAACATTTTTCTGAACTAGATAGAGAATTATTGTCAGACTCACAAAGTTTGGTCTTAGGAAATCTCAGTGCATTGGTACTATCCAGGGAGCGGGGTCAGAACCTCCTTTGCACAGGTACAGTTAGAGGCATGAGATGATCTGCCCTGGAAAGGGTAGAGGCATTATGGTTCCAGGGAGACCCATCCACAACTCATTAAACAGCAGCTTGCACAGCAGCTTCTCCAGCCAAAGAGAGCTTCTCAAGCCCTGTGCTTCAGCACAGGCAAGCAGAAAATACAAGTGACTAATTTCTGTCATTCTTTTTCTCAGAAGAGCCCAAAAACAAATGAAGAAGGGCTTTGAGAGTGTCCCATTCTCCTGCATTTTAAGTCACAGTTGCTTGTAGATCCTTCTACAAGCATTGTGGTGACCCTTTTAAGAAGGACACACTGCGCTTCTCTTCCCACCAGGTAAGAAAACACAAGACTTGTGAGGAGGGCTGTGCAGCCAACACAGCTGTCAGAAAATGCCTTGAGCTGAATCCCTAGTGGTACCTGCATGTGTTGTTACCAATACCAGAAGATGATACAAGGTTAAAGTACCTAAAGCCTGTGAAGGCACCAATTGTGAAGACATGTAGCATATATATATATATATATATATACGTATATACTCAATATATGAAGTGATATTGTATGAAATATATATAGTCAGTACACATCTGTATTGCTAGGAACAATTTATGCAGTTTCCAACATGCATTTGTTTCCAGTTTGTCTTATAGACTGGAGGAAGAGACAGATCATGGAAGGAAAAATTCTGCGCTTAAACACGAAGCACGAAAAAATGCTGAAAAAATGTTGAGTCCTTTCCCAAAGAAATGCCTTCTGGTGAAGTTGTCTTTTCTCCTCCTAAGGCAGATTCCCATGCTATGTCTCCACATGTCTATGTCTGCATGTTACAACCATAAATAGTTTTATCAATAAGATTACAACAGTATTTAAACAACAGCTAACTGCTATGCTGGAACTGGGTTGTATCATTACCTAAGCACATGCTGGCTGAGCTCCGGGACACCTCCCTTTCTACAGATAATTCTCATGTGATGGATCAAAAAGAAGACAAGTCACACCAGCTGAGACTGCAGTCAAAGGCTCCCAAAGCTTTGCAGCAAGGTACCCCAATAAAATGATTTATACCAACAGACCATTTGAAGGACATTGGGTCTTCTGATACTTCACCTACATACACTCCTGGTTTCACACAAATCTTGTGGTAGCTATATACACAGGACTTAGCTCACATCATCCTCTCTGTACAGTCAGGCAGCTCCTCTGGGTCTTGACACTGTTTGGCCCAGTGTACTGACAGCCTTAGGCTGGCTCTCCTTTTTGCTCTGAGGTGTGAGACCCTGACTTACAAACATGCCCAGAACTCAGACCCACAAATCCACCTTAGACACCTGGAAACAGCAATGCCCTCCTGGGGACACAAGACAACCTAGCCACCCTTTTCCCCAGATGTCCAATCATATCAGCAATCTTCAGCTTTACATCTCATAAATACACAGGTGCATACACAGGCCTTGAAACCACTTTTTAAATCATCATCATTATTATTATGTTTATCATATTATCATTATTCACTACTACAGTAATAATAATATAAAGAGTAATTAGAGGCCCTGAAAGCACATCCATGCCCCATCTTCTTCATTCTTTGGGCTTAGCATTGTTTTAGCAAAAGTATTCATTAACTCCATACCTTCAGATCTTGTCTGAAGGTGTATAACAAGAAGTCAGCCTGCATTAATCTTAATATTTTGGGGTTTTTAAGCTCTGTGACACTTTTGTGTTGACACTCTTAGGTTAGTACAAGAATACCATTATGCAAACCAACAGAATATCTCTTCCTCTACAATTGCTCAAGTTCGCTCTTGTAGTAAGTGCAACGTAGCTTATCCTGCCTGCAAAACCTGTTTCATATTTGCATGTGCACAAGCTCTTCTCTGTGAATATCTGCACCCCCTCAGAGAAGTGCAAAATACTGAGCCAATGTTTTTACTCAGAGGTGAAACTCCACCCTTAAAAAAGAATAGAAGAAATCACAGACAAAATGTTTTTAATCTAAAAGAATGTGACAAGGTAAATAATTTAAAATAAAGTAACTAGAAGAAATTTGGCAAATATTTTCATCATAACTGGAGAAGCCAGCTCTGCATCATAAAATAGTTGATATTGATTTAATGGGAGCAAGAGGTTTAAGGAGTTCAGTGAGGCTGAAAATCCACCTAGGAAAACAATACCTGAAGAACATGTCAAGTGAAGGTTAATTAAGAGAGAAAACCGGTTTTATACAGTTTAACTTGTGTACACTAGCATTGTGTTTGATTTTCTTCTTCATGTACACAGTTTGGGTTAGGTTTCTGGGTCTGAAACTGAACTGTTTGTTGTGGCTGTGATCCTGAATGTCAGATCTCAATACCACTCGAATTCCCATCTTTACATGCTAAGAGCAATAGAAAGAAAAACAAGAAATTTACATAGCTCAAAGCTGTCTAAATGACCTGACAGTTTATTTATTACTTAATACTTTTGGAAAACAGTCAGGGTAGTTAGTTCATCATTTACTTTCTTGTATGGTTTGACATAAGCAAGTATATCCTGGTCCACAACTTCAAGGCACACATGTAGGCTGTGAGAAAGAATGAAGCCACTATGAAAGTCTGAACAGATGCAGTATGAGCTCATTGGTAGATAAAGGCTTAGACTTTTGTTAGCCTTCAAAGCAGAGAAGAATATTACACGGAACAGCTCTGAAATAAGTATTCTCTCAAGTATGTACTTGAGCAGCCAATAAAAGGAAAAAAATCCATCAGAGAGAGGAAGGGATAAACAAGATGCAAGCTAGTAACCACCTGGCTGACCCTGGGTACCAGTGCAGAGGATCATCAGGCAAAGGTGGCTTTAGGGCTTTGGTGCTAAAGTAGCTGGCCACAGCTTAACTTCTAATTGTTTTGGGTTACTGGTTCCTCTGCCAGAGCACAACCGCTGCTGATGAGATTCTGTGCCAGACAAAAATGACTTTTGACATTGGTCAGATTATGAATAACCAAATATGCTTATTTTAACTGGTTATTGTAGCCTGGAACGCTTCTCATCAATTTGAACAAACATTCATTGTCTTACAAAAAATTACACTCCCAATGGGAAAAACTTCTCCTTTCACTGAACTGCTCACAGTGTTTCTGCCTGAAATTGCCTCTCACTAGCAATTCCAGGAACAACAGATCTCATCACATGCTCACCTTGAGCAGACGACCTCCCACCCTCCTGAGCACAGATTGAAAATAAGATGGAAACAGCCATAATGCACTGAGAAGTGGGCAAAAGGATGGTTTATGGCAACAAATGGTTCTGGAATGCTGTTAATTTCTGGGTGTTTACCATGTAATTTATCAAAAGGACTTTCTGGAATTAAGGTCTAAATCTGATCTGTATGAATTCAGATTGCTATAAAACAGCAAAACACATCAGCTGCTCATGGCACTTTTGATGCATAAATTATGGCCTACACTTTTAGCCAGTTTCTGTTGTCTCAGGAATTTCAAATGAAAAGCATAATTTTTTCAAAGCTCTGTGCTTAACTACCTAAAAATAGGCCATTAGGCTTTGGCAGCTTTTAATAAAATATTTCAACTTTGCATATCTGTCTGGGATAATTTGAATATAAAGCCTTTACTCACATGATAACAACATTCTAACATTAATTGTCTGTTCTGTGAAACTGGCCATGGATAACATACTCACAAAGAGGTGTCTAGATCAGTCTTAAGAGTACAAATTTGATTTTTTTCATAGTTTTGCTCCGAGGTGAAACAAGCTGCTTTCTGTCGTGCTGGGACTGCACAGCTGGCAGTATCTAAGCCAGTTATTTACTCTGAGACTGGGTGTGCATGAAATGAGGAAATCCCCTATCTATATTATCTTCAACTATCTGGCTTTTAGGATGCCTCCAAGATGAACAGCGATTCCGTGCTAAAGAAGCCAGGAGGGTGGATGGCAGTAACCATGCAAATGCAGCAGTCTTTTTCTAACCATTACTGCTGCTGAATGAACATGGGAGAATTGAGCTGTTCGTCACCTGCCTACCTGCAGCATAATTAAAAATGAACTAATCAATCACCTCCACATCTTTTTTGCATATGTACTAATCCTTCCTACCTAAATGTTTAATCTCACTCCTTTGTTATCATCCTCTGATACCAGGAGTAGTATTAAATATGGGACCCAAATCCTGCAGAAACTTGCACATGTACTTGAGATGCCCATTTTTTCTGCTTTATTGGAACATAAATTTAGGCACACACTGAAGCCTTTGCAGCTTTGAAGATCTCTGTTTGGAGGCCTTGTGGATAAAATATCTTATGTGCTGCATGACAGTGCATGCTTATGTGTTGGATAATAATGAAATAAATCAGTAACTAATGCCAACAGGGAGCCACAGACATAAAGAATATTTATCTGATAAAATCCACAACACTCTCAGCTTTTCATTCCTTAAGTGCCTCCAGTTTTGCAGCTGGTCCCAAGGCTGTGGCAGGCTGGACCATGCCAATATGGGAGTAAAAAGAGGAGTATGGCAAACCATGAAACGAGCTGGAGGCAGCAGCCCATGATTGGCAGCCAGAGACCCTGCTAGAAAATCCGTGTTCCCAGGGGATGCACAGCAGTTAAGAAGAGCAGCAGGCAGCCATGATACACAGCAGCATCAGGGTGAGCAGAGGAGCTGCAGCAAGGTGTTTCAGCACTTAATCCATGAGACAGGAAGGTAGAAGAAGCTACTTGAAGGCATTGGAATACTTTTGCAGGGCAACTCTGACTGTATTCACAAGCTCAGCATTTCCAGTCCCATACAGCAAATGGACCAGGTATGCCAGGGGATCCACTGTGATATGACATCAAACTATTCAGTCCAAGACAAAGCACAGATTGAACTCTAAGAAACCAATTCAGAGAGTATTTTGATGGATTTTCTCTAATGACTCCTGCTGATGCTTGAAATAAACTAAATATTTATCTGGACAGAAAGAGAGAGCAAGAATGTTCGTTTCACCTGGTTGTCTAGGAGATATATCCTTCTTAGCTCTTTGAAAATAATTCCTCCTGCTAGTTTAGGTGCCCTTTACAAACAGATTTATGTCTTTAAGTTCCTACATGTCCCAAAATTTTGTGTAAAGGAGCCAAAATGTTCACCTATGATTTACAGCTCTTTGGAGTTAGAAGCTGCAGCACTCAATACTGCAGTATTAAAATCCATCTTAACTTACCTACCTTTTATTTTTAAAGATAAAGCGAGATAATATCAGTCATAGGCAGTTGTGTAAGCAGAAGACATGGCCCCAGCAACCTGCTCTGCAGTACCTTCAATAATTATATTTACATATTTCTTCAGCATCACACACTCAATGGTGGTGAAAATACTGAACTGATCCCACAACACATGGGATGCTTTTTTCCATACAACTGTGCTTCACTCTTGCCCAAATGTGAGAGGACTTTTATTCCAGTTTTACATGGTCTGGACATGGAACAGCAATCTGTGCACATGTGGAGTTCTTTTTAAAAAACTCAGCAAAACAATTTACATACTTTTTCCTCCCTGAGCCCTTCCTGCACTACAGAACTTCCACTTAAGACAGTTCAAAGGCAACCTTGCACACAGATGCCAGTTGCTCTGCAAGGGGTTGAGAGGACACAGGCCTGCAGAAAAAAAAAGGAAAAAAAAAAAACCTTCAAGCTGCATTTCTGTTAGGGAGATACAGGATTCCAGGAAAAAACTATCTCTGAGCTTTTTATACAGCAAAGAAAATCTACCCTTTCATATCTTCTCCATGAAATTCCACTGCTGCAAGACAGTACCTTGAAATAAGAACTAACAACCCCACGTGGAGATAACTGCTATCAACTCGTCTTTAGCCTTCTCTTAATTATGCTCATTTAATAACTGAAAATTATAGTACTTTTTCATCAATAGATTTCTTGATAGTATAGCACAGAAAGGAAAGAAGCCATTACAAACTCTATTCAGATTCTAACATGTAATTATAACATTATAATTGACTTACGTGGTAGGCCTGCAAGTACTACAGCTGCTAAAGAAGGAAACGTAACAAAGATGAGCAGTTTTCTCACTCACAAGAACTCAAATGAGACACTGCTATAATTTGATCGCAAGCACTTCCAGAAAATCATTAGGATCTTAGAAATTCACTGGAATACCTAGTATAGAAGCAACTTTCCTAGCATAAGAAATTAGATTTTCAACCATCTGCTAGTAGAGCTGTTCATAAAGAATTTAGCTCATGCCATGCAGTATGATACACCTGAACATTTTCTTTTCTGAAATTAAATTTCTAATGCAGGCATTGAAATTCATATTTAGAGACTTAATTAGAAGCCCAGCTTTCAAATGTGTTTGCCACCTACAGCTCCTATTCAGTTCCCTGTCATTTAAGTACCTGGCTTCGGGCAGCCAAGACTGAAAACTGCAGCTTGAAGAATATTATGGGTAACTCTCAATGTTTTGGGAGATTCCTCCTTACCAGCCTCTGCCATTCTCTGGCAAAACCCCTCTTGATTTTCTATCTGGGTCCGGGGAAAACACTGGGCCAAATGCTCAGCTGGTGCAAAGCAGCTAAGCTGTACTGGAATCCAGGCCATGCATGTTTTGTCTCAGTATGAGTTGTGTAATTTAATCATTTATATGCAAATTTGCATCAAGAAAAGGGATGGTCCTTAATGAAGGAGATAGGCTCAGTGGCTGTAAAGAAAACAGGACTCCTGGTTTTGACAGCTTGAAGCTGGCACCCTGCAGGGCAGGTGTTTGTACTTTGTATCCACATTCAGGGCCCGTCCCATCATAAAGTTCATTTAAACACAGGAATGTTTGGTAAACTGCCACTACTCAGACTGAACAGGTGTTGCTGCGAAAGGTGCACTGTCAGGTGTAGGATTTTTTACCCCTGTAGATTTATTCTCCTGGACTATTTTGAGCTGTATCCAACAAACTCTTACTGCTCGAAATGATAGAACCCAAATGCTTGCTGTTACCTGCATATATCCAAAATCACTCCAGTGAAGAAGCATATTCTCTTCCTGAGGGGTAAATTTGACCCATAGATTCAAAGCAGCCTGACAAAGCTATCTGTTCATTTGAATAGCCAATGCATCTACTAGAAACTACAGCTAGTAGTTCTGCTATTTGCTGTGCATTAGCTTTCTTAAGCCTTTGCATTCCCATTAAAATGTAGTTAACTTCTCTGTGCGCTGTGTTACTGAGTCTTTGCACTGGGGTGTAGTACAACTTCCATTGTCCTCACCCCTCTCTCAATGCATTCATTTTCCTTTGTATGTGACTGTTTAATACTGCCTCTACCCTGGGACTGAACTTCATTTCTAGTATTTCACAAAATTCCCTGGAATAATGTCTATTTTTTCCATCTGTCTCAATTTAGATAATAAAAGACATTGCTTTGGTTCACATATTTCCAAAGCCATAGATAGGAGTTCCTTACTTTTCATATTGGGCATTTTTTTGGTGGTGAACAGGTCAGGCTGAACCAGTTATATGCAATTCATAGTTTATGAGCAGGTAGCATTTGAGTAAAACTGTGTACAGGCTACATGATTAAACAATTGTTTAATCCCTAACAAATGCCTGGAGTTTTTAGTCCACAAAAAGATAGAATAGAATATTATTCTAAGAAGCTACCCCTCTTCCTCCTCTTGCATCACCCTGACTCCCACTGTTCCTCCACTCCTCCGTATACAAAACAAACAAACCTCCCCTCGGCATGACTTGAGCTCATAATGCAACCAAAAGCAAGGGAACAAGAAGAAATGCTTATGCTGAGAATAGCAAGAGGAGTTTTTGCTTTTGCAGAGTTGTGATGACATATCCTGCTCTTGCTGGCTCTGGGAAAGGAGCAGGTACCAAACCGGTACCTTCACCAGTGGGGCACATGCTGCTCTCCCAGCCTTATGTAATGATCCATGTGACAGGGACAGAGACTGCAGGAACCTCCCCAGCTTCTTCAGAGCAACACGTCCTTGCACTCTCACACCCACTCACATGTCACAGCAAGCCTCATTTTTCCCCAGCTACCTCACTGTGCTCCATGGTCCCTTGGAAATTATCTTCAGTTTGTAAAAAATAGTTTTTAAGGGCTGCTCTTCTGTCCATATGGGCAGATATCTATGCAGTTAATTTAAGGATTACTGGAGCTTCATGTTTTCACTCTGTTTGCATTATTTGTGTCTCTAGAGAAACAGCCTCTGGAACCTGCATTTGCAAAGGGATCTCTCTATTGTCTGTGCTCTTGGGATTTTATCCACAGGGCTGAGTTAGCACTGTGTAGTGCTGCCAGTCCCTTTCCAGGTAGAAAGGTGTGACTGGCTGACATTCGATCCGACCATTCACATGTAGTATTTATTCACACTATAGGCAAAAAACAATCGTCACTGAATACAATGGCATTCAGGAATTCTTGTGACTAAGCATTGCTTAGGGGCTTTAAAGAAAAAGCAGGGAGGAGAAAGGCTGCTTTATCAGAAAGGAGGAAGAGGTTCCCCCTGTTGCTCAATATTTACACTAGCTGAATCTTTACACAGGTATTTTATGAGAGGTTTGGACCCACCTGTTCTAAGGGCACTAGAAGCTCACAAAACCAAGCACACGACAGCTGCAAACGTTGAGTAAATAAAAGTGGAGGAGCTTTACATTTAAAGGCAGAGGAGTGATTCCAAAGATGCATACTAACATGATGATTCTTTTTCTTGTGGTTTTGGACCTCAGCTGTCACATTTCTCAGGTTTCATTGTTTTCAATCAAGAAAATCACAAACCTTTACAAAACCACAACAAAAAGTCTCAGCAGTAAAATGCACAGCAATCATGTAGTACCAAGAGCTGCAGTTTTAAGGGAATAATTTGTAGGGGAACAATGAAGCAGTTCTATGAATCAGACAGGCTCAGAGAAAACAGAGCCATCTTGACAACTGTTAGCTGAATATGACATGTTTAACTAGAAGGGGCAGACGCAGGCTCAACACTTAGTTTAGGTAAAACTCAGTCTATCCTACTTTTCCATTGGCTCTCATACCCTACAGCCTGATACACCTCCATGGCATACTTGAAACGTATCCCAGGGAGATGAGTCTATATAGGCAGAAAGTACTATCAATATAAAAATATTCTAGGGTGTCTAATATTTCAAATTACAACAATATAGGAAAACAAGTATACTAAGACTTTCTCCTCCCCTCTACTTCATCTCTAGAGTTAACAACACCAGATGAAGGGATTGGTGCCTTATGAATGGAGGATTGGATGCTTTGCATCTTTCCCTTGGGTGACTTAGAACTGAATTTCTATGTTTCCTGCATTACTGCAAGCACCTTCAGCTTGCTGGCTGACTAGAAAACTTCACAAATACAGTCATTTCTGATTCCTTGTTTCTCCAGTTTGCCACTACTCCACAACATTAAATAACGAGATTATGGTAAACTTTTTTTAAAATACAGCTTTTCCAGTTTTGTTCTCTCTTCAAACTTAGAGCAGAGATTCCAGCTAGAGTTAGAAAATTGCCCATCCTGAGCATGGCTGCCTATTACTTTGGCCGCTCTCTCAGTCCTCAGGGATCTCTTGGGTATCCAAAAGAGGTGCTGTGAGATCTCTGCTTACCACTGCAAGCAGTCAGAAGGATGAGTATCAGTGTCAGCACAGTGGGCCCAAGGGGGCAGACAGGGCTAGCAACTGACACTAGAGGATTTTGGTCTTAGGTTATCTTTGAAATCATACATTTAGTCTTCCTGATTTAAAAAAAAAAAAAAAAAAAAAAAAGAAGTGTAGGTAGCTCTAAGCCTAACATGGTCACTCTACAGCTACCAAACTCTGTCAAGCATGCTAAGAGTTGTTTTTGGATTGGTCCCATGAAGGTGAAAAAATTCCTGTAACACAAATCAAACATTCAGGGCTATGATTCAGCAGAATGGGAAACCATTCAGTTGTTTACACACGAAAATCAGAGCAGAGCTGGCATCTGGTGAATTTTATTGTGTTCTGCTGAGACTGGTGACCAGTCACAGCAATGGCAGCAATTTGTCCAAGGTGGTCTGTTTATCTCTTAATTTTCCAAGGCAGCAACCCTATACAACACTGCTTATTTAAACCTGCCTGTCAGTACCTCACCTAAAATGCAAACATGGAGGTGAAGCCAGATCCATAAATGTATTTGATGTGCTTGGACAGAAATCTTCTGCCTTGTCTTCACAGTCAGAGTTCTAGTGATCCCTGAAGTATCCCATGAGAAATTTTGCGCACCCACTGCAAGTCTGAGCTTTCCAGACATGCTGTGTTTCCAGACTGCAAGCACAGGATGGTCACTCTGTTTTCCCAAGTGGCCTGTGGTGGCTTGCTGCTGTCAAAATTACTCACATACCCAGCTTCTAGTAATTTTCCTTTCCCAGGGTGAGCGAGCTGTATCCTGCTGGTCTGCCACAGCAATTCATCCAGTCCTACAGCAGCTCCAGACAGTTCTCTCCCATGGGCAAATTCAAGCAGTGCAGCCAGTTCCCAGTTCTTGCTAAAAATGGTAGTTGGGAGCAGGTAACTGCCCTTGTCAGACAAGTTCAGCTCACCCACGGCACCACAGCTCCCAGGAGGAAACTAGGCTGGCTGGGAAGCACTCCTCATCACAGCACTGCTGCCTCTGCTACTCCTGTGGCAGGACAGAAGTGTGGCAGGGTTAGTTCAGCCAGCCTGTGCCTTGCCTCCATGGTGGGGTGTAGGCACTGAAGTCTTGATTTTCAGGTTGGGTGTCACAACTCTGCTTATGGAGCAGGAGTCAGATAACTGCTGGCTTTTTCTGCTGGTACTCGTGGTGGGTATGTCAGCCCATGCCTGAAGCTTCTACTGGCACTGCATGAGCAAGTTTGGCCACTGATATGGAAGCAGATTTCTAGCTCACAGGAAGGGGAATCATTCCTGACATTTGTCAGAGGAGATAATTTTAGGAATTCTCATTCTGATTTCAGTGGCATACTGGATGACAAAATGAGTATTTAAAGTATGCAATTCTTTTCCCTAGAAAATAAATCAACCTTGGTCTAAGAAAGCTGGAGATGCCAAAAATCCACCCTTCCTGATGTGGAGGGAAGAAACAAACACAATTTTAGCTCAACAGCAGTTAGCCTGGGAGAGTGTAACAACAAGTTAAGAGACAATTTTGTGGGAGGAAGGAGAAATCCAAACAAAGAGCAGCAGGAACTGGACACAATTTGAGCAGGAATAAGGATTAATAGGTTTTACATGTTTGTGAGGTTAACTACCCTCATGACTTATTAGTAGCACATTTCAGAGCTTGGACTGGGCCACAGCTGAGCTGCAGACCCTGTTATGGAAGCAGCATTTCCAAAGGCAGGGCTAGCACAATGCAGGCTAGAAGGTAATCCCTGACTGCAGACACACTCACTCAAACTTGGCTCATCACGGTGGTGGCAATAAAAGCAATGAATTTAATTGCATTGAACTACCCATTTTTGTTGCCTCTATATTCACAATCTGAAAGGAAAAGCAGAAACTTCTTCATACACTGCTGCACAAGAGAAGAAAGGATTTATTCCCTGATACCAGAACAGTGCACTACAGTATCCAAATGCAACCTTGATGTTTTCCTGCTCTTAATCATGTGTCAAGGGTGCTACAAAACAACAGTTACACACAAATGAAAGTCTGGCAAACAGATGCAGGGGTGAGGGCAGCATATCCCTGCCCCTCAGGGCCTATGGAGGGGGGCAGCAGGGAGATAGCCTGCAGCTGGCTCGTGTCCTTGCTGGGGTGGCATAGAAGTCCAACTTCTCTGCATCTGCACTTTAGCCAGATATGAGGAGCAGAGGGAGCTGCTCTGATCAACGCTCCCAAGTCACACACGAGCTTATCAGAAGCTCCGTGCAGAGCCTCCAGTGGAGGCCCACAGGATGGGCTTGGCAGTAGCAGCTGTGGCCAGGGGCAGAGTCCCAGTGCCACCCAGACACAGCTGCAGCAGGATGCAACCCAATGCTGTGATTCAAATCAGGAGCAGGAGGTTGCTATCTAATTGTCAACCTGTGCTCTTTCCAAAAGAGTTATACATGTAAAATATGTGCTGCATCAGAGCCAGTGTGACAAGTCTGTACAAGGAAGTAAAAAACCAGATAGAGGATTGTTTGGTTGGGTTTTTTCCCCCTTCAAAAACCTCCAGTACATTGGGTGCCACCTCCTCTACTTCTGAACACAGCCACATCTGTACTCACAGGCACAGGAAAAAAGGTCTTTGCAAGCATATGGACAGTCCACCCAAAGGGGTCACCACAGCCAGCATGACCATGGCCTGGTAGCTCAGCACCTGTTTTGCTGCTCAGGCAGTAACCAGTTATGACCACACTGAATGTAAGCACCACAAAAAATAATTGCACACCTGCATGCACCATTGGCTTTACTTCCTGAACCTAATCTGGAGCACAAGACAATATCTTGGCTGTACATAGTCCATTTTATTGACGGACTGCTTTGAGACCCTGCTTCCCTCTTCCTTCTTTTTAGAACCAATGGAAAAAGCTTAATTTAGGACACAAATGTCAAGTGACAATGCTTTTATTAGTATGTGGCCTGGGAAATTTTTTTCCACTCTACTTTGATCAGCTCATTGGTATCTGAAATATGGGGGTTTTAAGTAAATGGTTTAACTTTGTAAACATACAAGGAAAGGGCTCACTGGGGTTACTAGAGGCTAGGTGCATACAATCTTGAAATAGCAGAAGTATGCAAAGCAGTGTGCTTGGCCCCTGCATCAACATGTAATTTGCTACATTTCTTACTTTCAACCCACAGTAATCCTATGTCTTTCCTTGTTTGGTGCTGTCCCAGATGGATGCTCATTCCTCACACAGAGCAGATAGTGTGCCTCAGGTATGAGGCATGCTGTTAATTCAGTCACTGTACAGCTAACTCAATAAAGCAAACATTTAGTTCTTGGAAAAGTATTCTCAGATGATTCATTATCTCAGACTCTAATGACCAATTAACTTAACACTGCTTGGATAAGGAAGGAAGGAAAAGCTATAAATTGGCCTACTATAGCCTTTATCTGTATTCCTAGTGTCAGCCTAATCCAATTTAGGTCCTGAGGCGCAAAAACTTTTAATTCAGAGCTATGTCAGCAACTGGTTTGCACATTACAATACCTGTATGAGCTGGTCTGGCTCACTCCCTTCTTCCACAGTAATTAATTTAGACCTTCCATTTCGCTCATTGTCCCGAATGCCAACAGCAACCTGAGTAGCCTTCAGCCGCTCGTATTTATTGCATGATGAGCCACACCACTGATAGATTTCCTGAAATAATGAAGAGAACACACACATTAGCAATAGGACTCAACACAACAAAATTATAAAATTATCCTACTGGATCTAAATCACCAGAACATCAGTGAATCTAGATCTTTCAGAAATGCTTTCTAGAAGTCACGTAGATATTTGCAGTATCTATGACACAGTTTCAAACTGCACCAGGAGAGATATACATTGGATATTAGGAGAAATTTCTTCGCAGAAAGGGTGAATAAACATTGGAACGGGCTACCCAGGGAGGTGGTGGAGTCACACCCCTGGAGGTGTTTAAGAAAAGATTGCATGTGGCACTCAGTGCTGTGGTCTGGTTGACAGGGTGGTGTTCAGTTGAAGGTTGGACTCAGTGACCTCAGAGGTCTTTTCCAACATATTTCATTCTGTGATGCTGTAATATGCAAGATGTTTACATAATATAATTTAGCTTCCACATACTAGGAGATCACTTGAGCTGAGCTCACAATAGTCAGAGTTTTGGTTTGACTTAGTTTCATCCCAATTACAGATACAGCTTCAGCTAATTAAAGAACCAGAAAATCCTAAATTTGCTACTGCAAGTTTTACATGTGTCAGCTCCTCTTCTATGGTACTTCAGCAGTGCTGGTACTCATCTGTGTCAAGAAACAAATTAATTTCAAAATCTCAAGGCATATCCTGGTTGTATGTGTTACTCAAAAGTACAGTTAGACCTTTCAATCCAGTTTTTATTTGCTGACCCTTTGCAGAATGCAGCATGTTCCCGAGGCTCCTCTCAGGAAGGAGAGCCACCAGAACCAGCCTAAGACAGGTCACCTGATTCAGCCATACAGACCAAGGACACCCATTGGCAACTCCCATTATTCATCCAGAACTTGAAGCACTTCAGAATGAAGAATTTAGATTTCAGTCTTGATGAAAATTACTAACAAAAGGCAGAACATAAGGGATGTTAGAGGCTGGGCTGGAAGGAGCCAGTCCAAGGAAATTATTCATCTTGGCTGGTTGCTTCCACCATGTTCTCTTGGAAGAAGGTAATTTGATTCTTCACATGATTCTATCAAATAGCTTAAATAGTACAGCAATAAAGGTATACAGTCATTTTCAACTTTTAAAAAGGTTGAATTGGTTTGTGCTCATCTGCAATGCAAATTTTAATCAGAGGCATCACTGAATAAATTACTGGGGCTTAGTTGTTTTATGCTGTATGTACAACTGTATAAAACTTAGATTTGAGATGAAAATCTGTTCCATTAAAAAAAAAAATCTAGCTCTTTCTGCTGACCACTGTTGGTCTTTAACAGTACTTGGAATGGTGGGTTGAGACAAGTGAGGGATGAAGCACAGCTTCTCATTGCTAGCAGATGCAAATTTTTAGAAGACAGCTAACATTGATGGCATCTGCATGCAAAACAGTGCTAGGAACTTCCAACAGTTACTTTTCACCAGTTTGGACACAAAAAAACCCACAATGAGATCTCAGTGATCTCACTGTGCCCTTCCAACCTCCCTTCCCCTCAAAAGCATCTCTTCAAAGACAAAGTTTTAAGCTTCATCAGGATTACACCACAGATTCACAGAACTGTATCCCTTTCAACTTGCACATGTCATGCAACAAAAGCTGTGAGTTTTCAGCTTGCCTTTAACAACTTGACTGTAGGCTTAAGTAAAAAAAAATGCTTCTAAGTTCTGGTTTAAATACTGACAGTTTACCAAGTGTCCAGAATCTGGAGACATAGCTGGCATCAGGTCTCAACCTTATCTTAAATCCAACTTTCTACATTTCCCCAGGAAAACAAAATGTCTGTTCATACGTAGGGAAATAATTTCCTAGAGAACTGAATGTGTAGAAAGTAAAACATTCCAATCTGAGCAGATTTTTTAATACATTTGTAATTGCCATGCACAGCTTCAGCCATTTTCTTCCAAATTCATGCAGACTTTCCACAACACAGACTCCTTAGCATCATTCTCATCTTGGCCTACATCCTACTAATTGAGCTGATTTGCAGCTATGTGAGGAAACAGGAGTCACGAAGTATAGCAGCAATAAATGGGAATTCTTTATTTCCCATATTCTATAGACGAAATAAGGAAGAGAAAGAAGTCATAAAATAGAGAACTAGAGGAAGAGGTAAGGCATCTATTGCCTTATCTCAGTGTTGATGCAGCAATTGGTGGAGATTGCTTGTTCAGAAAGGTTAAAAGTGCAGCTTCAGTTGTACCCATCGGCCTTCTCTTGGTTTTTGCTAACTGGTGATGGAACCTCAAACAAGTAGTTGCATCTACAAAATAAATATTTTTGCTGTACTGACCACAAAGGATATTGTGAGACTTAAATTGCCACTGCAAATTACGAAGACCTTTACTTCTTGGACAATAAATTCACATTTTCTTTTCCTAGTATCTCCTAAAGGCCCCACTACACCCAAGTTACTCCACATTCACAGTTTATTCTCCCTGTCTGACTAAACCAAGCTCTCCTACAGTCCACAGGCTCTAGGCTTCAAATGAGCCTGAGGAAGGAGAAGGATCTTTAAAAATCTCCAGTAATGGATTTCAGATTTTTAAATTTGAAGGTTTCATTATTTTCCTCATGGAGTCCATGTTCCACGTTTTCTTCTCCGCATAAACCACCACTTGAATCAACAAGTAGTGTCTGAAAACATTCTTGATCTGGAGATTCACAAGCTCCATCGTACACGGTTATTTAAAAAACACATATTGTAAAAGCTAGAGAAATAAGAATCTGATTCTTTTTTATCACTAGAGAATAAAGACACTATTCTTTATTAAAAGCCTGAAAGTAAAACTTCATGTACTGTATAATCAAATAGAAGGAAGTGAGCAGCCACAAGTCATGAAAGTGTCCTGAAGTATACAATATTGTCATATTTTTACTATGATCACTAAAATATCTTAAGCATTCAGTGCTAGAAGCTTTCAGGACCTTGGATTTAGTTAATTTTCCCTTCTGAACTATAATAATCTCATTTTCAATGTATCTAATTTTGAGGCCTCACAGTAGAGAAGCCGAATATCTACAAGTTTGCCTTCCTGATAACTTATCCATTTCATCCTCTAGGTAGATTGGGTTTCTCAACAATTTAAAGCCGCAAAAAGGTTTTTAGAAGTTAAAGCCGCTTCTTGAGAAGGCTAATATTTAGATATGGATTTACCTGAAATACAGTCATGTAGTTATCTAACCATGTCCAACAAATCATTTAGCTTTTGGGACATATTTTATTAATTATGTATTTCTTTTTTAGACATATAAAGTGCTCAACTATGGGCAAAATATGATATTTAGCTTTAGCTCACTCACTACTTTCACAATTTCCTAGCTGTACTACACCTTCACTATTTTTAGGCTTGTTTTGCTAACTTTATTTTGAATTGGCAGGTTGACAAAAAATGTTTCCATTAAAATAAAAACAGACTTCAAGTGTTCACTCCTCTCAAAATAAAAGAGCTTCATTCATCAGTAATTCCTGAGCCAAGCCCAGTTTATTTTCAGAAGTTTGCACTAGGAGTATTTATTTTTTTAAATCTCTTAAAGAGAATTCTGAGAGAGATGCCCTATATTAATGTTTGTTGCTATCAATATGGTTATCAGATCACAGTGGGACAATTAACAACTGAGGGCAAGAAAATGTTATAATGAATAATCACAATGACCACCCCAGAGCTCCTGAGTGGGCTTGGGAAGGCAGGCTGGCTCTGTGCCATGCACACTGTCATCAGAACAAGGTCTCCCCACAAATGCACATTTTGGGGACACAGTTTGGTCTTTTAGCCATACAGTGTCAGAATTCACTGCTCTTACTCCTAATAGCTTCTGGCCTGCAGAGTGACCTTGTGCAAGTCACATGAGACTTCTACAGCACATTAAAAATGACCCAGCATTTAGCTTCTATACAGAAGTTGTGCATCAGGATGATTATGCATGGCTCATGTGTAACCCTGAGCAAGAGCACCTTGGCACTTTTTCCTGTATGGAAGGGGACTGTGAAAGCACACCTCCTGCTTCCTGCTCCAGCCCCAAATGGCATGCAGTGCAAGAGAAGGAAAAAAAAACAAAAAAAATCACTTATTTCAGAAGTGACATAAAAAACGATTTTTCCCTTCTAAACTATAGCCACCTCTGCATTCAACTGGCAGCCTCCTTAGTCTGGAGGCGAATGAAAATATACTCTCTTTTCTGCATCTTTTGTGGTCATTTCTGTGGATCATAGCCAGGACAATAACAGCAAAAGCCAAGAAGCTTAAATCCATGAAGAAGTTTTTCTCTAGTTAAACATGCCCTAAACATGTGTTTTAAACCTATAAGTCTGTTGCAATACCTACTAATCTCCAGGCCCCTACTGTAATTGCTGATTTGCATTCTCTTACATGAAGAGACAGTTAAAAGCTAAATAAATTAAATAGGTTTCAAAACTCTAATTTGAAACAAGTTTGTGGTGAAACTTCAATTTAGGTGGAAAATAACAGTGAAATGTTTGTCTCATTAACTTTAAAATATTGAAATAAACTTTAAGCTTTCATTAAGGAAATAATTTAAGTCAAGTATCACAAGCTGGTATGCCTCTATTCTTTGGAGGCCCTGATACACCTTAAACCTGCCCACCTTTGCCCACATATACAGCAGAACACTCTCTCAGAATGTAACTGCACCTCAGTTAAAAAAAAGACCACTTTTGGCTGAGAGACAGCTAAAATCTATAGTGTGTACCTTTTCATCTTGTCATGATGCAAGTTATGCTGACTCAATGTCTGTCAGTCAGGATGTCTTTCGTTTCTCTAAACCACACCATTTGGTGCAGCAGAGGTACAGCTCTAATGCAGAGGGACTCAAAGCAAGAAAACTCTTCAACTAAATCTGCTCACTCCTGTGAAATGCCATACTACATTCTCCTTACCCCCACAACTCAGACTAAAGGGCTGAAAGCAAGAAAAGAATGGTTGTAAAAGTTATAATTGCCTTAATTCCTCTTTTCCCTTTGGCTTAGCTGCTGCTGTTCAGAAGCAGATCAGAGCCTGGGCAAATAACCACATCACAGAATGCCACTGCAGTGGTTTCACAGCAGGTAGAAGAAAGGCTGATGCGGCTTGTAAGGAAAGGTGGGTCAGGAGGAGAGCAGCTGTGATGTAGGGGTCCCCAAAGGAGCCAGCACTCCTAGTACTCACCTCCTGAGGGAAGTAGAGGAAAAAGCCCAGCAACACTAGAGGCAGATGGAACATACATGTATATTGGCAAAGCTTTATAAATATCTTATCATGATATTATCAAAATAATTGGCAGGCATTCAGCTGAGACTCTTCATGGTCATTAGTGAACAGCTGCTCTGATAAGGCACAAGTTCCTTTTAGCTAAAACTCTACTTTGTTAAAAGTCTAGTCCTGTAATTAAACTTAATATGTTTAAAGGAGAAATGACAACACAAAATAGAAATAAACTTGGAAAAAGTTCATATATGAACTGCAAACAACAGAAATACTTCTAATGCCTTTAATTTTAACTATCTGTAAAACAGTGGCATATTACATTGGTATTTGTATTTCAAACACCAAGTTTTTGGAAATAAAACAGGGAGCCCTAAAGCAAGAGTGTGGAGCTTTTTAAAAAAATTTTTTTTTAAGTATAGAAAAGTGCTAAATCAAGGAAACAAAGTCCACATGATGGGGAAAATAACTGAACAAAAATAGCTAGAATGCAGCTCTTTTCTGTCAGTTCATTGACATTCAGGCTGTTTTTTAGGAACTAATAATATGTATTAAGAAGAATGTTTGGATTCAACTGGATTAATGTAGACCTCCGAAGGCATTTTTCTCCTTAAGTTATTCAATGTTTTTATTTCTTGAGTGTTGAATTCTTGATAGAGGCAGAGAAAAAATCTCTCTCATTTCACATATCCATCAAATCTACCTTTTACATTTGTTGAAACTGTAATACAGTGAACCATTGAAAGTTGTGGAGTTTTGATAATCCAAAACAAACTTCAAATTCATTCAGTCAGAATACCTCTGAGGCCACCATGAGCCTGGCCCTAGTAAAATTACAATAGTGTCTTTGTAACCAGTCTTTGGAGTCTCCCACTTGACTCAAATGGAACAAATTTTCAGACTAAAAATAACTCAGATATAGCACAGTCATGCACTCAGTACCTTCATGTTTCCTCTCCCACCTGTTTTGCTAGTATGCACTAGGAATAGCCCTTGCTATACCACAGTGGATTAAGGCATTAATACCAGGATGATCTTAATTCTAAACAACAGCAGCTCAAGCAGCAAAACATCTGGATTTCCTACAACATCAGGAAGTAAACTAACTTAACTGAATCCTTGTGGATACATATATGTCCAGTTCACCTGGAGCTTAAAGGATGACCTCTGGTTCAGCTACTCTTCTGTGTGCAAGTGGGGGTGAGGGGAAATTTTCCAGTCCATAGAGTATGAAGAAAAAAAATCCATACTCTGAATACTTTAACTGAAGGCGGGGGTGGGAGGGTGGGGTGGGGGGGAAAGGACTTCCTTTTGTTTTTCTCCATCTGATGACTTTGAGACTATAGCAACTTCCAGAATGCTGGCATTTACCCTGCTGGAGTAACTGGTTCACAGAATTATAGAAAAATTAAGATGCTTGCTTATCAAGATACACATTGTATAGATAGAACAATATTTTAATGCTGTTAATAAGTCTATAAAGTTAATAAAGAACCAAAGCACTTTAGTTCTTCAAGCTCAGCTACTTCTTTGGCAGCTCCCTGCTACAGCATGAGCAATAGTTTAACTCTCAGTGGGGGAAACTGGGGAAGAGGTTATTTGTAGGAGAAACATGTGCATGGAAAAACAACATGAGTCAGTTGTTAGAGCCAGGGAAAGCAACTAGAAACATACAGTGATAAAATGCAAGAATCCACTCTTCCAGCCCTATTTATACCTTAACAGTGACTTTATTAAAGCAATTAATATGTCTGTTGTGAACTGCTTTATCCAATGGAAGAGAAGAAAAGAAGCTAAAAGAGATAGTGAGGGAAGAAGATTACAGAAGCCTCCAAGACAACTGTGCTTAAGGTTGCAATGTGATGCTGAATCATACCTCGTGGTCTTAATCATAAAGCAAGTATCTGTTCTCTTGCTCTTTAAAAAGCAGAAGTTACTTTTCTTTTTGTAAACATAATTTAATCTATACCAAGTTAACAGTTGTTATGAAAAGCAGCTGTCATAAAAAGCCAGCCTTTTTGCCTGATGTATTTCTTCTAGTGTCTTTGTTGCACAGCAGCAGTTTTTCTTCTTTTGACCTGCTTATTATGCCAGATATTCTAGTAGGAACATGCTGACAGATACATGAGAACTCTGTTCAGTCTCATACTTTTGAGTTCTAACTTCATAATTTTCATTTGGATTCATGAAGCCCTTGAGAATTATACGCATTGATTGCTAGATAGCACAAGGTGTTTCTAAGAACATTGCGGGTTCTTAAATTTCAAACCAGCAACCTCTTAGCTGTTTATAAATCAGTTTATAACCACCATTATGGGAACAGGAAGAATGGACAACTGAGTACAGTTTACCTTCAATTTTCATTTAGCTTGAGCTATAGTTATCACTTCACCCATCTGCACTCTTCCTTTGGGAGAAGGGTAATGTTCTGTCTGCAGAACTTTTATTGTACTGACAAAACTTTCCAGCTGCAATCAGGCCCAAGCTCAAACCTCAGTGGTAGTTATCACACATCGTCCTTCACCCCCTTATTTTAACAATTGTCTCTTAATTTCTTCAAGGTGGCTGAGCAGTGCGCATCCCTCTGCCTGCCCTCTGCAGTCGCCTAGCTCATGGCACTGCTGCTGTCTCCCATTAAGAGATTAATCAGACAATCAAGCCTTACATTTCACAGAGCTCTATCCAAACACACGCACAGAGGATATTTTTGCTGGTCACTAAGGATACAACTTCAGACAGCCTTCATACAGCAGGGCTTCCCATAATGAGTTGGGAAGGTTTCAATAAAATCAGCTGATCAATTCACGTTGCTTTATTTCATTGTTATTCCCATTACTTCTGCTGCATGTTTTGATAACTACCCAAATTATTAACAGATCTCAACATTCCAATTTTGTATATCACCAGTATACGCCAATATTTCACAATACTGACCAGTTTCCTTCCCACTTTAAACCAAGAAAATTGACAAAAGATGACAAAAAGATATGAAAGACTTTAGCACATCTTATCAGAAATACACACATATACAGTATATTTACATATGCATTGAGATAAAAACTAAAATAGCCTGGAAAACTGTATGTACATGATTCATTAAATGCCACAGTGATTCATCCTTTTCCTTGCCTTCTGTGATCACTTTCCATGCCCTCTCCTGCTCTTTGCTGTTTTGAGAATTGTCTTGGTGATGAAGGAAGAAAATGGGTTGTGCCTAAGGGGAGGTGGCTGGAGGATGGGGTGAAACAGAGAGAGCTGCATCTGGAGGTAAAGAGGAGCACAGAGCAAGGTGAGGCAGTTTAAGGCCACCAAGAACTGTCAAACCCATCCTGGTGCCTCTCAGGTGGGATACCAGCAATAGCTCAGGACAGGATTGGAAGGGTCTTGAGGGGAAGCCGTATGAGGAGCAGCTGAGTTCACTTGGTCTCTTCAGCCTGGAGAAGAGGACGCTGAGGGAAGACCTCATTGCAGTTAAAACTTCCTCATGAGGGAAAAGGAGGGGCAGGTACTGATTGATTCTTTCTGGTGTCCAGTGACAGGACCTGTGGGAGTGGCTTGAAGTTGTATCAGGGGGGTTTAGGCTGGGTATTAGAAAAATGTTCTTCATCCAGATGGTGGTTGGGCACTGGAATGGGCTCCTCAGGGAAGTGGTCACAGCACCAAGCCTGACAGAGTTCAAGAAACATCTGGACAATGCTCTCAGGCACATGATGTGACTCTCGGGGCTGTTCTGTGCAGAGCTAAGAGTTTGACTTTATGATCCTTGTGGGTCCCTTCCAACTTAACATATTCTGTGATTGTGTGGCAGAAGATAACAGCTCCTGGAAGGCCTTGAGCAGAGCTACACCAGGACAAGATGCACTGAGCAGCACCCGACAAAGCAAGGTGTGCTCTACTCCAGGCCTTTCAGCAACAGCCCTGCTCTTGTCTTGCCTGCCCCAAAGGCTCCCTTACAGAGAGGTTCCCAGGTTCATCAAAGAGGTGTTGTGGAAATCCCATGTAGAAAAAAACCCCAACTTAAATTAGGGTCTGGCATGCCAACACTCTCTTGACTCAGTCACTGTACAGGAAGATCAGTACAGTCACAGCTCTCAGTTCAGAGTGTTACAGAAGACTGCTTGACTAAAAGGTCTTCACACATTACCAACAGATAATAACTCCCCTCATATCACAGACAGTGCTTTCTCTGCCTTTTGCATCTATTTTCCAGCCAAGAGAGTTCAAAGGAGGCAAGATGAGACCTGGGCATGGTATTTGAAGTGCTGTAAATGTGGTTTAGTAACAAATCAGCCAAGGTCCTGTGTGGGTTGTGCACACTGGATACGGCCCCATGGGATCCCAACCACTTTTAAGAGAGGGGTCAGGAGACAGGCAGTTACAACACTATTTTTTAATCTTATTTTTAGCCAAGGTTTGAGTCCAATACCTTAGAAGACTGGATCAAGATAGAATAACCTTCATTCAGGATCAGGCTGAACAGGGCTCAGAGTAACCTGAACTTGTTGAAGACATCCCCGCTCATTGCAGGGGGAATTGATCTAGATGACCTTTAAAGGTCCCTTCCAACCAAAACTATTCTATGATCTAGGTATAGATAAACATCAGAACAGAGATAAACATCAGAACATGAACTGTAAATATGTGAACCTAGCTGGAAATGCACACACATACTTTTTGCTTAAAGCATTATCCCTATCAAGGAAACCCTAGCGATTAGTAATGATTTTATTCCTAATCATTATTACCTTTCATAATTTCCCCTTATCTGTTCAAACCATGAGTTTAAAATACTGCAGTAATTGAACTCCATGAGAAAAGTGAAACAATTTTTTATTATATTAGGTAAGTGGCTTGATAAAATATAACAGGAAATGAACAGCACAAGCAATTTTTCAATGCCATAGAGACCATCCTTCTGGTTAGCTAAGAGACTGGGGAAAGTAAATCTTGGAAATTCATCTTATTTGATACACTACAGTAATTTGATATTAAAATCACTGACCATAAGCTCATTATTTTATGAAATTACTGCCCATTATTCTTGGACAATGAGTCTGTAGTGCTCTGCAATAAATCCCAAGACTCAAAAGCAATCCTATTTAAGATTAATTTTATTTCAGCTGTTAAGCAAGGGAATCTACTTTAGCCAAAATACTTTTCTTTCTTCAAAGGAACCTTAAATTCAATTAAGAGCTCCTGTAAAGACTCATAAAGCCTCGCCCATTTACAATGGGCCTCTAGTCATGGAAAATTTCAATCTGAAGTACAGTTATTTCAGCTTGAAATATAGCTCTTAGAAAACTTGAGCAAGATTTCTCCTGTGACATTGTATTTTCTATCACTCCCATTTATTTAGAGGTACTTCACTAGACTTGTATATCTTAATCCTGAACTATGGCACATATGGCCTTTTCATCTCCCACAAGCACGGTCTGGTTTATATAATAACCTACGACTATGAATATCTAGATGCTAAAACACTTTTTTCCTTAACTTGTCAGTACATCTAAGAAAACCCTTCTCCCTTACCAAATGACATGACAAGACCAAGACCTGTCTTAGTCATGTGATTTGACTGACATTTCCCATAGAATGGCAAAAAAAAAAAAAAAAAAGGGTTCTAGATATTGTTCACACCTAGTCTTTCTCCCTACAAAGGCACATTGTTGCACTGCTGCTTGACCTCCGTCTTGTCAAACAGCGGATCAGAAGCCAGTGACCTTACACTAAAAAAAGTAAAAGGCTCCCAATGTACATTCAGTATCAGGTAAAGACTATAAAGCCATATTACCTTTAAATTGCTTGGTGACAGCACTCTCACTGAAAGGGATGGGCCCCAAGTGATACATGTAAAACTGCAATACACCCATAGTGCATTTCATCAGTGTCACTGCCACACCTGCAGTGTGGCCTGAGTCATTACTCAAGGCCATCTGGGTAACTGCAGCACAGTAAGGGTCAGGACAAGTGGAATTCATGGAGTACACCCAGTTCCACATCATGTCCATGGGAGGTTAACTCCAGAAAACTCAAGCCCGATCACAGCCTTACTGTAAAAGCAGCATTTTCTAGCAATGTTTAGTTCCAAACCTTGCATCTCCCATGGGTTAACTCTGAAAGGGAATAGATGATTTGAGTTTTCTATGCAAAGTGGCAAAATTGAGAGATTACTTTGGATATTGATCGCCAGGGTATTCCAGATGATTAAACCATATTGACATATGAGGACTAGGATAATATTCAAAAAACACTATTTGATGTTCCATCTGAAGGCTGTGAAGCATAATAAAAATCAAAGACATTTTGGTATCAAGTAGCTATACTGATTACCTTCAACTGTCACACTAGGGGCCGCTTTTCAGAGGAAAAAGCCAAATGAACACCGTAAATTCAGATGAGCCCATTTTTCAATAGGTCAGGAGAACACTGAAATCTTGAAGCAGCTGACCTCTTCCTTGTGAAGCAGTACAGTTAAAATCAACTGCAGATAAGCTATTTCCTTTCACATGCTTTCCATTACATGTGAGCATATCAGGCATGGGAACAATTTCAAATTGGTAACTAGCATCTAATTAGTGTGGTCTACATCCCAGCTGCTTCTCTTGGTATCAGAAAGTCTTAGCATGTACTCTGAGGTGACAGTACTAAACTTTAAGTCATTTGAAACAAGCAAAATTGTCTTATCTGTCAATATTCTTCTGTGCTGTCTTTACTTGTTTTCAGCAGAAAGCCTTGAAGCATGGCATTGCTTCTCGAGTGATCTCTTGAAATACTCAAGTAGTTTTATAACCACTTTTGCATTTATTTCTTTAGGGTCAACTGTCACTATCAAAGTTTGATGACTATGAAGAAATGCTCTTAAGAGAATGGTTGAATCTGTGTTCTGCTCTGAGCACTAGCACTGATCCCATTCATCTGGTAGAGACTGCAAAATTCAAACTGGACTTATAGTGAGCTGTTTAAGCTCTTCAAACACTAGTAGTGAAAAATCACAATGCCTTGAATGGGAAAGAGAACTGTTTCTTGATGGATAATCTGTTGTACACTCCAGGAAACATTTAGGGCAGTCTGAAACATTTCAAGTGGTGTGACACTAAAACTAATTCTCTAAAGTAGATTCTTTCTGCTGGTTCACATGAGTGACAAAATCAGTTTTGCATTTTAGGGGATAACTCAAACCTTAGAAGGGATGCAACTTTTACTTCTCAGTGTTTTGCTCTAGAAAATACTCACATTTCCGAGGTCAATAATGAAACAATCTCCTTTGTTGAAGCTGGTCCAAGCCAGGGGGACTTCTGTGGCTCTTACAACTCTCCGGCCCTTGATATGCAGCAGCCTCTGGGCACTCAGATCATTAGTAATGACATGATTAAATCCAGAGGCAACACCACCTGCCTGAATAAAACAAAACAAAGCAGCCAGCTTTATTTTCAGTTTGATTTCTGCAAAGTTACTTTTTTTTTTTTTTGGCTACAGATGAGGAGCTAGCAGTGGAAAAAATAGTTTATGCAGTGAGAAGCAAGCCAAAGTAATGTACTGTTTAAGAGTGCTGACCACAGACCAGACAGACACCACTGCTGCTGAACTGGCAGGTGTGAACACTTAGCCAAGGGAACAGAAGTCACCCTCCTTCAAAGGCTTTTCAGATAAACAGGGAAAGTGAAAGCACAGAATTTACAGCACTCTCCAGCCACTGTCAGAGGATGAAGTAATACTGAACCCCATTGTCAGGACAAAAGTCAAGGACAGAGGAAAAGCAGAGAAATATGGAGCTCCTTTTGAAGTTTTCCAAACTTGAATCTCAGAGGTCCGGGTGGTTTTAGTCCCTGGTTACATGTAGATGGACGGACAATTCCACAGCAGCTCTGTAATTTTATGGAAGGAATATTTGCAACTTCAGAGTGAACCTGGCAAGGAGTACCACACTAGGAGAAGTGAGAGCAAACTGTTGATCTGTGAGTGTAAATGTAAGCATAATCCTGTAAACTGGCTTGGATGTCTGCCTCTTTGAGGCAGCATTCTCCCTTCCTCTGGGAGAACCAGACCTTGGGTTGGAAGAGAAACTGGCTCTTGAAATGACAAAGAAAAAAATTAAAACATAAAAGTTTGGGCATGTCACTGCCAACATCACTTATGCAGACATAAAACCTTGGTTGTGTAGACAGTGAGAAGTTATAAACCTTCATAATGGGGAAAAAAAGGCTGAATGAGCCATGGCTCCCAGAACTTCTACTATGGAGACATTCTCAGGAGATACATTACTTTATTCTTAAAAAAACCCCACATATGTTTAAAAAAAAAGTTACCTTTCAGTTACTCAGCTTCTGGAAGTGACACAAGGACACTGACATTACACCTTTCCAAAAGATAAAATTTTTCAAAAATGTGTTTGGGAGATTGTAACTGCAGTAGGACTGCAAAAGCAACATTTTTAGATCCAAGTGAGCTTCTGGTCTTTTCCACTCTCTGCATGTTTCTAACCACTTGAGCACACTGGGTTCTGCATTTGAACACAATTATTCAGTCTACAAGACAGAAATTATTTCTGTGAGATTTAACACCTCCCAGACACAGAGAGTCCCTACTGTGAGCTCTCTTAGACACACAAGTATGAAATTTCAGGACAGCTTTATTTTGTGGGAAAAAACATTGGGAAAGATTTTCCTATATCAGAAAAGGCACTGACAAACAAGCTGCTGCTTTCTGTACAAACTCTGGGACTCCTACAGTTTAAGATGGGTGATTCAGATCTAAACCCACAAAGCATTGAGAAACTATTTTAAAAATCTCCATTTACAAAGAAAACCATTTGATTTTTATGTGGGGAAAAATGTTAAAATTTCATGTATGAATGTATTTTGACAGACTCTTTACCTTGTATTTAATTCCTCCTTTGAAGTAACCCACAAACTCAGTAGACTCATATCCTTGAATTTCTCTACTCTGCACAGGCTTTCCTCCTAAATAGTCATCCATTTGAACAGCAAAGATAGCTGCAGCTGTGCTTTCATCCTGGGTGCATTCTTTCCCTGAAATAAGAGGAAATATGTCAATAAAGCATAAATATAATTTTGAATTCTGTTGGAGAAATTATTTCTGCAACAATTGGGCTCTGCCTGCAGCAGGTTGTATAACCCATGTTTATGTGGCAACAAAGCACTGAATCATAAGCTTGTTCACCACCAAATAACATGATCTTCCAGGCCATTTTTTGACTACTTGCAGAACTGCATTCATAAGGAAAAAAGAGTGAAAAGTAGTGAAGTTCATCTTCTCTTAGAATCTTCAAACAAAAGAATAATTTAATTGAGTTTAGCACGGCAAGTGTCAGCCATAATGATTTTTGGATTTTGAGCTGAAGTTCAAAGAAAGAAAGGTCATGTCTGGATGGTAAACCATATATTTATGCTAAGAACAACTCACCAAGCCAAAAAGCTGAAATAATTCAAAAGCAGTCCTCTTGACACTATAATGCAAGCAAGATATTTTGCCTGGTACAGCTGGGAGAAAGCAAAGCAGCTTTGGGACTCAGATATCTGCTTCATGAGGTCACACTTTGTTTTGTACCTTATAGACATTAGCCTCTTCCCAGGACTGTGGCAAAATAGCCTCTTGACGTTGTGTGCTGATGCCTGTACATGCTGAAAACAGGCTGTATATTAAACCAAAGCTTTTAATGAGTGCCCATACATTTTTGATGAACATTTTCAGCAGTTTTAATTGTTTCAAGGAAAGCACAAATAGAATCAAGTCTAAAAAACCAGGCTTCTCAGTAACTATAGAAGAATAAGGAATCCTTCCATTTAGCCCTCAATCACTCCATGACAGAAGAACTTGCTATGTTCCAACATGCTTCCTCAGACCTGGGTACCACCTTAAAGTTGGTTTTGGAGGTTTTAGGGGTGTTTTGTTTCTTTTTCTAAATAGGGGTATTCATATCCATTAAGACTAGATCCTTCTAAATTATTACTTGCAATTGCATTAACAGGGTTCAGGGTTAAAGAAAATGGTTTTTGAACAGAGATAAGAACTACTATCAGACTTGGTCTCATAGCTGTTACGCAATAAAATACTCGGTAAAACTCCATTAAAAAAAAAAATCAAGACAGCACCAGTCCAAGCATAAGTTATTCAAGCTTGCATGAAAACCAGATTTACCTTACAGTCTAAGGCACAAACAGCTATGAGTAAGCCAGAGCATAAAGTAAAAAGAATAAGTTTTTACCAAACTAGATCCTGGTTCACATGGACAGATCTTATGACTTCATCTCTGGGAACAAGGGTTAAAAAATAGTTAAAAGACACCATGAATGATTTTATTAAAGATACTAAGTGGGGTATAGCCAATCTCATTCCCACAAGTAGTCTCATGCTGGCACAGTGCATGCTGTTTGCACCAGTGACAGTTTCAAGTCCAGACAGCTCCCTTAGGATTAGTTCAGCTACCAAGGCATCCCTCAAGTGCCAATAGAGACAACTGAGCCAGGATGTCTGGGCAACCTCAAAAATGGGTACAGCTGCAGTGACACAGATCCACACTGATTGCCTGCCCATGCCAACAGTGTTGATACACCCAGGTTAGCTTGCTCAGAAATTATCCAACGTCAACAGCCTGTCAGTGTATGTGAGACACTGGCTTTCCCACAGGAAGCTTCAGCATAGCAGAACAACTGTGTGGGGTCACTTTACCCATAGAATGCCAGTCACAGCTCAAGACTCAGTACATCGAGGTCACAGACCATCATTCCATGGTCTAGACCTTCTTTTAATCCCTTGGGTGTGCCTAAGCAAGGAATTAGGAGGACCTTTACCACTATGTCATTGGAAAATTTGATGTTGGGGGTCTTTTTTGCTGGTCAGAATCCATTCACACTCACAGCCACTGTATGCATCTGCCACAATAACATACTACAGATGACTGGCAGGAGTAGGACTGTGTCACCAAATGGCAAGGCCCTTGTTCTTCAGTGTTTCCCCCATCACAAGAATTCTTTCTTTACATCCCAAAGTCTGAGTGATAGTCACTGCTGCAGCTGTCCAGAGACACTTACGGGAAGTCCTCAGAAAGACCCTATTGTGATCTTCTGGCCCACAGGTTATACAATCTTTGCTTACAAGGGAAAAGTTTGGTGCATGAAATAGCACTGTGAATCAGTTAAAAATACCAAAATGATTCTATGGTTCTTACCCTGGCTGTGACTGGCCCTCCCTACACACCTTGTTTGAAGTTCTGGTCTCCTGTTTCTATTAAGTGTGCAGCAGTGTTTGAGATTTTACCACCCTGCTGCTGAAGTATCTTGCAAGCAGGAAGGGGTTTGCCAGCAGTGAGCCTCCCTGCTGTCACCTTGCCAGCTGCACAACAACAGTGGGTGCCCAGATCACCCGAAGCCATTTAGAGTATCTGGATAGCACCGCATCAGCACAAAATGTGCATCAATGTGAACAACTAAAGCTCTTCAGCCACCAGCAATGAGGTTTTAATTGCTGCAAATGTCAGTCACTGGTCTACCTTCCCTTCCCAAAAGCTGCAAACAGTCCTTACATCATGTCCTTGTGATGTGTCTACTAGACCTTCACTAAGACATGAGTAGTTCCATCTTCATTAACAAAGGTCTACACAGCCAAACCCTGCCACTAATTAGCAGCACTACTCACAGAAAAGCCTCTGCCAGGAATTCATTTACACTGCCATCTATGATTATACTCTTACCAGAGACAGACACTATGTGCTTGCCAGCTGGAAAACTCCTAACACATGCAGAACTCAAGGCTCAAACATTTATGCAGAAACAATCCCAGCTTTATCTGCAATTATTTTTCAGTGCATGCAAAAGTACAATGAGAACTACAGCAACTCAAGCATATTAATGTTAATACACCTATCGTTATTTGTATTCATTGAGATGATTGCCTACAAACACAAACTTGTTGGCAAAACAAGAAAAAAGTATTAGGTTTCAGGCAGCTAAACAGTAACCACTGTGGCAGGATGACTCTATGGCCAGATGGGGAAGTCACAAGAAATCTCCAGGAGATGAGGAAGTCACGCAGAACACATCCTTGTGTCAGACTTCAGTTTTTATGTAAAGTGTGCTAGTCAAGGTGGAAGGCAAAAGACATCAGCTCGGTTCCAATGCCAGCAGGCCGTCAGATTGATATTAAAGAAGTTTTAAAGAAAACCTGGTGCCTTTGCACGTGATCTCTGTATCATCAGAAAGCAAGATTAATCTAGCTGAAAAAGACAACACCCAGACACTAATCAGGGCAACAAGACCACAGGGAGATGCCCAAGAGGAAATTTTGATCCAGATGGAAACAAAGGCAAGAAAACTCTTCACGTGAGTGAAGGCAGGATTTCACTCCAGAATCTCTGTCGAGTGCAGCCAAGATTTGACTTAAACACTTCAGCGCTTTTCCAAACTAACAAGACGAAGAGAGCAAGCTTTCACCTTTCTGCCATACCCCACTGTCCCACCACTTAGTCCCTCAGCATCGCAAGGGATGACGCTTGGCATCACCCTGATCCTTGGCGGCAGCCCTACTCCTGCCTCCACCTCGAGTATCTCCGCTTGGAAGCCGCGCACCCGCAGCCCTACTGAGAAGGGCGGGGAAGCCTGCCGCGGTTCCCTGGAGCCCGGCAAGCCCTTCAGCAGCAGGGTGGGCACTGCGGGCTCCCCCCGGCCCGCCCGCGGCTCCCCGCGCTCCTACCGAGCCAGTAGTGCAGGCGGTAGGCGACGCTGGCCCCGCGGCGCTCCGTGCGCAGCACCAGGTACGCGTCCCCCACGAAGAAGTCGCCGTGGCGGCTCGGGGGCACGGGCACCAGCTCCAGCCGCTCGATGCGCCACACCTGCAGCCCGCTCTGCTGCCCGGCCTCGGCGAACGCCGGCGGGGGCCGCTCGGGAGCCATGGCTGGAAGCGGAGAATCCGCGGGGCCCCCGCGCCGCCTGTTTATAGCGCTGCGCGTGGGGCGGAGCGGGGCCGGCCCCGGGCGGGTGCGAAGGGATGCGTCTGTCCCACCCCTTCCAGCGGCTGAGCCGCCGGTTACTTTTTCGTTTCTAACACTCTGTAAAACAAGCTCACCCAGAATCCCTTTTGCTTCTGTGCCCAGCGCCGTAGCACGGCGTTATAAAAAAATCAGCCACCCTCACTGCAAACAGAGGAAGTTTCACTATTCTAAAATAATAGGAGAAAACCCCATAAAGGACAAGAAAGAAAAGTACAAGTGGGCTAATCCAGTGTCTGCGGATGTTGTAGCACTGTTCGGTTGGCTTCTATAATTATCACATCTGCCTTGTTTGTGTGAACTGCTCATACCAGAGTACAAAGAGTTCCTACAGCTTGCACTTGCGGCAGAGCGCTTTTTCATCCCCGGCTGGAATGGCAGCGTACAGCTCTCATTCACCCAGTAATCTCATTTCTTTTGTTCAATATTGATAGGAATCTTTCCGGGGGGGAGAAAAATCTTTTTGAAGATTCCAGATGAAGCCCAGAATTTATATAAATTTCCCTTTCTCAGAAAATTTAAAGAGTTATGCTGGTGTTTTTCCAAAACTATGCAGCAGCCCAAAAGGTTTAAACCCACATCCCGCTTGTCTGTCTCCTTTATAAATGTTTGGTACATCAACATGACAATTGCAGTTTTCATTGCAATATGAAAATTACAGCAAATCACTGTTTGCCATCTGATATTGATGGACAGTACATCAGTCTGGGTACAATACAGGTAGACACAGTGCAAGCTGTCAGTATATCAAAAGATAAATTTCAGAAAGGGTTTTGTTTAGCTTCATCATCTTATCCACCTGGATGAGTTTTGAAGCTCATCATTTCCCCACTGGGTTGCTTTATCAAGTTAATACAAGAAGAGTGCAAGTATCCACCCGCAGGCAGATCAGAGCTTCCTCAGCAAGTGGGAGAGGCACTGCAAAATGCAACAAAGCAGCTGGAGAGCATCTTTGCAGGCAAAAAAAAAAAAAAAAAAAAAAAAGCACACCACAACTAAGAAATTTGTGTAACTATCTTACCATCTTCTCTTTATACCTTCTTGAGGAAAAAAATGACCTTACACTGTGTGTACCCACTATCATCTCCCATTTTGGTGGGCACCCTACCATCAGTTTGCCAGACAGACGTGCACAGGCACCCTTCTGCTTTATCCTCACTGTTTAAGAAAGTGAGCTGCATGTGCTCTGTTTTGTCTAAGGTCCAGCTGAACATGGTGCATCTTCAGAAGTTCATGGCCAAGTATTTTATCCCTCATTCTCCAAGGGTTGTAGTAAGCCTGTTTGATAAACAATATAATTCCCAAATAAAATACCTTTCTCAAGATGTTCATCATGTGAAGAAGGAAAAAAAATTAAGGAAGAGTATCCAAAAAATTCCAGCAGTTTCAGTTTCAATATGGTATCAGAAATATTTTGAAATATTCAAAAGTGATTTGTTAAATTTGCCTTCCCATTTATGCCAATTGTTCTTCTGCTTACTCACTTAATTACACTAAGCAGTTTTTCTAATTGCATGCCTTTTTGCATTGCTGAGCATTAGTTTGCTTCAGCCAGTGAGGGTAGAACTTACCACATACTCTGTAATTGTAGGGGTTTACTATTTCTTCTGAAGTTGTCCCGGTGAACTCGCTTTGCAATTGTGCTGCCTTGCCCATACAGGAGCTCAAACCAGTGCAGTGTTATGCAGCCTCATGTCTCCTACAAGTTCTACTTGTCTTGCCAAGATAAAATTGTTCATGCACAGATTGCACAGGACAGGTTTGTTAAATTTATATCTCCTTATTACAGCTTTAAATTTTAAATCTACAGGCTGCTGTAAGTGGAATGCCTCTTGCTGGCATGGGATGCATGCTAATGCTGTTTAGCATTGACCATTCCCAGTATCACACACCAGTGGACAAAGGTTAAAGACACAAGAGCAGTTTAATTGTTTTGTCTCAGTGTCTGTGGCACTACTCAGACACAAAGGATGTTAGTACTGACAGCAGAGCTTTCTCACGCCTGAGTTGGTCTTACTAGGATTATGTAATCACTTACTGGCTGCTGGAAAAGAAAACCTTGGATTGAAGTTTGTATTTTAAGTGCCAGGATACTTGTTTGTACTCTTCAATGTAATTTTTGACTGTTTGCAAATCTTGCTTTTGCAATCTCACTTCTAATGAAAGTTGGACTGTCTTCTATCTTGATCCATCCATTTTTTGTAGCAAAAGCAAAAGCTAACATTGTTAATGTAACAGATTTTCATAAAATTTCAAATAATTAAAAACTTTCTAACATCGTTAATCAAAAGTAAAATTTTGGAGAAACAAAAGAGAAGTATCTTAGAAGTTGCACATTTAGAAAGAATATTTATACTTAGTTTTTATGTGCTTTTGCACGTCCTTTGACATAGTAATTGAAGTGGAGAGGACTAAAAGTAACATTGTTTTTGTGACTCAGAAGTCAATTACTACGCTCATTAGAAATTGCACTGTAATGGAATTTTAGACTACCTTAAGGTTTCAAATAATTTTTTTCTAATTTACTACGGATTATATCTTGCTGGTAAACTGTGGCTTTCCCAGAAGGATGGCAAAGGCCTAGCACTGTTTTAGCTTTGTAGTAGCAAGGAGAAATAATTTTGCTTCACACCCTTTCCTCTGGGGGAAGGGCGGATACAGCAGTTGTCTGCTGTCACAGCCCAGGAACACAGTTATGGGGTAAAGATGCAGCTTTCTGCCTGCTCAACTGCGCTGTTTGAGGTATGGCCATCTTTAAATGCCTGTCTTGTTCCCAAGTCCTGAGAGATCACACAGGACTGTTGGAAGATGTTCATGCTCCTCATCTAGTCCTTGAAAAAGCAGATTCAAATGTATTGAATTTAAAGCTTTGGCATGACTCAGAGAATTCAAGGATTTATGAAGAACTTTGCCATTTAATTTTGCTCACTTATTTCCTGAGTATTTTGTTATATTGAATAAGGGATCTTTTTCCCTCAAAGTATTGTTGTCATAGACTGCATATATGCAGGGCTCATGTGTGTACACCACAATACCATAATGCAATGTCCTGAGTTCTGACTTTTGTCCCAGTCAGCAGAAAGGTTCACAAAAACACAGGGTGGTGTTTCCAGCTGACATACACAAGGAATCCAAAAAGGGTCCCAGAAGTTAAGCCCCAGCATCTTTCCCAGCAGGAATAACTTTCAGTCCATACAAACTCTAAGGTTTAAGCCCTTCTACAAAACCTGTATTACAGTTCCAGGAGCTCACAATGGAAGGAATGAAAAGGAATGTGGGGAGAGAATATTTTCAAATATCACACGTATTTCCTTCTACAAAGCTTATTTCTTCTTCACCACAACTGGCAAATACCCTCCTGACCTCTATAACCCTACCTAAATAAGGAGATTACAAAAGTTTAGTTTTGCCTCGTTTCACATGACGAAGTTTGCTGTATGCAGAGTATGTGTCTCAAAAGCACACTCTTGTCCAAAGAGTCACAGAAGTCAACCTCTCTTCTCATTTGTTCTGTTGCTGAATTAAGAATTAATAGTAATTTCAGATTTATCCTAAATACAGTAAGTCAGTTCAAAGATCTGAGCTAAATTCTTATTCCAATATTAATCTAAAAAATAATGATTATTGATAATGCAAGAGCTGAAGGAGAATTTGACCATCCACCTTTATAAACCAAGTTATCAAAACAAGCTGTAGAATTAGGTTACCATTTGCTAATTCTCTCTGTTCTTTCATCATCCTTCCATCCTGTGTGGTAACTCAGCTTCAACCAGAGAGAACATGCTGAAGAAAGACTGAAACCTAGCTTTCCTCCTTATTGGCAAGGTTTGAGTTATGAGGCTGCCAGATGAGAGGTATGAAAAACCTGGCATAAAAATATCAAGTCCTCCTTTACCTTCAAGACAAGAATCTGGTTTTAATCCTTGAAGTCTAGAGCAGAAAGGGCCTTAGTGTGTAGCTCTGAGGCAGGTGTCTAAGACACAGAGAGGATAGGATCACAGCTACACTGTGTGCACCACTTGGCAGCTGGCTGGCTCCTACCTGCGTCCTGTTCTGCTTGCCTGGGCACTCTCACTCTCTGTGGCAGTCCCTGTGCTGCCTGGACAGGCCACGAGGGATTCTTCAGTGGCATCCACCACTCTCATCTGTGCAGGCAAGGACACCACATGCCCAGCAGCTGAGAAGCTCTGACTCTCCAAATTCATTCTTCAACAGTGGGATTAAGTGGGGCATGTAGAGAAAGCAATCTGAATGTTGGCTTCAGTCAGAGAATCTAGGCAAACATTTTTGACAGTGGGGTAGTGAGAAGTGAAGTGTTAATTATTAAGTATGTTATAGCTCCCTGAATTTTTCTTATGGTCTTCTCTTGAAATATTCAATGAGCAGCATAAATTTTTAATCAAGAAATTCTGATTTTATGTTCATCTCAAGCCACAGTATTATAGTATATATTATATTTCAAGGAGTAAGAGAGAGGGAATTGAAGCACTCCTTCAAAAATCAGAAGGTCTCCTTTATGTTCCTATGACATGACATTTCACGTGATGGTCATGGGAGTAGAAAAGATTTAGCAAAATATATTTTCAAGCTCATAATTTTATCCACCTTGGCCATCTAGACGGAGAAGTGCTGCCATGATTCCCATCTATGATTAATCATCCTGTCCGCATTACGTGCTCATTTGGTCTACCAAAGGAATAAATCATGCTGTTCTCTATGTGGCCCAGTAAGTTTCACCAAGACCATCTCAATGATCCTTAGGTTTGCTTTCTTTTATTTAGATAGAGTGGTCTCAAGTTCCATGGGGAAAATATCCAGCCCTTTTCAAAGAGTTCAAATTTTAATGAATCAGTGTATGTTTATTGAAACCAAAAAAATGGAAAGGCCATTATTTATTAAGAAATATTCAGAAGAACTGACCAGAAGATATTACCCAGAAAATTTAATTAAAACAAGACTATTTTATATCAGGTGATACCTTTGATTATTGCTACAAAACCTCTTTCACACATTTTTATCATTTTCCACAGTATTGCTGGGACTCAGGCACACACTGCTTTGTGAAACAAACATTACAAAGGATGGATGGTAATTAAACCCTGATTTCTCTATTTATGTATTTAATTATTTAGAAAATTTCAAATACATAGCCTAAAGAGGCCTACTGTAAGGTAACTACAGAATTTGTCTGCATAGACTGATATTCTGTAAGTGTCAAAGAGTATGAATATCCATTTTGAATTTGAAAATACTCTGAATTTGGTCTGATTATAATTTCCTAATTATATTTTGCATGCTAAGAAGTGATAATTGAAGTTTCTTATTTCTATATTGCAGCTACAGATTTCGATGATGGTCTAAGTCATTTTTGAATACTTGGAAAAGAGGGATAAGGAAACAGCCACACTTCCATTTACCATCAGTGCAGTAATTAAAGTTAAAAGCATCTAAGTAAAACTGAAGAAGAGAGAAGAGGAAGAGAATTTTATTCAGAAACAAGAACTCAAGAAAAATTTGAAGAAAGCACAGTCATCTTCTGGACCCATTTATTAAATATGCAACATCTATTAAGCTCAAATTCTTCATCAAGAGGTCCTTAAATCTGTTGAAGGAGTGCCTAAAATATTGGATATGGCTATATGGAGAGTACAGAGAACCCAGGGAAAACCATCTTCTCCATCTGTATACACCAGTGGCTCTTCTAGGCATCTACTCACAAAGAGGGAAGGGATAACAATCAAATCTGTAGAAAAGTGGCAATAAGTAAAACTGATGGTAGTTATCTAAATGGAGGGAAGACTTCAGTTTTATTCATTTCATTGCATTCTTAGAGAGTAGATGTTTCTCTCACTATTTCCTTGATACTAACTTGTCTGAGAAGGTTACTGAAATCAATACAGAAAGGAGCAATCTTTGTGTGATGTTAAACTAAGATCCTCAGGAAAGGATATATTTTTTTAAAAGTTTCTAATTGCAGTCGTGTTTTGAAATAAAGTTTTTCTGAGATAGCTTTTTTTCTTGCATGAAGACAGTATGCCAATGTTTTTACGCATTTAGAGGTGCTGGGTGTGAAAAGCAGAGTACTCATGACATGTGAATCTTCTACCCCCATTAAGCAAGTAGTATCTCTAAATTCTCGAAGAAGGAATAAGATCATTCATTGTAACTGATTTCAGTGGTAGATATGCATGGAATAGGCCAGATTCTCTGTTCTAGGCAAAACAGTTCTAGGATTATTTAACCATGAATATAAATAGGATTTAAACTGCGTTAAGCTTTTTAAAATTTTCAGAATACCACAGTTCACTGCAATGGTATGGCTGTTTTTTAAATACAGAGTAGCTCCTCATTTTCATCAAATCTCACACACAAACTTATTCTGGATTTCGAAACCGTGTATTGAAGCTAATTTTTTTTAAAACATTCATTGACATTCACGTAAAATTTGAAACAACTTCTAAAATTTTGCATCAGTTTTTAATTCACTGACCATGAACACTCACCTAAGTCACTCAAATATCTGAAGCAGAAAAGAAGGGGAGGAAGAGAAGAGGAAGACTTTCTATATTCTGACTTTGTGAAAAAGTCTGCTTGAAGGTTTCTTGAATTTGGTACACCAGCTTGAGAAAATAAACATTTTCTGGACTTCAAAATATCCAGTTCTCACTAAGCCCATATAGGAAAGTGTTTATGCCTCACATTTATTTGCTTAAAGCACAAGTGTATTGTTATACTTTCATTAATGGAAGTGGTTTTAAACTCTCCAAGAACAACACATTTGAGAATTATGAACTTTGTTACTGTGTGTCAGCATTTATGTATTAGCCAAGTTGCCAGCACACTAAGATAACTAACAAAAGTCCTCTTACAGCATTTTAAAGTTAATAGTCTCAGCACTGCTTCAGTTTCAACAGGGCAGCAAAACTTCCTTGATCAGCCCTCTCCAATTAAACCAGTAGTTTCTAAGATCATAGACATTTATTGGGGATCAGCTCATTGAATCTAGCAGATTTGAAAGCAAACTTCTCTGAAGAACAAAGGCATTCATACATCTGTTTCTACATCAGGGGCACCAGATTTATAAAATTAACTTCTTCCTTTTCTCTGAGGTATTGAAACTATACTAATTTGCTAAAAAGCTGCTGACATTTGCAATCTTGCTGGAGGCAGCTTTTAAAAAAATTATCTCTTGGTAGCCCATGTTCAAGATAGGATCTTAATATGGATCAAGAGGTCTACAGAAAGATCTATTTGAAATCAAAACTTGGGACTGATTCCTGTTTCAAGAATCTGAGACATACTTACTGGAAAAGAACCCAACCTCTTTGTTTTCTGATTAGCATTATACTGAGAAAACATGGAGGTGCCTTGACCTGCCAACACAACATTTATTTTGAAGTTGATTTCATAAGTCTAAGTGACAAGGAAAGGCATGGGGGAATATATTGTTAGGCTTTTTTTCCACTCATCAGGAACAAGAGAGAAAGTCTGAAAAACACAGATTTCCTATCAGCTGAAGTCTGATTGGTAAATCATACACCTCCCTCAGTCCTAGATGCCAACGAAAAAGTTAATCTTATGGGAATCAGTACACTTTTCTAGTGCCTTGTTTTAAGAAGCCTGTTATCCTCAGGGACACAGTACATTATCTTTGCAGACCCTGTTCTCCTGATTCCTCTTCCTATGTGATTGTCCACCGACAAGGGTGGACAATCACCAGATACCAGATAAAATAAAACTTAGGGTAAAATACATAACTGATTTGAAACAATGAAATGTGTAGTCTATTTACACACTCTCAATCCTAGCTAGCATTAGGCATAGTTCCCAGAATAAATGAATTTTCTCACTAAAAATGTCTTAAAATCTAATGTCTCCGATATCTGTCATCCCCTTATTTCCTTCAGGTCAATAATACATGAGAGACTGGGATGTTAATGGTAATGACTCAAAACAATTGGCCATTTGCAAAAGCAGCAGAGTGCTCTGCTGACCTTGGGCAAAGCAACCACCCGCATGCAGAAGGGATGCACATCCCCCACGGAGGCTACAACCTGGGGTTTGAGCCAGTTAAAGGAAGAGGCCAATAACAAGCAGATCCTGCAAGGTGAGATAGTACTTTTTATCATGCCAAGGTTCTCTCTTAGGTACTTGGCTCAGATGTGAAAACTCCCCTCTGGGGAAGTACCGGGACATTCACACAGAGGCCATAATTCACTCAACTACGCTGACGAGAGTCAGCTGTAATGTCTTAGAAGGGGTCATAAACCATCAAAGACCAACAAAGTGCCCCATGATCCACAGAGTTACATCATACAGTGTAAAACTCCTTGGCCCAAGAAGAGGTACCTGGGCACTTCCACCAAACCCAAGAGTATGTTAACCCATTGACCTTTGTGTTTTGTGGGCTTCCCCCATCCCCAATGGATCAGGACTGCCACCATCACTCATCAAAATTGCAACCAAGTCTTGCTGCTGGACCCACAGATGGTAGCTACATACCTTTTTACTCTTATCCTTTCTTTCTTTTCCCTTATAAATTTTCTTAAGTGTTATTTGTATGCTTTTATATTATTATAGATAGTAACCAAAATGGTTTCATAGTGCTTTCCATTGCAACCAAACTGTTCTAAAATAAACCCTATAGATATATATTTATAAAAATTGGTCATGCAATGTTGTTTCACTCTAATACACCCCAAGGGATCTATTATCAAGTACCTGGTTTACTCTCCCTTTCTGGGGCAGGTTGTAACAAAGACTGTATATGCTTGTGCTCCCAAAGAGAACTACAGAATTCACTACTTCCAGAATAAGACTGTTGAACAGATACCAAGCAGCCTTTAGCTTTTCTTCCAGATCAGTACTTTAGGTCTTTTCCCTGGTTCTTCAGTTTATCATACTGACTTAAATCCCATCCCACCATCTCTGTGCAATGCTCTGAGGTTTCTGGCATTTCCTGTCCCATTTCCAAGCCTTCTTGACTACACCTGCTAGAAGCCAAACATAAATGTTATCTCTATCCCAAACATTCCCCCTTCCTATATGACTTCTGAGGCTACATCTCTCAGATTCCTATTTCTAAAAATAAAATCCTGAACAGTACCACAAAAGAACGGGCGATGCCCACTCTTAGAGACCTACAATGTTGTGAAACTGTGATATCCTGTGTGATGTTAAGAAAAAAATAAACCAAAACAAAACAAAGAAACAAAAACCCCCTAAGCCCCATCACAGTAAAGTCAATAAATAAATTTATGAATTTTGTGCTCTTTTTTGTTCAATGACACAGCAACACAAAACTATGTGTATGGAGAGTGTTGAAATTGCAGATACGGAAGGCATTTGAGGCTTTGTCCTTCCTGGATTCAAGGGAAGTATTTTCTTTGCTGAATCCAAGGTAGCCAGTATGACGCACTTACACAGCACCTGCATGTTAGGGTTCATGTATCACACGGGCCATGCCAGCCAGATTTTAAAGACGCAATCAGAGGGACGGGTTTATACTGTAACATTCATTCCAGTACAGGCCATCATATCCCCTTTCCTTCCTTGCCTTTTAGACAAGGTCAGAAATTTCCTCTGTTGGGAACAGAAAAATCCCTTTGCTATCCTTTGACTTTCTCTGTTTTTAGTTACTTTCACTCGTAACATTTTGTTATTTACTTTCAAAAGTACGTAGCCATCAACAAGAACAATTATCCTCACAGGAAAAACACACAGGAACATAGCTTTTTATGTCTCTGAGTTTTGACATTCTGGTTGTTAGGTGGTTGCTGTTTTCCTATCTGTTTCTTGAGATGAACATCAAAGATGTACCATCACTACTTGGGTACCATTTCTTCAAATAAGCAAGTAAGAAGCAAGTGAAAATAAACTGTTTCTCTTTACAAAGTAACAAATGATAGGCAACGAGTCAGTTGAGGAACACGTTACTACAGATAAGTTTATTTTCCAAAGCATAATTTTAGTACAACCTGCATGACAGACACTTCCTTGATTTACTTTTTGCATCTAAGAAAAGGCCTCTGTAGAGGAAAAGTAGCACTTTGATGTTATAAAGCTCGATGTTTTAAACAGTTATATAATAGAGTTTCTGTGTTTCACACACTGTCTGTTGGTTTGTAACTTGAGGAAATCCCAGGGTACTAAGACTAAACTGGCTCTTTATGAAAAGAACCCTCTACAGGCAGCCTGCAGCCACAGCTGCCTTTCCAGCTGTGCACATCCCACTACCTCTTCCAAAGCTCTCTCCTCATGACTCCACGGCTCCCCCTTCTCTCCAGTCATATCCCTGCTTGTGGTCCTTCACCATGGTGTGCACAAAATTCAGCCAGAACAGTCCCAGCACTTCCTGAGATTTATAGTGATTGGTGTCAAAGGAAAAGAGGATATTAGTCTTACCTAAGTCAAAAGAGGCATCCCACAACATTTTTTATTTGGCTTCACTCCTTTATTTAGCCTTGCACAGGTTTCTATGTGTCTTTTGGGATGCAGTTAGTGCCTTTTTAAAGACAGTCCCTTATTTAAAACAAATTAATATTTTTTCTTCCTTATATGAACTAAATAGTGCAGTGTTAGCTAACTGCAGTTGTGTTATTAAGGTAATAAAATTACCCCACTGCTATCAGCACAACATGATAAGGTATAATGCAATGCTCAAAGCAATATTCAATGGAGCTGAGAAATATCTAGCAGAAAATTATTTGTTCCATTTTTTCCAGTACATTAATTTTAATTATGGTCAATACAAGATTATTTTTATTGCAAACCAACCTGCTATCTTTACCATCTTTTGTAAATCAGGTCTCAGAAAGATTTTAATAAATAATTCTTTAAATGTTAGATTTTTAGACTATTGTTTAGTTGATTACTTCATGTCTTTTTGATTTTGTTCCACAGGAAAGGCATAAAATTTGGTATTTCAAAGGCTTAGAGTAACAAGGATATTAACACTTTCAACATGACCAGTATAATCCTAGAACCATTTAAAGTACTTAAAATTTAATGACCACCTGAATGCTCTGGGTGTGTGTTTCAAATACATGTTTTCAAATATAAGTTTTCAAATATATGCTTTTGAGATGGGGAAAGGATATAGAGAAGTGTCTTTTAGTTGAACTTGGGCATAAATTCATGACAAAGAATGTAATCAAAGTTACAGAAGTACTGACATCTTAGATGAGAATTAAGAGTCATAGAATCACAGAATCACAGAATCACAGAATCACAGAAGCAACTAGGCTGGAAAACAACTCTGAGACCATCAAGTCCAGCCTATGACCTGGCACCACCTTGTCAACTAGACCATGGCCCTAAGTGCCACATCCAGTCTTTTCTTAAAGTCCTGTGTGTAAATCAAACAGTGATTTTAGTCTGCATGGTAATAATTCGTGAGTTCCAGAAATCACAGAAGATGCAATCTAACCCAAAGTACAACAGTTTTAGAGATAATATCGAGTTTGAAGTATATGGGGGATGGCAGAGCATGTCCTCAGAAGAGACCTTGAAATCTGTTTTGTTATAAAGTTTGTTTTATAATAAAGATATATAGCGTAAGTTCTACACATACGCAAAATATTAGTATTAATAACTTACAGAATCTACTCATTTGTCTTTATAGAGTCAGTATGTGTGGGTGACAGGTCTGAACATACTTTTGTATAACACTTGCTCCTTCTGGTCATTTACGAAATCACAGTATTTACAGTTAGCCTGTAAACCTGCTTCTTCCTTTTAGGATTTCAGAAAGTATCCACATTCTCTCTGCATCTACATAAGCTGTAGATGTTTTCATAAAGCAATTTATAAAGGAACAAGCTCATAGTGCTGCCTAAAACAGAAGAATTCACCTCCATTAAGCCTGTTTCAAATCACACTGAAGGTAATGGAAAAATACTGACTGACTGGAGCAGATTTTAGGTCAGTAACATTTTTGGTAATGGCTACTGTGCATTTCTCGTACACTAGGCTGAGGGGTGTTCACACTGAAGTTGACTGTGTGCCCAAAGGCTGACATAGCTGTCAGCAGGATTTACAGTGCACTTTCATCCCCACAATGAGCACGCAAAAGTAAAAAGGATGAAAAGATTTTGCCTGTATCTCTAACTGCTGAGGCATGAGAACACCCCTTTAGCCAGCCCTTGATACAAAAACCACACTCCGCTTCCTCTGAAGTTTAACACCTTTGCAAAGTGTGTCAGAGGAGATGGAGATCAGCCTGAATAGCAAACATCTCTGCAGGGCAGTCTTGGGCCCCTTCGGGCTCTGAAAGGATTTAAGTGTGTAACAGGGGGACAAGTTGATGCTAATCTGGGGCCAATGTGAAGAGTTGTCTCTGCTCGGGTGCTGTACTTCTTCCACATGTACCTATAAACCGCTACAATGGGCAATGGTGCAGAGACACAGCAAAATGTCAGTGACACTGCACTCTTGCTGGGCTCTGCTGGATGCTGCCATGCACCAAGCCAACATTGCAGTGCAAGCAGAACTGCTCTCTGGAGAGCCTCTCAATCTCCACGTTGTAAAGCAGCATTACCAGCATCTTCAGATCAAGCTACTGCACTGTACTGGTAAGCCTGGGAGGGTAATGGGGGCTCCTACCTGCACAGCTGGGTAACAGCACTGCAGCTGCCTTCCACAATAGCTAGAGCTGAGTGTCACACCCCTGTAGGAGTGTGGAAGCAAGATATCTGTCCTGTCAGTAGCAGTAATGCTCTTAAAGCTGCTTTCTTGCATGGATGTGCCATTGGAAGAAAAGAAAAACACTATACTTCTTCACAGTGTTCTTAACAGGAATAGTTGGGTTTTTCTTACTTATATATATCACATATGGTAAAGGCATTTAGCATAAGCAAGGCAGGTAAACAAAACAAGCCAGCATTTCCAAGGAACTCTCAGTTTATATTCTTAGGATATTTCTTATTGTATATTTGAGAGTAAAGAGGATTATCCATGCATAGATTTACTGTAGGCACTTTTGTTTCCTTAATAACCTTTGTACCCCTGGGTCTCCAGCAACTTGCACTCTCCTCACTGCAGAGCAGCCCTGTGGTGTTTTCCTGACTCTTCTAAATGAAAGAGTAAAGTTGCCTAAGCCAGGAAATGAGTGTCTGTAACATGTCCATGCATCTCACTCTCCACTGCAGACTAGCACAAGGGGCTACCTCCATCTTGTGGGTCATAACAAAGACAACCACATTTTTAAAGACACCCACATTCTTAAAGATGAGGTGTCATGCACAGAGGTTAAAGACAAGTTCATTCCTCTTTTCCTCAGGAGCACTAGAAGCGCCTTCACATGTGTTATAACAGATCAAATTTACTTGCAATAGTTTGTCTGAAATTGACTCTTCCCTCATGCTTTTGGGGTAATTAATTTACCTGCTCTCTGCCTCCTTTTCCCCATCTGTAAAAAGACCAAATCAATAGCACTCCTTTGAAGGACTTCCAAGTGTGTCACTTGATTATACTGTCACTCCTATCCCTATGGGGAGGCCCAGCTAAAACTTTATCATTATCCATGTTTATTACAGATACTAGGCTATTATGTCTACCAACAAGAGATCAAGATCCTAGCAACCTCTGGATTTTAATTTGTCCCGAGTCTTTCATTTGCCATGCACAGAGAAAGCACATGGGTTTGCCTGGCATTCAGGAAATGAGTAATTTACAGGCAGACTGGGGACTTTATCCTTTCCAAACTGAAATTTGGGGAACTTCAAATTTCAAACAATGTCTGGAGATTCAATGCATTTGACAGGAAGCTCTCTTGAACAAAAAATATGCCCTTTTTTATTGTCAACATCTTACACCATTTTTATTTTCAAGTGCTGCATCTGGGAAATCCTGGAGAAATGCCAACCTCCACAGCAGTGCACACAGAGCCAGAAGATCCTTACATGAGGGATTCTTACTAGTGTCCCTAGCTTTCCACAGTGGTGTATAGCTCACTGTCTTTGGAAAAGGCAAAATGATCCAATATGCAACTTTCTATGCTAAATCACTTCCTGGGTGCATTTACCACACAGCTTACACACGGTTTAAGTCTAGAGATTTGTATCCAAATACGGCTCTGGATACACCTCCAAAGCCCTCAGCAATGCAGACTATGACTAAAAAGTGCTTCCCCCCTGTTGCATTCAACACCCACATGCACTGCTTAGAAAAGGAATTGAAACTACCTGACTGCGTGGAGCTTTCAGTACTCCATTCCTCGTAACTAGAATCAAGAGCAAAGCAGATGTGTCTATTGAAGGAAGAGGGGATGTCTGAGGGTTTATTTTGGCACAGTCTGCTGATCACCAGCTCCTGGGTGCAGAGGACAGGCAGCTTCCAAAATAAGCTCATGTTGGCACTCATCTGTAGTTACCAGAAACTTCATGGGCTGTGCCATTTCTTTTATCTCCAGATAATTGAGGGGCTGGTTAAGGAAAAGAATTAGTGAATTGGAAGTGTTGGTAAGTAATTTTTAACAATAGAGAGGGAATTAGACAGGAATTTAAGTAGAAATAGATAATAATATTGATTTCCATGCTATTTCAGAAACTGGGACCTAAGGGAAAGAGGTCAAATACTCACTAATATACCAGACGAAGTGCATTTAGAGTCTTTCTGCTCCATGCTGGTATTTACAATTATATATAAGTTATTTTCCCCTCAATGCTCTATTTGTTAATCCTCAGTAATGTAAGTGGGAGCTGTTTTATAAGCAGAGGTATTGCAGTTTGGAGATCTCTACATTTAAGAGTTTGGTGTATATATGTAAACCATAAAAACATCCATCCAGCACCTGCATATTCTGAAATAGTCTGTCTTTGAACAGTCTAATATGGACATCTTGATTCCTGAAAATGAATTACCACATGCAATGCTGTGTAGTTTTCTGCTAAAGGATGAAATAAGAAAATGTTCTACAGCAGACTATCTTTCCAACTCCATTGAAGCTCCCAACAAGAGCTGGAGAAAGAATTACACTCTTGAAAATCTAAAAGAAATTAATGGTCCGTGTCCCTAGATACAATGTAGTACAACGACATTTCGCTTAGGATATGCCAGCTGTCCTCTCAAGACTCAGTGATTCAAAATATTCTGAAATAAATATAACTAGTAATATATTATTGTTGTTGTTGTTGTTGTTGTTATTTCAAAATATTTTGATGCAGAGAAAAGCGAGAAGCTGTCTTTTAGTTCGACTAACTGTAAATGAAGCAGATTTAGGTGGCTGGGGACTCCTAGGTAGTGGCAGCTGTGGATCCCATTTGCTTTCATGAGGTTTGTATGTAAGAAATCTCCTATCAGGGTCCTTTTGCTTTCCTTTCAGTGGTTCAAGTCTAGGATCTGAAAATATTAAGCAAACAGTATTTATAAGCAATAGGAAAAACTGTCTGGATTCTAGGATTTGAAAAGCTATGCTTATTGTTAATCTGCTAGGATCCAGAAAAAGGAGCCTTCAGAAATATATAGTAAACGTTATAAGAAAAAATATTCTGTCCATGGCCTTGCTGTGGATGAAGCCTTGCCTTTGCCTTTGTGTACAAAGAAAGTAGTGCTTTAAGCTGTATGGTATGCATGTGTGTGTACTTTAACTTACGTGTAGTTAATTATTTTCAAAGAGGCTCTCCTTATAAAAGGGGAAGCTATAGCAACACTAGAGGGCAGGCACCCCATTATGGACCATCCACCACAGTAGAAATGAAGATACGGACTGTTGTATCCACAGTGGGTACAGCAGACATTGGACTTGAATCAGTTGCCTGGCAATAACCCCCCCATTACAAGGCTGAAATTGCAGTCTTATCAGAAAAATCAACATTAATGAGCAGTTTTCAGCTAGTAATCCTGCTTGTATCGGGTGTCCTTAAATCTAAGTGTCTTTGCATGAGTAAACTAGTGTATTTCCTGTGATCTGAGTCGGTTATTTAGAGCCTGGAAGTGGACTTTCTCTGATATTGAAACTCAGGTGAAAAACTACTGTTTACTCTTCAAGTTTCACCTAAAGCCACTTAAGACAGGTTGGAGGGTTCTGCGCTCTTATTCCCACTCCCTACTGTTGAAGTAATGTTACTCAATTCTCTAACACAATAAATGTGCCTGTTGTGAAGGACTCACCTCTGTTTAAATGCCGTGGCTTTAACTTCAGATTGAAAAGATCTCTGGGGTAACTTGTCACAAAATTTGGTAAATTAGCTTCATAGTGCAGTTGTAAAGGAAAATATATTTTAACATCAGAAAAGCCACCATGCCTAGAACAAAGACCATTGAAGTTAGCTGTAGAGTAAACTTTACATGCTGTTTTTAGGTAAGGTAAAAATACACTTGTAAAATTTCTGTTCAGAAAAATGCAAGATTTAGGAGATTTAATTAATTGTTAATTAATGGCTGTTGAGCTGACAAGAGTTACAGTTTTTCATTACCCTAAAGTTCTTTATTTACACAACTCCTATCACCAGAACTGCAATCTCAAATGAGTGCAGTGGTCCCTTGTTACAATACAGGAAAGGAATAATAACAGAAACAGAACACCCTTCTAGAAAAAGGAGCTGTGATACTAAAATCACATGGGATGCAGTTTCTTGGAATATGTATTGCACAATCATAGAATCTGCTGAGATGGCTATTTGCATTATTTTTCAAGTCTTTCCAGTGAATTTAATTAATCATTAACATACCTTGCAGTCATCTGCATTACAATGATCTTAAGATCTCTCTGTTGCTGGAGAACTCATGAGAGGCCTAACAGGAAAGCTGAAAGATGATGGTAATTTAACATCAATGACATATCATCTCTTTGATGTGTATTCTCCTTGTCTGGAAGCAAAAGTGATTTTGAATTCAAAGTGGATAGGATTTGAAATAGCTGGTAATATTTTCTGCAAGTTGCAAAAGGAATTTGTCAGTTTGGCTGTGGGTAGTGCTGTTCTTCAGGAAACGACACTTTGCAGAGTCAGGTAAGTGTAGGACAGGATACGACACCAGCACATTGGTCTTAAAATCTTTCTGAGACAAGGCTGACTCTTAAAAGGCTGACTACATTGCTAGTTATGCAGATTTGACTAACGATATCCCCTGATCTTTGCAAGTTGAAATGGATATCTTAATGGTTTCTTGCGAGATACAAGATGGAAAATCCACAATGGTCATGTTTTGAAGGTATCAGTATCATCTGCATGAATAGGAAGATATGTTTCTTTGATTAATTGAACAAGATAAAATGAAAATTCAGGGTTTAGACAACATAATGAATGCCCTGTGAAATCAGGGAGGGAAGAGAAATGGTATGTGAAGATACATGTCGAAAACTTGATTGTATTGAATATTTATCTGTGAATTAATAGGTGTGATGCACATCAGAACTGCACAGGAGAGAATTACACACACAGGAGAAAACACAGTACACTGGTAATTTACATACTTTATTTCTTGCCTTTCTCTTCTTATTAGCCTTTCCAATTCTTTTCTGATTGAGTTCTGGTTTCCATTTAATAAAGCATGTCCCATTGGCCTGAATGGTGAGAAAGTCTAAGTGAACATAGACATTGCCCTTTTTTGTTTGTTTAGGATCAAGCCTATACTTAAGAATTTTGGACCAATGCTGCAAGTCCTTAGGTATATTTTTGATGTAGAGATCTTCCACTGAGATTGATAATTTCCTTTTAAACTCCAGTGTTACCAGGAACTTATATTGGAAACTTTTGGTTGCAACTTGCTTTTTTCGCTTTTTTCTTGTTTCTTTCCAGAAATGCTGACTTACAGATACTTGTTTCACTCAGGTAAAATTTTACCAAAGAAAACCTTTAGTCCTGAGATTAGAGCACTGACTGGTGACATTAAAATTCTCAAAATCTCCTGGTTTGTAACAAAAGCCTGAAATGTGATTTCACACTCACAGCTAAATAACTTGGTCATGTAGTTATCAGACTTTCTGGAATTAGCTTCTGGATCCAGTCAAGTTATTAAAGCATTCCTGATATGGAACTTGGGGAAAGTTCTGAAACCTTGAGAACATTTCCTGTATGGAAAGCTATAAAAAATGTATGGAAGCTATAAATTATCCTGCTAGAGTCAGGACATTTGAAGTGGTGATGTTAGAAAGCATAACACTGGGGTTGTGGGAAAAACATTTTTTTTTTTTTTCCCTTCTGCTGGTTTTGCAAATTTACATTACTGGTCAAGACTTGAGGGAGAAAAAAAAACAACAAAAAAACCCATGATTACTCAAAAAGAAAAGTTTTGTTGGGTTTTAAGAGAAATTAGCATTTATTTACTATTATGAAATCTTGGTCGTCTTTTTTTTCAATTGCATTTGATTTTATCATATCTCCTTTCCAGAGTGTTTGTTACACTTTGTTCTTTGATTGCAAGATTTCAATGAGTTAGCAATTTGACAAGGTTTGGTCCATTTCCCTGCACTTCTTGTCATCCCATTCCATTTCGTTGTTTTCACTTAGTTTCAAATTTTTTTTTTAAGACATTTAATTTCTTCAATTTCTTCTCTTATCTCTTCACTTCACTTGATTTCAAGTTTTCAATGAGTATAATTTTGGCAATTTTCAGTCCTTTTCACTGCACCTCATTTCATCCCAAGACATTTGGTTGTAGTCACTCCTTTTCCAAATTTTCTTTTTTTTTTTCCAGTTGCATTTGATTTTATCATATCTCTTTTCCAGAGTGTTTGTTCGACTTCCTGCTCTTATTTCAAGATTTTATGTCCTTTCATAAATGGAAATTCTCCACAGACACAACCCTAACCCCTAACCTTAACCCTAAAATGGCACTGTTAGGGGTGGTGCTGAGGGTGGGGTTAGCAGCGGCACTGGAGGCAGTGTGAGGGGGGGTCTGAGCTGTGGAGGGTGGTGTGAGTGGAGGGGAGAGTCTGAGCGGGAGGAGGTTGGTACCCTTGACCACTGACCCTTGAGCTTTGATCCTTGACCCTTCACCCCAATCTTTGACCTCTTGACCTTTGACCTCCTGATCTTTGATGCCATAATCTTAGACCTCCTGACCCTTTTTGACCCATGACCCTATGACCTTTGACCCCAGGCCCTTGGCCTTTGCCCTCATGACCTTTGACCACATGACCTTTGGCCCCCCCCCCCCAACCTTTGACCCTTCGCTCCTGACTCTTGAAACATGACCCCAGGTCTGGATCCCAGGCTCAGGACCTTGGACCATTTGATTTTATGGTATCTCCTTTCCAGAGTGTTTTTTACACTTTGTTCTCTGATTTCAAGATTTCATTTCCTTCCATGAAATGAAGAATTGGGAAAAAAATGGAAAAAATTGAAAAAAAAGAAGAAAATTTGGAAAAGGAGTGACTATAACCAAATGGTGTGGGATGAAATGAAGTGCAGTGAAAAGGACTGAAACTTGCCAAAATTATACTCATTGAAATCTTGAAATCAGGAAGCAAGGTGAAGGGACAGAAGAAATTGATGAAATGAAATGCCATGAAAAAAAAAGAAAATTTCAAATTGAAGTGAAAACAATGAAATGGAATGACATGAGATGGAATGATGTTTATTGATAAAGAAAGATATATGTTCCTACTGAATGGGTATAGAACAGTGTACAGAGAAGGAAAACAAGAGACGAAGAGAGAAGCAGAAGACAAGGACAACATTGCTGCTGCACCTCGGGGTGCCCCATAGGTGTCTGACCGGCACATGGACCGTGTGTGCTGCGAGCAGCTGTGAGCCTGTGCAGCTCTTGTGAGCAGCTGGGCGCTACTTCCAAGCGGTGGCGAGCCAGGATGTGGCATTGGCCAGGATGGGCTGGCTGCTGAGGGCACTGCAGGAGACACGGCGGTGGGGGTGGGCTGGGTGCAGGCGGCGTCTGTCCCACTGGGGAAACAGCAGAGCACCGGGTTGTCACAGTGACGAGCTACCTCTGGGAAGCACCGAAGCAGGGCAGGACAGGTGCAGACAGGACAGACAACTAGGGAAGAAGCAGCACCACAGAGAGAAAGAGGCAAGAAGGAGGCAGAGCTAACCCTCCAAGCGAGCCCCCGCTTCCTCAAAGAAAACCGGGAAATGGCAGCCCTAGGGGTGCAGTGCAGGTAACAGCTTTTATGTGCTAAGGCTCCTCCCAAAGCCCAATTTACCTGGCATTTTTTCTGGGGAAACAGGTGATCTACCCCACCTGCAAGGGGAAGCCGCTTAAAGCCCAGTCGTGGAAGCTTTCTCTCCCTTTTGGCTGCTAGACAAAGTCTCCCCAGGACTGGGCTCCTTTCCATCTCAAGTACAGTGCCTAAAGTAAGTTTTCACCTCATATATAACATAAGTTGAGGCATAAATAAAAATCAGGTTATTCCCTTCGTGCATGGCTGGTGCCAAGAAGATGTGGAAGGAGCAATGTTTGGCCAGTGCCATGCTCCCCTTGGCATGCCTTTTGCAGTTGCAGTGTCCCTGGAGCTCTGGGCTTTGTGGTTTTCTCAACCCTAACCCTAAGCTCAACCCTAAACCTAAGCACAGCAGTAAAATCAGCATTTTCCTAGGCTGAGGTGCCCAGCACGTGGATGGTGCCAAGGAGCAAGGTGTGCAGGAGCCATGCTGGGCCAGTGCCGTGCCCCCCCTGGCACGCCTTTTGTAGTTGCACAGTCCCTGGAGATCTGGGCTTTGTGGTTCCATATTGAGGCAAGTCCCTTTTCTTTTCCAGAAGAGGAGAGAGCAGCCTGGACCTAAGCCTGGAAAGCTCTTTCATGCCTGTGGCCTCAGAGCTCCTTTTTGGCTTCAGTTCCCCTTTTCCCTTTCCTTGTGGCTTCTGAGGAAGGTTGGATGACTTATAGAGCCAGTAGCTAAGATCAGGAAGTTGCTTCAGCCATAAATCAATATTGGCTTTGGATTGCTGCACTGCAGTTTGCTGTGAGAAAGGCCTGTCAAGGCTTGCAGAAAATTTTCTTTGAGTTTCAAATAAAAATTTTCTCTCTTCTTGGTGGAGGATGAGCATAATGGCCTGATGATTAATTTTTTCTACTCATATATTGCAATCCCTGGCAAAAAGAAAAAGAAAAAACCCAACACACACACACACACACACCAGAATGTTGTTACCGATTGCTACTCTCAGTCTGGCTATGCCTGTCTGCACAACCCAGCACGTTCACTGAACATAAAGGTGTGGTTGTAGTTTAATATTATGTTGTACCTGTGCTTAGATGAAGAAGTACTGCTTCTTGGTTCTGTCTTTCACTTCTGCAAAGTTACCTGCCAAAGCAAACTCCTGACCCTAGGGAAAGCCCATCTGAAGCCAAAAGCTTGGATGTTAAGAATTTAAACATTCATACCAGCCTGTAGGAACAGGACCTCTGAATTTATTTTGCCTGAAATACTCATCACTATGTAACAACTCAAATACACCCTTTTTTCATCTTTTAATTCTTGTCTCATTAAACAATACATCCCTGACAGGAGACTAAACCTGTGCACATGCAGGGGAGCACAGCACAGCAGGGGTTTGGGGTTATAGTGGGGCACAACTGGGTGCACACTAGTCTCACTTTGCACAAGTAGAAGTGACAAAATGAACCTCAAAAGAGGGAAGTGTTGAAGCTCTGCTCTCCATTCTTGCTGATGCATTTTCATCTTTTTCTACATTCCTGGGCACACCCAGGACACAACATTAATTAGAGCAACCCCCTTGCTACCCTATTATGTGCCCAGGTGTTACATCCTGCCATGGGCTATCTCATCAGCCAGTGCCACGAGCTTCATCTTTTTGCCCAGAGGTAGAGGAAGGCCCTTTCCTACACCCAAGGATGCCCCTGGGCAGGATGAAAGACAACTGGAGCAGCATTAACACTCTAAATAGGCAGTAAAGTATTTAGCTCTGTGCATGAACTAGACACAGATACTACCTTATCCATGTTTTCTGTTTTATCTCTGTGATCTAAAAGCCACTCCCAGACTGTTACCTTTCTTACACAAGAGCCCCTTTTATGCCCTGAAAATCTGGAAGAAAGACATGGATCAGAGGGGTATTGCAGCAGGCCAAAACACAATACAAACCATATTTTCTTATTCTAATACTCAATGCTCAGGAAACCTGAAGGAAAGCTCTAACATTACAACTTTCTCTTTTTTTTACTTGTTCATTCTGAGAATAGAATGGGTTTTTTTCTAAAAGAAGGTCATGGTCCATTGAAGGTTAAGGGCATATGGAAATATGTCCTAACCAATAAAGCTGTGTTTCTGAACAAGGATTTGAGAGGGCAGCTTACTGGAGATAAATCAAGTACCCACAAATTACTTCTGGAAGGTCACATTTCTGTGCTCTTTTTTTAAGGTGATTTTGGTTCCCAGGCCATGCTCAGATGTGCTGTGCTGCCAAGACAGGTTCCTTCCAGCCTGGGACCACGTGGCTGGAACACTTCCAGCTGCAGCAGATCCCTGCTGCAGGACAGCCTTTGGGAAGGGGCCAAAACTCAGTTTCGACTTGACAGATTACACTCAGGCTATCCAAACACTGAAGCACAACCCGGCCTGGTTCCTGCTTAGGAGGAGGTGAGTAGGCTTAGGTGGGCACTTTGCTTCCGCGTTCTAAGGTGGCCCAGGCTTCCCATCAAGTGTGTATGTGGGCAGTCTACAGGAAAACCAGCTGTCCCACCATAGCCAGCTGCTGTGTTTAGCTCATGATTTAATAAATTGTGGAGAAAAAATGACAGTTTATAATTTATACATGTAAGGCAGCCTTTTCTTGGTTTTCAACTAAACTGAGATACTGGCAGACTGACCAGGCCAGCTTTAGGTCCAGGTAAAACAGGTACATGCCAAGGTCAACAGGACAAACAGCACAAGTGCTTCTGTTCATCTAGTCTGTGCCAAAATTACAGCATCTGAGACTTTGCATTGTTACCGTTGCCATCATGGGAAGACGATGTACGCACCTGGCCCTCCACAGGTGTCAGGAGCAGAAATGTTCAGCTCTGCAGAGCTGTGTGTCCTTCTCTGCCCCTTTTCCTCTCCCTTGTACTCCTCCCTCTCCATGGCAATGTTAGTCTGGAGGCAGCAAAATTCAGAATTTGCCTATGTTGCCAAAAAGACTCAAAACTGCCTAACACTTTGCAGGGACTATGTTAAAAGGGTAACTTTTCTCCATTTTGTACACAGGGTAACACACCACTAACTTGTTAGTTGCATGAATACCCATTTCCTCCTTACCTCTCAATCCTCTACCCATTTTCTCCAGCCCTAGTTTCCTTCCTAAAATCACGGTATTGCACCCAGAGGTTCTAAAGCCATGCAATTCTATGACTCTCCATTAATTTCACCGAATCTGCGTACTTTCACACATCCCACCTCTGCCAGCTTTGTTACCATTGATTTTGATGCTTATGTTTGTATCTTAGAAACTGAAACTCAGTGATCCAAAGTACCTACAGATCCATATGCACAGTGGTGAATACAGACCCCAGAGAGATGCAGAGAACAGAAAAGATAGACTCACCACTCTTCAAAGACAGGGACTTCCAGACAAATTTCATCTGCTGAATTTCATCAACCACAGAAGGCTTCCCTTTCCTCTCTTCTAGGGGGAGGTAAGTGAAGCAATGAACTTGCAGCACACCCTTACTCAGGGAATTTTTTATTTTTCCATTGTACAAAGGAGCTGGAATATACAGTCTACCCATCTGTGTTGCTAAGAAACAGGGCACTGTTGCCTTGGGACTTGATTCAGAATTCAAAAACGAGAAGAATGTCTCAGTAGACTGCATAAATGCAGCTTGAAACCTAGCAACAAGGCCACAAGTTCAATATGCTTTTCTTATATGCTAGAAAACAAGGGTATTAGAAGGAAAATATATGGCTGAGGGAAAGAAAACAGTAATTTGAAAACAAAACAGTGGTGTTGTATCGCCAGTTATCCTAAGAGATGGAACTATGTTTTACTAAACATACTTTTATGACCTCTAAGATCTGATGATGTCCTGTGTTTTGAGCAGATTCATATTTACTAAAACAACTGAATACAAAGCAGCATCAGTATTAACCCCAGTATTTCCTAAAAATTCATCTTGTTCAGTATAAGTCACAGCACAAGAGTCAGGATAGCAGAATTAATTTCCATTTGTATTTCAGTTTTCAAGCCTCCTGCCAACAGAACAGTTGAATAGTTGCTACACATGCCTTGAAATAGTCACTTGAAATGGCCTGGATTGTATAATTGGGTGTGATTACTTAGCCACATACACACAGACTGCTTTCTCTATTTGCTTATGTGCAAGTGAAGTATAAATTATAAATCAAAAACACATTATACACACTTTCACCTTAACAAATGGTCATTATGTGCTGTTGGACATTACATTGGTTCAACCAGCTATTTCACTGTAAAAACTGTTCTCTCTGGTTGCAGAATGTCACTGCATCACTGAAACTCTGGCCAGCACTCCAGCAGGGAAGGCCAAATTTGAATTGAGTTATGGTTCTCAGCTGATTAAACAGAGCCCACTTGGGTTTTTTTCCTTTTTGATGTTCCATCATGAAATTATAAAGAGATATCTTCAGATGATATGACAGCGTACATAATGGATTTAACTGGAGATGAAGAAGGAATCAAAATTCAGCAGTACAAATCACCTACAGCCTATCACATTTCTTCCATTGTTTTTCTTCTTAAAAAATATACTATTTCAAAACCAAAGAAAAGAACAAAAGTTTTTATCCTTAAATGTTTTGAAGTATACAGCACTCCCATGCAGGTCCTTCTACATTTATATTTTTACAGTTTTTCAGAGTCAGGACCAAAAGACTATCTGAGAAAATACATTTTTGTTTGGTTGGTTTTGAATAACATTCAAAATCCTTTGAGAGGGTGCACATTTTTCTGAGTCTTTAAGGAAATTCATATTTTTTCAGGCTTTTAGCTGAAAATGAATTTTCAGGTCATAGTTGAGCTTTGTGATAGGACTTGGTATCCGTTCAAGTGAGAAGGATTTCACAGGGATCCTGAAGTAAATCGTAAGATACAATTGAACGGTCCTTTGCAAGTTTATGCTGCTCAGATACCTACAGTTTAACTGAAGAAAAAATAACATCAAACAAAATTCCTTAAGAATTTGAAGATTTGTATTCCTTAAATCACTTAAGAAATAAAGTAATTTCTCATTGCCAACAGATGGCAGCATGTTACTTACTTTGCAAAATAAAAGCGTTTTAAAACCCAGGATGGCCAAAGATTAAGCCTTTTTGCACTACCAAGCAAGAAGGCTTGACATTTTCCTACACAAAACCACCTCATCTTTTCAGCTAAATATAAGCTGTTTGTAGACTTAGAAAAGATTAAGGAGACCTTAAGACTTCAAGCTGGAAAAAGCAGTAAAGCTAGTCAGGATCCTAGTCTGAACTGCAGAATCGTCTTAGGGACAAACAAGCACAGATGGAGTATCATACCAGATTTAACCTTGAAAACTGGAGCTGTAGCCAACAGTACCTATACTTTTTTACCTTGAGAGAAGGTATTTCAGGGGGAAAAAAAAGAGATAAAAAATCCAGAAAGAAAGAGAGAAAAGAAAGTAAAATCTTCCCATTCATTATTTCTAAACGGTGAAAGAAAAAGGGATTAAATATATTTTGTTCAATAACATTATCAGTCAAATCAACACTCTAAGAAAAACACATCCCTTGACATGACCATTAGCATGACCTTTGGAGCATGGTGTGTTCTTTGATTTTTTAGGGTTTTTTCACTTTAATTGTTCTATGCTGTGTTGATTCCAAAGAATCAACAACAACAGAGAAAGAAATAAAGAAAAGAGGAAATTTACTTTTGATTTTGAAAACAGCTAATTCTTATCACCACTTTCCAGCCTGTGTTAGAAATAGAATCTTTCCTCAGGCTCTCAGCTTTTTAGGGTAGTGACCTACTTTTTTCCTGTATTTCTGTGTCAGCTAAGACAAAAAGATTCAGGGTCCTTGTTTGGGATATATCCTAGCAATGCTCAAAAAAATCAGAAAAAAAGGTGTTTGTAGTTCTGATTAAGTCCTTGCACTCATGCAGAATCTGAGTATGTCCACTGAAGTCATTGTAAAGGCAATGTGAATCAGAATTAATTCTTGAAAACCACTGCTGGAGCAACAGGAAGAAAGATTACATTATAGCAGTTTGCATTCTGTGTAAAATGCTGATCAGTATGTGATAACAGGGTAATATTTCATTGTTCCTTAACTAGGATATACAGTGGTGTTTGAAAGTAAATGGGGGCTTAGTGTTCCCTTGCTATAACTCATTTAAGTAAGGAACAAGCCTACAGATTTCATAAATCCACTTCTTAATTCTCAAATCTTATTAGAGACTGAGTAGAATGAATCCTGGTTTACACTAAAATAATTGCTTCATTTCCCTCACTCTGAGTAGTTGTTCATCAAACCAGGCAATGAAACTCTGAAATATCCCAGCTAACTCCAGGATCAATGCCTACAGGCCCAGGCCAAGGTTACACACCCATTGTCTCTAATTAGTCTTCATATTCAGTGTCATGCAAATACAGCTCTTTTGCACTTCAGTGATGGAGTTGAGAAATGCAAGCCATCTCAGAGCTATTTTAGGCTTTTCTGTGCTGTTCCTTATCATCATTCCTTTCACAGAGATGCAGGAAAAACAGAACAGTCTCAAAGTCTTGGCAGGGTAAATTCCTATTTCTTGAAAATGCAATAAACATGAAAAACAGCCAGGATACCTAGAATAACAAACCAAACAATAACAAAACCTGAAACCTTAAAACTAGCACCAACACTTGTCAAATTTGAGTCCTTATAAATTTCTCCTTTTATCTGGGTATGCCTTCAAACATCTTCATTATAGTTTACCTTAAGATATTGTATGACACAAAGATAAAAAGTCTCATCAGGTCTGACCGTAACAATTACCACAAAATTATTTTTAATGGAAAATTTAGAAAGAGACTCATTAAAAATAAAATCATAAGAAAAATTATTTTGTTTTTCTAATCCATTCTGATAGCAGTCTTTCATTCTGCTGTTTCCAAATGACACAGAACTGAGAAAATAAACACACAATAAGTCAGCAGTAGAAATAATAGCAAAATATTCTCTTATGATTTGTAATGTCCTTCTACAGCTCAATTTAAACTGGACAGCAATTTCCTCCCCCTTACACTTCTCCTCTCCAGTAAGAACCACAAATTTAAGTGTGTGCATATGTGTATAAAATCAGCTTGTATATATTTGGTATTTCTACATCTTAAAATAATTATCACCTGTACATATTTAGTGTTCCTACACCTTAAAACAATTATCACCCCATAACCTCAGTCTAAGCCAAGTTACAGCCTTAGCCTTTATCACCAAGTTCTAAATCTTTCACGAACAGGATTTAATTTAAAATTGCTGACAAAACCAAAACAGGGAATCTACATTGCTATGGATTTGAGTCATTGCATTAGTTGCTGCTGAAATGTTCTCTTTTCTGAGTTGGAGTCAGTGGGATTGAATTCTCTCAATTTTGAATTAGTAAAAAGCTAGACCCTATAACAGATAGGCACAATGATTCAGAATATATAGATTTTTATTTATTTGATTAAATAATTTGACAGATGAGAATGGTGCATCCACAGCTACTCTGGGCTGCCTGCTCAAGTGCTTCACATTCATGCATGACAAATAGTTTAATGAGCTTAAGCACAACATATGAACTACATATAAAATATAATAGATGTTCTGAAAACCTGCTAGTCTATGAGGGTTTTATTTCAGTCAAAATTACAATGTCATTCCCACCCACTGAAGTAAGTAGGGGAGGGTTGGGAAATATCTGTAAATACCCAGGAAAACAAGGGTTTAACATCTCTTTACAGACCTTGTCTTCTTTAAACCTCGCAGAAGTGTATATCTGTATCAGATATTTATGACTCAGACCAACTTCCACAAATTAGGAGCAATTTGTAACAAAATAATAATCTCAAGGAAATATATCCAAGAATGATATTTCTTTTTAAAATAAGAAAGAGAACACTAGAAGAAATGGCTAATCCCATTTCTTGATTTAGGTGCCCCTACAGCCCACTGGATTGTTGCAAATTGAAGTCCCTGCTCCATATGCTCTGTCTCAGTCTTGTGAATCACTTCTACAGCCAGGCACCTAACCTGAGGGTGTTAGAGCAGTATGCAATATAGTTCCTAGAATATTCTGTTGGATACATCCTCGTGATTCTTCACACACCACTATCTTTAACAGGCAGTACACTGGGCAGAGGAGAGAGTGGGTTGCAAGAAAAGCAAGAGGGAGTGGCCGAGTCCCAGAGAGCATCACAGGCATAGACATGTGGTATGGGAGGAGGGACTGAGACCAGCCTTCGTTAGCACTACCTTCAGACTTGCAGACAGTAAGCAAGAGAACACCTGCTGGTTCTGTCCACTGTGAATAGGTAGGGACCTAATAAATGTTCTATGCAAATTGTCTTTGAAAGACAGTTTCAATCATTAATTTGTTGTCATTTGCTAAATACAAATGAAAATAATTTTCTGCAAGATGGTTTTACTGGTAGGAAACTAATTTCTTAAACAGCAGACAAAATTTTCTTTTACTAGAATTCAATAATTTCTTAATAAAGATAATTAATTATATAAGTCCTTTCCTCTTACAAATTAATTTTCCAGTAATCCTTATATTTCTCTAACAGATGAAAATAATTATATTGGCTCTGCTGAATAACTTTAAGTCATTAAAGTCCTTTAGCTAAGCAGAATTTTATGACACAGCCAAATGAACACTGTCTTTGTAATGAAGATCTGCAATCCTGAATGCTCTATAGTATAAACAGGAAATTCTACCATTAGAGGTTAGATATTATTTCAAACAGCCAGGACTCTTTCAGGTAAATTGACTAATCATTTTTCAACACACTAAATTGTAAACCACACAGTAAGGATTTAAAAGTTCTGGATTCACAAGAGTCTTTTTTCAGTTTCAGAAGCCAAATCAAGTATAATTTGCATTACTAAAAAGGTGTTAAAAATATACACTGCTTCCAAAGGCTGAATATAAACTCAGATTGTGCATATGCACAGCTCTAAATCAGATTCATTTATAAACGGAAATCATTAATTCAACCTCTCTATTATGATAATATGTCACATTGCAGGACCCGCTATGTATTCACATCAAGGTGGATGGAGTTTGTTTTCATTATTCAATAGGTTTAGCCTCCAAATATAAATGGAAAACAATAATGAGTCAGACTGATGTGAGCAGATGATTGCATAAAAAAGCCAGGCTTTTATTTATTTAGCAATAAAATAAATTTCAAAAGAAAATACTCATCTAACAACACCCAGATGTTACTTTTGTTCTCTTAAAATATCTCTCTGCCAGGCTTTTCTTGTTGTGAAAAGAGTGTTGGTGAAAGCACCATCTCACTTATGAACTCTGTATTAGAGTTCCCTTGTGACAGAACCATGAAAACACATAGTCTTTACCACCCTTTGCTGAAATGCCAACTTTAACATATTCTTCTATTAATTATTTAAAGTTTTATTTCTCCATCTGTCTCTGTTTTAGTCCCTTGGTTTTTGTCTTCTTTTACTTTATTCTCTCCCCCCACAGGGGTGGTAGGACTGTGTAGCATCTGTTGGTGGCTCTGCAGAGGCTGGGCACCTTTTCTCTTGACTAAGCTGAATGTTGAGATATTAGATGTACAGCATTTTTTAGTGAACTGCTCCAGAATTCATGTCTTTATGGGCCTTTATACAGGGACTGGTGCAGATGCAGGAAGGGAAAGCAAGAAGCTGTTCTTCATAACACATTCGTACTTTGTCCTACCAAATGCAGCTTTTTTCAGAGAAAATACCAGATTCTATGAATCTCCCAAGTGAACATTTTCCCTGTCTGAAACTGTTCAATTTCAATATTTCCTTGTATCATCTCAAAGATGTTGATGTCACGTGGAACTCGTACACACTTCTTTGTACACAAAACTGCATCTACTACAGTTTCAACTTGTATCCTCCTGACTTTCCTCTATCAAATGTCTCACTCATTAGCTCTCACTGAAAGGAGGGACCACTTCCTAGAGTAATTTGAAATTTGATTATAACAGCAACACATTCAAAAAATTTTGTTATTATCTATTGTTTTATCTTACCAGTCATTCAGCAACTAGCTACTAATTTGAGAATGTCAAACCCATTGCTTGGTGAAATGCAACCATGTACTTAAGAGATTCTCTGAATAAATATGAGTTTAATTACACAGATAAGGGCCTTAATGAGTTGAGGTGCTTGTCCTAAAACATGAACCTGTGTGACACGTGATTAAAACCTGCCAGTGCCCAGTACTGGCACTGCTGTGCCAAATCTGATAACAGCGTTCTATGCCTGGTATCTCTGTGTGTGCTCTGGTTCCAAATGCAACTCCTGTAATGCAAGTACAACAACATACACTAGAGTTTGACTTTAGTAGTCTTGGCAAAAAGGTAGTGAAAAATTTGGAAGGAAAAGCTATCCTTTGAGCATCTTTATTTCTATGACTTTATGAATGCTATCTATATAAAAATAAAACAGGGCAGCATCTTTGGCACTCACAATACTGCATATTTATAGTCAAAAATAAAGTTAAAATTTTCCCTTCAAACCAAATGATGATACACGCTCATGCTAATAGAGATCAAATAAAAATCAAGAGTCTATTGTAACAAGAAACTTTAGATCTTGTATGGTTGGCTGAAAAACTCCCTTTAGTAAGGACTGATGCAGAGGATTAGGCAGTAAAAGCCAGGGCAGTGAAGCAAAATTCAGTGGAAGCTTACGAGTGAAACCACAGGAGAGTAACCCCTAAATCCAGATTGGGAAGCGTCATCTGGCAGGCAAGGCTTATCTGGGTGTGTATCCCTCACTAGACACAATTTGAGCTGCTGTTCTTTAAGCAAGAGATCAACCGCAGATATCCCTCACTTTAAAAGACAAGCAATTCATGTTCCGGGAGCTTCACATGACGTCCCCCAGCTAGAGATGTTCTGGAATATTTCCCCAGTGCTGCATCTTGAAAAAATAGGTTGTACTAATGAATGCTAGCAATGAATGTTAGTAATGAATGAAATTACTAGCAATGAGGGAAGTTACTACATATCAGTAATCATCTGAAAATTCATAACAGGCTTTATGCAGAGCTTCTGTGACAGCGATTGGTATGGCAGAAAACCAAAAGCTTCTCTGAGTTCAAATTGCTTTGAATCAGGACAGTTGAATGTACAGATGAATAAGATATTAACAGAGCTTTGAAAACAGCTGGACACTTCCATCTTGAAATGGAATGGAAACAAAATCACTTTCATAAAGTAAAAAAGAAAATAGAAGTTAGCAAAGGTGGAAGTGCTCTTTTATGTGCATCTGTGCTGAGGTCTCTTCACCTGGATGAACTACTCTTCATCTGCACAATATGACTGCAGAGAGACCTGGCTAAAAAGAGCTGTGAGTATAGCCATGTAGATAAGTGTTGTTGCTGGAATGAATATTAATACCTGAAAACCTCATTTTTATTGTTAGTTCACTTTCCCAAGAATAATGGTGGTTAGCTTCTGGGAGGAAAAATGCATTGCATAATCAAGTGGAATTGACACAGAAGTAGAGATACCAGAGAGCTCGAAATCAGCAGTATTTATTGAAGACAATGCACGGGCAGGTCATGTATCACAGGTCTGATGGATGCAGAAAGGCCCAGATTTCTTCTGGATTATAAATCTGGAGGGCATAGATAGAATATAAACATTCATAAGAAGTATTCTGCCTAAATTGTGTGCTATGATGAGGTCATGGTGGAAAAATTCCAACACCTCAGAAAAGCCAGGATAAAGTTACAGGAAAACCTTTTTTGTCTCCTAATCCCACTCATAACGACAATCATAACTCATAATGACAATAAATTAATTTGCTGACATGACTGATATTGACTTAATTTAAGGATGTTGAGATAGATAGATTATATTTCCACCTCAGAAAATTCCTTTTACTGTTTGGTCAGTGTAGTATTCTGAGAATCTATTTCAGACTGACAGAGACTTTGATCTGAATGGTATCACTCTGCCTCCAGCTGCCACCGAGGGTTACTGCTGGCCTTACAGGGAACAACAGAGATGTTTTTCCTGATCTGTAAATACTGAAAAACAAACTAGAGACGGACTGAGTTTCTAAATCAGCTGTTACCATTACAAAAGAGACACAAGAAAAGCCTTGTAGTGACTTCTTATTTCCGTCTGGTTTTTGACAGTAAAACACCTGCTTTCTGCCCAGTTTCCAGGTTCAGTGTCTAGGTGTCAGAACATAATTCTGACCTCTAACAAAACTGAAAAAAGTCAACAGATTCAAATAAGTCATACTTCCATTTGGGGTAGGGGTATTCTCTCACTTCCCCACCCCATGTATGTTGCAGGATGCCCAGGTCTGGAGACATATTTTATTGATATGATGAGATATGTGAAGAGGATTGTAACACTGTGGTTAAGCCTCTGGAAAGGTCAGAACCTTTAGCTTGATTAATTAATCTCATTCACACCTGGCTCTGTGCCAGCTTCAGCTCAAGACACAAGTTGCAGACAGGATGCTGCCTTACACATACAAAGCAGAAGCAGCATCCACCAAAGAACTTGTTGTGCATCCTCACCATGTGGAAGGGAGGAAAGAAGGGCAGAGCTGAAGCCATAGTTCCTAATTTTTAGAGAAGTGCTGCAAAGGATGGCAGCAGAAGAGCTCTTTGTTACTTCTCCTAGTGAAGCACAACCACCAAGAAATCATCCTTCCTGGAAGAACCAGGAATAAGAGATTAAAAAACTAATGGGCTGCCTCCATCACTCAGCAAAGGTCATTGTCCTGGAAGATGGAATTGTGAGTCCTCTTACAGAGGCCATATATGTGTCTCCATATCAGTCATTGTAGTAATATGTTTCCTGTGCCTATTACTCAGCCTCACTAGAGGCACAAATTCCCTTGTGCTCCTCCTGTCATATCTGCCCCAACCAGGCATGAAAGTGCAGTAAAAAGAACATGGGTTAGGTCTGAAGACTGAAAGGTCTTTATAGATTTGTGCTCAAGCAAAATCAGTTTATTCCCAGTCCAAGGCTTCAGAATTTGTGTTACATCTAAGTAAAATATGCTTCCCACGTGGTTACTCAGTGATAGACAGGAATCAAACAGGATAGTTTTCCAAATCCCACAAACAGCTGTCTCGACACAGCTAGATAGACAAGAGCTTCTCAAGCCAACCTATTATGAAATTATGGTTTACCATGTCAGGAATTAATAGGTTTACTCAAAAAAAGAGCACAACTTGTTTCCTATCACACAGGTCTTGCAGCTTCCTTTCTATTGGCTCATAAATCCAGAATTTCACACAATGTATTTCAGTTGAATACTCTTAAGGACAAGTTGCATGCATAGAGATGGTAGGGTTATGTTTTTCAGTTCTGTGGCAAAACACAAGTCCTGAAAGATATATCTGGAAATCACAATACAATCTTTATATTCCTTTAAAACGCACTGCAGGCTTTACATTATGTATATTGTGTAATTTTGAAATAAATCGACTATCCATTCCTTTCCTTTCAAAGTTAGAAAGTTTTCTTGTATCATGATCACTGGAATAGTCAAACCTTCCCTATGTCAAAGACCTTAAAATCAATTAATTTTGTTAAAAGATTTATGACAGGTCACTGGCTCATGGCTGAATTCAGTTCACAGCTGAGTAATTCCTGTTCTTCCCTATCTGTGTATACAGCTGAAATCCACATAACTAAGCCCTGTGAACATCAGAAAAAGCTTTTTACTGCTCCATGGCAAAGGGCACTTCAAAAATTAGTCCTCAGTAACCAACAGCAATGCCTGGTCTGACGTCAAACACCTGTTAAATGTGAACTTAATTTGTGACAAGAATGATGTATCTGAGATTTGCTTTTTCAACTTCCTGAGGCCACTTTTTGACTTGTTAGCAAAGTTAAAGACATATAGTATGCCAGGAAAGATACAGTTCAGTACATAAACCAGCAATATTTAGTTTTGAATAAAAGAATTTGTGATTTACTGTTAGTCTTTGATATATCCCTAATTCTAGTCTAATTATGGAGTGTAACAATATAGTTTGCTTTTTCTAATGACTGTTTTTCCAACTTCGTTTACAAAATTTAACCATCCATGTATTTTAATGCAAGGAAAAGCCATTCTGATTTGACATCTTACAAAAATAGGATTTAAGAACCTCATTTTTTTCTTGCTACCTATTCAAGCTAAAGGTTAATAAAACTATTTTATATTGCTTGTAATTTTCTGTTAGAGAATTTTTGGGTTTGCTATATGGTGAGCTGTCTTAAGAAGTATCCTCCTTTACGAATGGAGTAAATAAAATACGTATCTGTTTAAAACAATATCTTATCACAAGTCTGAGACAAGAATGGGAATGCTAAATTTCACTTCCAAATTGAAAGCAGCTGTTTGCTTTCATGAGGAAACATTGTAGAGGGAGCACAGGTTGACTTATAGCACAAATAATTTAGATTGAGCAGAACATCACACTAATGCCACTAAAGGGTTTCCAGAACTTGACTCATTGATTTTCAGTTGTCTCTCATATTTCAACACATGGACATTTCTAATGTCTCAGTAAGACATCTACTACCAAATGTCACTGAGATTAAAACCTGCACTTTTTCACCAAAGCTCATCTCAAGCAAAGTCTGGATCCCTGTTAGCATAAAACTGCAACTTGCTCTTTCACTTTGGTGTTTCCACCTGTAGTGTCTGACTGTCTTACATCTTATTGTAATCAGGCACCCCAAAGTCAGGGTGTAGCTGCCTACATTTTATTTAAAGGCATTTGAGACACAGAATGTCTTGGTCAGGTAATGTAAGAGGAAGCATACATTTAGGTGAGGTCCAAAGTTTCCAGGAAAATTACAGATATATGCAGAAAATCTTGTTTCTAGCAGGACTAATAAATTGCATAAGAAAAAAATGGGATGAGTTTAAACTGACACTGTCCTTGGTATATCCTCCTAGTTTTGTCAGTCTTAACATTGGGTGCAGCAGATGTCTTTCAAATCTCTCACTGATGGTGCTCAGATGGGTTTCTCTGACAAATTTCTAGAATTCATTTTTTGAACTATTTAAAAGTCTGGTAGGCCAAATATTGTTTTAATTATGCAGCTCAGAAAAAATACTTTTTTTTTTTTTTTAACTGGAAACTTGGTTATTTGACCAAAGGCCCTCTAGTCCTTGTTTTCTGAGGATTTTTTTGCTATTTGTTTTCTTCATCCCACACAAGTTTGATAAATCCTTACCATGTTCCTCGCCTGAGTCACTTCATCTCCAAGCAGTAGAGTCCCAGCTTCACAGGGGCTGTTCCCTGATCAGGAAGCCACTCCTTACCCTTCACTGTATATGAATGCACACAGACTTCATCACCCTTCACTGTACATGAATGCACACCGACTCTGAAACGTGGGCACCCATGCGCTTGTGCACACTCATAGCAAGGTCTTCTGCTCCTTTCCCAATAAAGCTAATATCCTGTTTGCTGCTTTTTGACTGCAAGTGAGCTTTAAAACTGTGTTTTCAGAGAACCATCTACAATAACATGTTCTCTTTTCTGAGTCGCAATAACTAAGAACCTTTTGGGTACAGTTAAGATTGTTGCCTTGTCCCATGTTCATTCCTTGCATGTATCAAAGCAAAATTTCATCTGCCAGTTTACCACCCCACCCAGACATTCCCTATATTTCCTGATGGTCCATTGTTGGAATGAAAGCTTCTCTGGACCCAGGCCCAGAGGAAAGCCAAAGCACATGGGTTGAATTAAAACCTTTGGACAAGTTGAGATGCATGAAGCCACACCAAAGTGAAACAGAAATATAGATTTTTAACTTTTTGTAGAAATATATGCTAAGTGCCTTAAACATTAAGAAGCTGCAGCAGAGACCTTAAAACACAGTTGTTACTGCAGCAGTGTTACCTTTTCACAGAATTTCTTTACTTTAGACAAAACATAGAGAGAACTGTACTGTTCAAGTTTTTTAGATAGGGTGTTCACATAAACAATAAGAGCTGATAGAAACTGCATACACAAATCTGTGTAATACCTATGTAACTTGTGTAAGACTTATGACTGTTAGAATTAGACCAGGATAGGTTAATAAAAGGAAAACTAGAATCATGTGTTAATCTTACTGGTCAATTAACAAATATAATCCACACTTCTGTAAGAAAAAAATATTAGAAGAAACTAGAATTAGAAGAAGCAGCTGTTTTCTGCCTGCTGTTTGCCTGCTGCTGCTGTTGCCACTTGCCTTTGTCATGTAAGCCCCTTTGAACTCTGCCTTCAAGAAAGCTATGAGACTATGAAATAAAGAACTTAGCAGAGAACAGCAGCCTCCTCTGCTCTTTTACCCTGGTCTGAGAAGGAAGGGTATCCCATCAAAAGCTCAACAGTTCGTTTCATTTTGACTACCCTGAATTATCTGGATCATCAGCAAATTTTCATCTTCCTATTCTCCTTTTTATTTCCTAGCTCATGCTTATATTGAAAGTTGTGCAGACTTCTGTGTTTCTTACTGATAACCTCTGCCTCTTAAAATTACTAATTCCTGCCCAGTGTTTCTTCAGCCATTTAAAACAATTTGTATTGTACAGAAACTCAGTTCCTTCAGAACATCTGGAGATATGACCAGAGCACCAATCACAAGAACCCTGTGCTCAGCTTCAATTGCCACATACTCCTAGGTGCTCAAGCATCTTCAAACAGCAATAACGCCACAAATTTAGGTCAGCATTTTTCCAGCCCTTTTGGAAATGATCAGTTGGAGATCCAAATCAGGGTCCACAACACAGAACCAATATGCCTAGGATATTAGTAGGCTTTAGCTGCCAGATGTTCTTGCATGTGTCTAATAGTATTTTATGAGATGGTTCCCTTTGAAATTCAGTAGCACCTTTCACTTTCCTTTGAACGAAGGTATTCTTGCACTTTTTATTTGATGAATATATGGATTATATGTATGCCATGGGACAAAAAAGTAGTGCAAAGCCCAGGGCAAGGGCCAGGTGCTTTCAAGTGAGTGCTCCCCATAAGTATCAGATGTAAACTCAGGCTTGCACCTAATCCCTAGAACAGTAAGGTTTTTCAAGCAAAGTCTTGTTTTCAGTGTTTCTCAGTGTCTCTAAGCTCAATGCATGTCTCCTATGCAGAAGACTCTACATGTGTTTTTTGCTTTTAGCTGTCAGGCACAGTGCCACAGCCAGCACTGTAACAGCATTCAGCAGCACTCCAGGGTTACCTCCCTGTTACTCTGTTGATTTCCAGCAGTTTAGCCTATACCTTCTACCTGTATTCCATTAAGAAGGGGAAACCTTTTTGATGGAAGCAGAAATATTTCTGCTCTCCCACTGGCATCACACTAAATGAAACATGAAACCAATACTGAAGTGATGAGGAATAGAGATTGTCAGAGCTTCAAGGGGCTGTTTTATATTAAATGTTACAAAAAATATTTTAAGAAATCTAATTTCCATTTCAAATGTTTATATTTTGCATTGGATGAGCCTGATTCAGTAGAACAAACACTGTTTGTCTAACAGGATGTAGACTCTTGCAAAGTGTTCTGGTAAAAAAAGCCCATTATCTGAGAACCATGGGGTCCATCTACTTTGTTAATCCCTCATTCTTTCATCTTCGACCAAAGACAATGACACTGTCCCAGCAAACACTACTCATTCAATGAGTCTTTTCTTTGGGAAAGAGGCTATACAAAAGGAAAAAAGCACCTTAATCCAAACCAAACATTCTTTCTCTATCAAGTTCCTTCCTGCCATCAGTGTCAATGTCTGTTTTCACTAAATAAAGATTAGATATTACTTATATAGGGTAAATGCAGAACTGCAGAAACGTTTTCAATAAAGCCAGTGTATTTGGCATCTCAGAAAAGAAACTTATTCTGCATCCTATTTCAGAATTACAACTGAATATTACAACTCTTCCAACTAAATTGGTGGAGTTGGGGAGCCAAGATGTGCTATATACCTGAAGCACCATCAAAACTTTTCAACTTGTAAATAATATACACATTTTATGGATCAGCTTTTCTTACATATGAGAAAAATGACAAATATGGCAGAAGTTCTAGAGAATTTAGTGATCACTACCAAAACAACAAAGATTGAAAGATTACGTGCTGTGAGTCCAGGAGGAAACCAGTTATGTCTCTTTTACCGTCTGTCTTGGTTTCAGGACACCTACCAAGGTTTTGGGTCCCAGTGAGAGGAAATTGGCTCCATAAGGGAGCTCATTTTTCTTAAAGATAGTGCAAAAATGCCATTATAGCTTCTCTGTGATTACAGTTTGTGATGTCATGTGATTATGATGCATTTCAGAAACTGCATATTAGCATATATCAGGTAAATATATTGCATATTCATTAAATATAGGTAAATACTTTATTTTGGAAAAGAAAGGTGGACAATTACAGTTACAGAAATCCAACCATAAAGGAATTTATTCTAGCTTAAAGTGTTCCTGACTCAGACATATAATTATTGTGTGACAAGCCAGAATCAGCTGCTATTCTGGAGTCAGAAAATTGCACAGATCAGCATTACTCTGATGCACTGCCTTGCTGGGGTTTCTTTGCCATGTGTCTAGCCACCATCCTTACTCCAGTATGCACGGGCCCCTTGTCCCTTACCTTTTTTTTCGACAAAATACAACTGCCCCTCCCTTCCCTGCAGTGACAGCCTGGCTGCCCATTTCCTCTTCATCTACAGAGGTCAGTTGGCTCTGAAGCCTGGCTGTCATGCAGCATGCAGGGACAGAGCTGTGGCTGCCTCTCAGCTGCTCTGCCATCAGCTGTGGCCGATGGCAGCGCGTTCCCTTGCCAGCCATTCCTGCCTCTGTTATCTGCTGAGAGTGGTAAGGGAGAGAAAACGCTCAGCAGCACATATGAGGCCCACCTGCCATGTACCCTATAGATACATTCTAAAGGTATGTGTAAAATCTGCAAACTATGCATACAAACAAGAAGACTTCCTCCTAGGCAGTTCTCCATAGTTCCACAATCCCTGTGATTTTTGTGTTTTGATTGTATTTTTTTTTCCTGTCTCTTTGCAAGACAAAACCTGTAAAAGTATGAGGACTTCAGAAACAGACTAAAGTGCCAAGAAAACTTTGAAAGCAATTTCTCAGTGGTTACTGCAAAGTTGAAGAGTCTTCCTCATAATATTTCTTGTTTATACAGTAAATAAAATATGGTATCTTAGGTTTTATTTTCCATACACGAACAGAAGTGTTACTATAGTCTAAACTCTAGAATAGGACCTTTGAATTAACATCACTTGGAAAAATGGAAAGCTTATCAATAAGTTTCTTTTTATAAGTAGTGCCAATATAATGTTAATATGTATTTCTTTTTTTTCACATACCCTCCCATACCTGTTTGGAATTAATCTTATATTTTCTGATTCTTTGTAGAGAGGAAGAAAATGTAGAAAGCATTGCACATATCCAGCAATACAGAACCATGCTCCAACACTTTTGGAAGAATGTACATTAAAAATTAGTAGAAATTGGTTTTCATGTCTGGCCAATCACACACAAGCATCATCTACAATTACAGTTATAAAGAAGCATGTGCAAAAGCATGGAAGAAAATGGACAATAAAAAATACCCTGGGAAAAATTATAAAGTAAGAAATTATATTTTTCTGTTTATTAAAGAATGAAGCATAGGCCTTTCACAACATTACTGTCCTTAAGAATGACAGAATTACAGAATCATAGAATGGTTTGGGTTGGAAGGGACTGTGAAGATTCCAACCCCCCTGCCATGGGCACGGGCACCTTCCATTAGACCCGGTTGTTCAAGGTTTTCAATCCATGTGAGACAGAATCCAAATGGATTGCATGTGCCATACACATGATAAATACCCCTTCTCCACCAGCTACATACTGTGCACCCCTGCTATATAACCAACAAAAGAAACAACAGCCTCCAAGTTCACCAGGCAGGCACCAACAGCTCTTATGGCACAGAGCTATTCTTCATTCCCAACCCAAATGATGTTTTACTGTTTTTCAATCCTTCAATACCACAAAGACAGTCACCATCGTGCATAATCCAGTGCACCCCACTAACTGTAGGTCTGTACCAATGCCAGACCTACCATCCATCCAGAACTTTTCTGGCTTTTTACCTATGAAATGTTCACCTCAGCTAATTAAGGACTTCATCTGTCTTTTAGTAGGGATCCATAAAGAAAATTTTGCAGAAGACAAAAACCTAGGAATTTTTAAAAGCAATCAGTCCTGGCACTCACTCTAGTCCCTACTGCAGTCTGTAATAAAACTTACTTGAATGTTAATGTGCCCAAATTTATTTTGTCACAATTTGAGAGACATAAAAGAAGACAGCAGGAGGGTCTGAAGTGATCCAGTGTTTCAGAAAACTGAAAAGTCACACAGAGTAGAAGAGACAAGAGGTACTGGAACTGATGTTCTCCTTAAATATGACCCTGTCACTGCATGCAACTAAGAATAACTACAAATAGCAACTTCTCCCATTAATTTTAGAAAAGCCTTGCACTGTTTTTACTTCTGTGAGAAACTGCCTAGTCAACAAAAGAGATTGTGACAGAAATCTCATGCTTAAAGAGATAATAGATGAGATATTTAACATGCACAGCACTTGGGATCCAGTTAAATGAGGAATGTAGGCTGCAAATGCTCAAGGGGATCTATTAGCAGCAATGTCCTGCAGTGAGAGTACCCAGCAAGGTAACAAAATCATTTGTAATAAGGGTATTCCTCAGAAAAAATAAATCATTAATGTGTTCCTGCTGTGCTAGGAGTATTCATGACTTATGGAGACACAGCAGTGGTAACTGGGCTAGAGGAGTAAAACAAGGCATCCTTTTTACAAGATTGATGGTGTTATTTTATACCAACCAGGTATAGGAGGGAGTAAAACCAAAATGTCTAATGACAGCTCACGAGAGGGGTTATTTATGCTGTGCCAAAAGATTTCAGGTGCTGAATTTAAACAGCCACCCACCAAGGAAGCGTGGAGAAAGAGCAGTAAGACTTGAGACTTAGTTCAGTTTCCAGGCTAAAAAGGTGTTTATTGGTTTTATATAAACAGTGAGATTTGATGGGTGTTTGATCTTTGAGTTTCTCTTAATCAGTGCCCGATCCTACTGTAAAGATTAGAGTTCATCAGAGGCTTGGCACATGACCCAGAAATCTCAAAATTTTGGAATTCTTCTACCTCAGTCACTACTCCACTGTACATGGCCAAGGGTAGGAATTCGGTTCTAGAGTCAAAAAATGCCACCATTTCAGATGCTTTTTCATAATTTTCATAATTTTCAGAAATCTTTCTGGGTAGGGGAGCCAAGTCCCTTGAAAATGAATGAGAGAATTCTTCTCAACATTAGTGAGCGTTTAATCAGAACATAAAAGGAAAGAAACTAACTGCATACATCAGCTTTTTCTCAAGTTATACCCTTTTGACAGTAAGAGTCTGTGTAATCTGTGACTGATTTTCTTCTAACATACTCAATTTTTCATAGGCTTACTGTGGGATGATGCCCTTTGATAACAGAGAGTTAATGGATTTCCTGGCACTTACAGACTTTTGAACATTCTGACTATCTCCTTTGCAGAGAATTACTTAAACTTGTTAAAGTTTATTGAGTGTTTTTGTATCCTCTGAAGGAAAGTTTTAGATAAGGCATTGTTGTTTTTTGTTTCTGATAGCTTAACTTGGGATTTGCCTTGATGCTGAACAGAGCATTCAGGAGAAAGCTAGAAATCTTCTGGACTTTGGAAGATTCAATCTTACTTCTTAAGCAAGAGAAGGAAAAAAACCTTGGTACTCATTATTTTTACTTCCTGGATGATATATGCAGTTACAAAGAGCTTCATTTTTAAATTCTGGGAAAACAAACAGAAAATTGACAGCATCTCTCACTAGTGTCCTTTGAAAATGGTCCTGGAAGGTAAGAAAAAATATTTTTGATTTATTCCAGAAGCTCAGAATTTACATGAATAGGAAATATATCCCATGATGGTCTCTTACAAGCAACTACCAAAAGCCAGGAAATTGAATGTACTACTTTATGCTTTTCAACATGGGCTTTAGGAATTTAGAAAGAGTGACTCTTTCATGAAAACATGAAAATGTCTCTTTTCCAGTTCCTCTTGAGATTTGGGTTTCCTTTTTGCCAATGCATTAGTGTTGTGTTTTTCCTATTCCATTCATTCATTCATTCATTCACTCATTCATTCATTCATTCTGTCATTCTGTCATTCTGTCATTCAATATCAAACTATAATATCAAACTAAATTAGCATCTTTTAAAAAAAAATTATAAACAGAATGAAAAGACAGACATTTTCAGCATATTCATTAACTAATTCAGTAAGTCTATTTTATTCCTCTCTTGGGTTTTGCTTCCTGGAGTACAGTAGGTTACCTATTGTCTTTATCCCTCAACCACTACATATGGAAAAGGGAAAATACTGAGTAAAAAGACTAATTTTTTTTCTTTTTTGCAGCACCACAACAGTATAATATTTCTAAATCTTCCTGTTGCAAAGATGATCCAAAATATCCAATGTAGATTTCTGGTTTCCACTGATTTCTCCTAAGAACACCCCCAGTTATTTCACATTTTCTAAGAGTTACTTGTATGTAAGTTTTTCAGCCCTTGAAAGCACAGCTCTGGTATATTGATTTTGGTGGTCATGTGATCATTTTGAAAAGTTGCTTTGGAGCTTCTGTTCTATTTTCCTTCATATCTACCTTCTAATTATTAGCGGTATAACAACCCAGGGTCCACTTATGAGGTCCTCCATACAGGAGAGACATGGGCACACTGGAGCAAGTCCAGCGAAGGGCTATGGAGATGATTAAGGGGCTGGAGCATCCATTGAGGAGAGGCTGAGAGCTGGGACTGTTAAGCCTGGAGAAGGAGCTCAGGCAGACCTTACCAGTGTGTAGAAGATAGATTTGTTCTCCATGCAGCTTCAGTGTTTCTTGCATAAGGGCTCCAGGGCTGCTTGTGGCAGTAAAAAGTTTAGTGGAGTTCTGCAGTTTCTAAAACAGTATCCCATCAAGACTTTCTTCTATTTTTTGACTGCTCTGTTTAGTCACTCTTCCAATCTGAGAAGTCCAAGACTCTGTGGCAGGATAGTCGCATTGAAAAATTTAATATATTTAGTCACAAACAAAGCAAACTCTCTCTCCATGAGACAGTGTGCTAAGGAATGCCTGTGCTTCTAATGTTCTGCAAATCCCACAATAAGAGATAGAGATAAATGTAATTGGACCTTATAGACTGGGGAAAAAAAGGAAAAGCAAGCAAGCAAGTAAGCTCTATGATTCTTATTGTATTACAGGAACCTGTGATCAGATGAAAACCTGTAGGCTAAGTGCCTTCTTTTGTATGACTCTTTTCGCAAACCATTGTTTATAGCTGTATTTGCCATCGTATTTCAATCGTATTTTCAATCATATTTCAGTTTTTCTGTAATATGAGTGCATGTTCAGGGACTTAAATGGGAGTTCTGTTCAGAAGCAATTGCAGAACTAAGTCCTTAATAATAAAATTGGAACACAGCTATCAAAAATAATTACAATTATATACAGAGATGAGACTGAATTCTGCACTGACATGTACTGTGCAAGGCATAAACCAGACAGCAAAATAATTGATATTTCAGAACCTATCCAAGTTATCTGCTATTCATTTTTCATCTGCTTTTGGTTTAATTTCTTAATACTTCTGATAGGAAAGCTGTCTGATAATATGCTGAAGAAGTAACTAATGACCTACACTGGAACAGTTATAAAGGAAATTACAGTTCTACATGAAAGATTCTGCAACAAACATTGTTTATGAAAGTTTTTAAATGGCATCATGGGTACTACTGCAGAAACAAGAACAAGAAGAAAAGTGCAGAATGCTATGAACTAGAAAAGAGGACTGAAAACATCTGTGGAAACAAGTACCATCTCTACAAATAATATTTTTAATGTCATTTTCCAATTCTTTTAGCATACAGCACTATATCCTTGAGGCAGCGCAGAAGAGTGAGAATGAATATATCCTCAGCACACCAGCTGTTGCTCTGCAGATAGATAGGCTATTTCATGTCAGGCAATATTTAGGTTTATAAGAAACCTCCGCACATGATTTTGGAATAGGTGACTCAATGGGATTCCACTGCCAGGAGCAGCAAGATCAAATGTACTATCTCAGATTACAATTACCAACTCATTGCACAAGCAGGAATTAAATTTACAATCAAGAACATCAGGATGCAGAGGCAATAATCCCACCCCATGAAGCCACCCTGCTGGTTTTTCTTAAGCAAACATAAATGGGTAGATATTCATTGAACTGTTTGGAAAGTGGTAACCTGCCAGCTCCACTGACCACACTGATTTGGATGGGTGGGCACCTCGGTGAGAAATCTGATTAGTAGGAGATAGCACGAAAGCCTCAATGAAATGTTTTGTGTAAAGAGACAGCCCTGCTGTGCAATATTGTTTTATCTCAGCCAGGCCCTGCTGGGATAACAGATAAAGCAGGAGTAGTTATAGCTATAAAAATTTACCATATGACTGCAATGCAGCAAAAGGATTAAATGTCTTTTAGTGACAGCACTCAACTTTAATTGTATCAACATCACCAGAAGGGGAAATTCTGCTGAACAGAGAAAAGAGCCATAATTTTTACAGTTTTCATTGCTGCTACCAAGTATACAACCCAACTCTGGCATAACCAAGTTCTTGCCCATTTTCACTTTTTATATCTGAGAAAATATTTGTTGCACATCCAAATGGTTATCTGATTGGTATAAGTATGACAAAATTCAGACTGTGAAGGAGTATAAACTTTTGAATACACACACTAGCATGCTGATGTAAAATTATGTCTTGTGTAGTTTCATCTGCATTGTGCTTTTTTCTTAAGATAGGGTATATTATGGTGCAAATTTTAACAATTTTAACTCATTTTGTCAAGTACTTTGGCTCAATCTCTTTGAACAAAGTCACTTGTTCTCCTGCATTGTCAAATCTTTGGGCTTTTGACACTCATTAAAAAAATTTTTTAAAGAAAACAATACAGAAATGCCTTTGTGAAAAGCTATTTTAAAAGCTCTGAGTGTCCCTTCTGCTACTGCTCATGTGTCACTAACAAAGGAATAACCAAGAAAGACAGTGCGTTAAGCTCCTATGACAAATTTTGCCAGTTGACACTCAGCATCTGGGAATATGAGTAACTTGGTGGGCTCTGCCTGAGTTTCCTTCCTCCTTTAATTGACAATGTAGTCTGACATTTACTCTCAAATTAGATCCAGACTAGACAGGGGCAATTTTATAGTCATTGCTTTGTTAGGTGAACTCGGAGTGAACCTAAGCTTGAGTGAACACTATTATTGAAATCCAAACTTCTGCATCAAGGCAAAAACTACAGCAGCCAGAAAATACTCTTAGACATGTCCATACTTCAGTAGAGACAAAAGGAAATTTGTCATTCACTGAAATGCTGGGACTTCAGTTGCCTCAGGTTGCTCAAGAAAAACTGCTGAGAAAATCCTTGCTGCCTATGTTGGGCCACGTTCTTGTTCTTACTGTTTTTGGAAATGGTTACAGGGATGATTGGCTTCACCACCTTCCCAAGATTCAAGATGAGGCTGATCAGCCTACAGTGTCTGGATCCTCCTTTTCTGTACTTCTTGGAGACAGGGAAGACATTTGATTTCCTCCCAACCTCAGGAACCTCCCCTGAGGGCCATTACATTTCAAAGATAATTGAGACATTGGCCAGCTCCCTCAGCACGTCTGGCTGCTCTCCACACAGTCCCAAAAAATTATGTCCAGTTTGTTTAGATGTTCCCTAACCTAATCTTCCTTTTACCAAAGAGTTCATTTTGAATGATTCAACTGGCTTTAATTGTTAGATTTTGAAAATTCAGCACCTTCAGTACTTTCTTCATTTATTTCTGGACCTTACAGTAGCTTAAGTAAAGCATTATCAGTAGTTGCAAAGCAATCTTACTAATGTTCTAGAAAAATTTTCAGGTTTCTACAAAAATATTCAAAATTCCAAACACTACAGTTGCATTGCTACTGGAACAAAAGCATTAAACTTTTTCATCCAGAGCCCTTTTCTTTCAGCTGTGATTTCACATTGGATGTATTCTCTGCACAGTAAATATTGAGACCACTTTTCCAATCTGTGGAAATTTATCTAAGTAAAAATAAAATGTATTTAACAAGATATTTCCAGTCTAATACAGCACAATAGTGACTTAAAATTGTAAAAAATGTTGCTACGTGCAAATGCAATAATCAAGCATCATGCATGAGACCTTGTGTCTCGTTCCATGGAAAAATTCACATCTTTCAATGAACACAAGGAATTGTTTATGGTTTACTGTGAGCTTGATGTAAAAGTGTAAGTTCATTTTAGTTTTAACAATATGTATAAATTTGATTTTTCTTAAATCTTGAAGAATAGCTATGACTGTCTAGGCAGACCTTGATGAAAGAAAATGAGGTACTAGAATATATCTGCAAAGTGCTTGTATTTAAACAAGCTGATTATAAACCTGTAGGCAAGTTTCACAGGTTTTCACTAATTTATGTGCATAGAATATATTGTTCTACCTTCTCATGAAGTTTTTGTAACTGTATTCCACGGGCTCTAGAGGGGTCAAGGGATTGATTAATAAGATACCATCAAGACTATGTAGAAAAACATTTCTCAGCTGCTTGGGAGCAGCACGTTTTGTCAGCAGTTCAACACGAAGACGTGCTTTCTGACCTTGGCTGTGTGTCCACCTTGCACTCTGCAGCACAAGCATTTGGCACTGCGGCCGTGAGTGGAGATGTCCCACACTGCAGCTCTGCGGGACTGGGGGAGCTGCATGCGTGTGTGCGTGCTCGTTGTTATTACAGGGCTAGCTGAAGGCAGTTTTCAGTAAAAACTGTTCCATAAAATCTTACTGAACAAACATTCAAGAAGTCTTAGATGAGATGGCTGTAAGCCGCTGAGACTCATTTGTACTAGAAAATAAAAACATCTGTTTATTTCTTTAAAAGCTCTGCTATATCACAGGTTTCTCAAGCACACACTCCAGAAAAACATAACAAAATAACAGAAACCAAAAAAACCTGGATATCTTCCATTTCTCATAGCAGTACATTAATGAAATAAAAGCTACATTTTTGTTGTTGGTAAGATAGCATTTTCCTCCTTTTAAAATGTTTTCCTCTTGTGTATATTTTTCTGTAAAAAACGTAAGAGATAAGAGAACCTTTCAGTCAGAAAGCTAAGTTGCCTCTAGAAGTATTTGCAAGCAAAATATCATGAGGACATGTTTTCTCAAGTACATAGAGTGCTTTAGGGCGGAATTCTACAAAAATGTAAGAAAAACCATTTTGATTACAAACATTCCAATTCATGTAAAGCAGGCATACAGAGCTGCAGCAACATCCTGGCATGAAATATTTCTTTCTCCCTTCTATACACTGTCTCCTGGAGAATCCCCAAGCTCTTTAAGAGCTGCCACAAACCTGGAAGAGTATCAACACTTTTCACACACACCTCCCCCAGTACTTAGATTATTTCACTGTATGTGAAAAATGGGATATTTTAAAGAATCTTGCAGACTAAAAATCACATTAAATAAAAATTTCTTGCATGAAATATGTGAGAAATTGTTTTTAAATCTTGTGACTCAGCTTAAAGACAAGTTTTTCAGGCAAGACTTCTTTTAGGAATCACTAATTTTGTGTGACTTTCTAAACTAGATCTAAATGACAGCAATGTCTGAACATGGAGGTTACCCCATACAGTGATTTCCTTTTCCTAGAAAGCAAAATAATAATTACTCTAATTGGAAGTGACTTTAATAAAATTCTGAATACTTGATAGATGTGAAAATTATTCCTTAGATATTATAGTATTTTTTTACTTAGATGTCAGTATTCAACTAGTTGAAAACCTTATTCTCAAAAAAATAAAATCACACTCTCTGACTGCTTTTCACATATCTCAAAAGCTCCTTCTAAACAGGACTAAGTAGAAATGCAGGAAGCATGAAGAATGCTGTGAAGATTTGGAGCACAAGTAACTTCTTGTGAAGGATGCAATTTAAAAAACAACTTTAATGATGATCTTTAGACAGTAATGATGGCTTTGAAACTGGCTTGTTTTCTTAACCAACTCAAATGCAGAATGTTGCTTCAGGGTACGTGTTTTCCCTTCCATCTCTTTTTTTGGCCATGAGAGTACAAACAAACTAAAGGGCAGTGTACTTCCAGGGCTGATGAAAAACAGTGTGCTGATGGAGGATTGTAACACAAGGCTCAAAAAATGGGCAAACCTGCTTACTGAATGAAGCAATGTGTTACTTCACAGCTTATCTTGCCATTCAGCTCTTATTACTCAAAAGCAAGTGCATCTCATAGTCTCACTGCTTGCTATTATTACAGTGTCAGCAGCAACTGAATTGACTGGGGAGAAAATTTTGTTCAGCCTCTTGTGCCCTTGTAAACAGGTTCTATATATTGTAGATGTATGTAGTGATCATTTTAAGGGGTCCTTTAAAAAGAAAACTGTTCTTCTGCTGCGCCATTCAACGACATGATAGGCTTAATTTGAATTTTGCAGCAAATATAACCTTAGAAATACCTGTGGGCAAGTCAAGTCCTTTATCTGTTTTATGAGTCTAAGAATATCTTTTATCTATATATATGTAAGGCAAAAACACACAAACAGATGTAAGAAAAGGCAAAATTGTACAAAATACATCTTCACCTATCTTATACATGCCAAAAAAAAAAAAAAAAAGGCTTAGGAGTGAAACTGGAAATAGCTGAAGGGCTAGAAACAACTAGAAAGTTTTCTGTAGCCTCTACTCAGCAAAACCCCTCTGGTTTTGAATTCTGTGGTAAAATAAAATATCTTTACGGAAACCTGATTTGTTCCTTTGTTTGTAGATAGCTGTATACTTCTCTGTCTATGAAATCTTGCGCTTTTATTCCTGGTCTCAGCTTTGGATATACATATTTCAATTCCACTCAGTCATCTTAAACATGCATCTGTAGTCATATTCATTAGTAATGAATGCTTACATTCATGTATATTTCAGTTTGAAAATGAGCTCTATTAATTGCTGCTGCATGTGATTCATGAGGAGATGCATAATACGCTGTGCCTCCTTTGTTAGAACTGTTATTGCCTTTCATATCCAGAAATGTGTGGAAGGGGAAAAGTCAGACCACAGGACCTCACTGCATGCTCCTTCTTATCTGGCGTGGGTGGGATGGCAGTAGGCTCAGAAATTTATTGGCCATAAATCCAGATAAAATATTCTGAGGGAATGATATAAAAGTCCAGTGACATAAAATTCCAGTGACGTAGAGATAACTATGCTGTACTTATTCTGAGGCTTCCCAAAATATCAGCATGGACAGGTCTATAATTATGCTGTAATTAGGTCCCCAACTGTGCCTGTTTTCAAGTCCTTCCATTTCCTACCAGGAGGTCTGTGGATGCATGGAACAAGAAAAATCTAGTCCAAATTAGAGCAGGTTGGCAAACCTATTTAACAAAACAATTTTCCCTGATGAAAAATACCCTAATTCCTGTGAAATTTCAGTGAAGCAATAATCTGGGGTTTTGTCAGGTAGGATGCTTAGGAGACCAGGTCTCCTAAGTCTGTCATTGCCAACAGCTTCATCATGATTTATTCTGAGGCTAAGAATCCCAAACAATGAAACAGTGAAGCTAGAAGTACACAACTCTTTTAGCTAAGTGTAGTGGGTTGAGTCCAGATGGCAGATAAGCCCTTCCCTAATAGGATGGGGGAGAGAACCAGAAGAACAGAAGTAAGAAAACTTGAGACTAGAGATAAAGATAGATGAATAGGAGAAGGGGGAAGAGAGGGAAAAAAGCAAGTGATGTGAAAGCAATTACTCACTACCAGCTGACTGATGCCCAGTCTCTGAGCAAAGACTACTTTGGAAAAACTCCCACCAAGTTTTATTGCTGAACATGACATAATACGGACCCTCTGGCCAGCTGGGGAGAGCTGTCCCAGCTGTGCTCCCTCACAATCTTTTGCCCATCCTCAGCCTACTGGCCTTTGGTGGAGTAGCTGGAGAGAGAGCCTTGACACTGTGCAAGTGCTGTTCAGCAACAGCCAAAACATTGATGTGCCAAAAACGTTGTTTTGGCCATGAATCTAAAACACAGCTCCGTATGGGCTGCTGTGAGGAAAATTAACTCCACCCCAATGAGCCCCTGTACACTAAGATTTTTAATAAGTGTTTGGCCTTGAATTCCACAAAACCAATGCCATTTCAATTACAACTGTTTTCTAAGGAAGACAGAGTGTTCCTGCTAACATCCTAAATCCCTAGGAAATTACTAGGATGTTACATAAAAACACTTTTGCTAATCTGCCCAGTTTTCACAAGGAAGTGGTGATTGCTTGAAAACAGTGATGGCTTCGCATTTGCAAATGACTTTTCCCTTAGTCATAACTTCTCCTTCTCGTGCATGTTTGCCAAAGAAGAGAGAAGTTAGGAAAACATTCCTATATTCACAGCTTTTAGATTGAGATGTTGTATGCTATTTGCTATTTTCTGCCTGCCTGTATTTCCAAATCCCTTTTTTCCATATTGTCATGGTTTTACACTGGCCCAATGCCAGGCACCCATGAAAGCCACTGACTCACCCTCCCCTGCTACAGATGGGCAGAGGAGAGCAAAATTTAAACAAAGGGTCAATGAGTTGAGATAAAGACCAGGAGAAAAACACTCCAAAGGCAAAACACGTTCAACTTAGAGGTACAAAATGAGCTTATTACTAACAAAAATCAGAGGAGGATAACGAGAAGTAAAATAAGCCCTTAAAAACACCTTTTCTTTCCCCAGCCCCTCCCTCCTTACCACTGACAGTGCAGGGGACAGGGTGTGGAGGTTTTTGTCAGTTCATCACTGGACATCTTCCACTGCTCCAGGAGAGGAGTGTTCTCCTGTGAGGCCGTGGGGTCCCTCCCACAGGAGACAGTTCTCCCTGAACTTTCCCGGCGTGGGTCCCCTCTCAGGAGCAGCAGCCCCACCGCCCCTGCTGCAGCGTGAGCCCCTCCCACGGGCACACAGCCCTCCCAAACTGCTGCGCCATGGGTCTCTCTTCTGCGGGGTGCAGTGCTCCAAGGACAGGCTGCTCCAGCCTGGAAGCAGGGCCCTCTCTCCACCAGATCTCCCAGTGGATCACAGCCTCCTCCAGGCATCCACCCACTCCAGCATGGGCACCTCCCCCACAGGCTGTGGGTGGATCTCTGCAGTCCCCATGGACCCATGGGCTGCAGGGGGACAACCTGCTTCCCCATGGGCTGCACCACGGCCTGCAGAGGAATCTCGGCTCCAGCACCTGGAGCACCTCCTGCCCCTCCTTCTGCACTGACCTGGGTGTCACCATGTTGTTGTCCCTCACATGTTCTCACCTCCTCCCCTTCTCTGGCTAGAAAAAAACTGCGCCCCATTTTGTTTTGATCTTCTTCTTAAATATGTCATCACAGAAACATTACCACCATCTCTAACTGGCCCAACTTTGGTCAGGGGCACGTCCATCCTCAGAGCCATCAGAGATTGGCTCTGCTGGACGTGGTGGAAGCTTCTAGCAGCTTCTTACAGAAGCCACCCCTGTGGCCCCCCTGCTACCAAAAACCAGGCCGTGCAAACCAACACACATATTCAATGTGCACCTACATAACTTGGTAGTGTAGAAAGGGGAGGAATGCAGCATGAGTCATCTCTGCAAAAGTTAGCACGAGGCTTTTGTATCATTAGATACGGATGGTTTAATAAGACTTAAATGATGCACTGCTTTTTACTGGCTTTCACACAGTAGCGACTGTGGGACAGACTCTTAAAATTATGAATTTCTAGCTAAATGTAAATACCTAGCTCTTCATTGGAAGTCAAACAGCTTCTGGGGACTTTAGCATCTTATTTATTTTTGCACATCTTAAACATCTGGTACCAGGTGGCTTTCAGATTTGGGATGTTAAGATTACTGTTTTCTTATCTTAAAGCAAAATTAATCCCACTTGAAATCTGGTGAAGGCGGTGGTGGCTATCTAATTTGTAGTTAATTCTGCTGTAGGATCAGTCCTTAAAGGTTCTTTTACTTTCCTGAATTAAGGGCTATTGCACTATGTATCTACTATGTACTAGTAACATCTTCTATAAGAAAAAAAATTGATGGTTTGTGTTATTAAAGACCATTTTTTTAGAGAAATGAAGTTCACAAATGTGTCACAAATGTGTCACAAATACAGCCTTCAGATAAAAAGTTCTGTGTCAGCAACAGACGCGTTGCCAGGTGAGCAGCCAGTGACATGGGAAGAACTGGTGGGTGGTAAAGTTAGTTTGCTGCCTCACACACCAGCTCAGCTTTTAATTCTCTTTACAATTAAATATCAGAACACATTAAACAAGCAATCAGGCTCAGGGGAACTCTTCTTATTTATTATCCAAATAAAGTACATTGACATTAAATAACTATCATGAAGAAGTAAGTCATTGTCTCCCACAGGAGAGCTGTTCTTTTATCTTCTCTCAGAGATTGATCATTTCAGAGCCCACAGACAGATCTCATCTTCTTTTCCGTGTTTTTCCATTTACATATGCTAATGGCTACTCTGTAGATGGTACCACTTTCCTAAAGCCATTCTTACAGAAAATTAAATTTCTCAGAATTGATTGATGACACAGAAAAAAATGTAACTTTATTAGAAAGTATAATTACTAATATGTGACAGAAAAATACAGAACAAGAAGTAGACTTAAACAAGTGTTATCACAAAAACAAGCAATATAATACATTAATTTTGATCCCTCAGATCCCGTACCTGATGAACAAAACAGCTATTCTACTACTATAAAGATTATCAGAGTTCTCCTCAAGGAAATAAAATTAGTCCTTAATTCTTGTAAGTGGAAACAAAACTGTCTACTTCAAGTTTTATAAGAATATTTTAAGCTTTCTAGTGTACTAGTCATAGACACCAATACAGTTTATGTTGTTGAATGAGGAGGAAAGAAACATATTATGCAGAAATGCCTCCTTCACTACTGTGTAATTTAATGCCATGTTTATTTTCTGTGGAAAATGCTGTGCATTAGGGTTTAAATTTCTCATATACACATCAAAGAGGAAAGAAAGAAGAAAATAGTGTCTGTGTGTACAGCTGAATCTTTTACTGAAACTTGTATGGCACATACTTGAATTTCCAGAATCCAAAGAACATGTTGGCATGGAGAAGATGAAGTGGCACTACACTTCTTCCATCTGTGATGATTTGCTGTCTACAGTTCTTATGTTCAAAGCTCTCAAGTTGCCCAGCTCTACAGTTGAGTAGGGGTCAATACAGATTCAGCAATGTTTCCCTCTTGACTTTGCCAAGTGCCAGCTCAGTGACAAACCACAATCATATTTTATTTATGTTCAAAAGCTGAGGTTGCATTTAGAAGCAAGATATCACATTACAAGAGTACAAAAGATGGGGAAAAGAATGTTCTTAGGAACAACTGGATAGCATAGTTTAGGAAGTCTGCACTGTCTAGAAGGAAAAGAGGACAGATTTTAACTTATGTCTAGGGCTTCTACCAATCTAATATTACACCTATAAGTAAATGGCATAAACATATTTGAGTTAATCAGTCTTGAAACAGAATTTCCCAGACAAGGTACTTAACCAGGCTGGTTTTCATGTTCCAAAGGAACATGTCAGTAGGTTTTCATCTTAGAATAATAGAATCGTAGAATGACCTGGGTTGGAAGTGAACTTACAGATCATCTAGTTCTACCCCCCATGGCATGTACAAGGAGATGAAGATCACACTGTTTCTATGGTACTTCATCTGTTCTAAGACTGGACAACACTTTCCAGAGCTAGCCATGTAACCTTTTTTGTGATTCTTAAAGGTTAGGCAAAGAAAAAAAAACCCCAGCAGTTTTCTTATTGAAGATTTTAAAAATCTTTTGAGAGAATTGATAGTATCAGGTCATGAATGCAAAAAACCACCCCATATATATTAAAATTTTTTTGTCCGTAGTGTGACTTACATGGAACACAAAACTGTATGATATCATGCAGTAAAAATTATGCATAGTTGCTTTAGGCAGATTTACAGTTAAACCATAGGACAAAACAATGAACCTATTATATCCTCCAATATCATTAGGTACGTTTTATATGTGAAAGGTGCATGTGTATGCATTTACACAGACACACACAAGTATATTCCTTATATGAATTTATAAATATATACACACGTGTAAGTTGTGATGAACTGCTTCAGACCAACACTGAATGGAGGCACAGAGAAGTAGAGACGGAATTTAAGATAAGAAAGAAAAAGGAAAAGGAATCTTTGGTAGGTTTGTTTTCTAATTTGTAAACTAAATCCTAGTTAATGGTTTGCAATATTAAAAATTGCTCAGAGCTTTACTAGGCAGAACAGAATACATGGAACCAGTGGATAGTTTATAGAGCTGGACAGAAAACAAAATGTTTTAAAATTTCCACAGAATGGAGGGAAATGTTCTAAGGAATATTTGGCAATTCCTTTCCCTGCTTGCTTTTTTTCCCCCCCGGCAAGCTTATCCTTGTCATTACCATGTCTACATATGTAAGTGCACAAGTACACACATACACACTAAGGAGATTAGATCACTTAAACAAGATGATAAATCCCAGATGCAACCCATGGATGTTCTCCATTTTTACATAAAAGACAACCCCTTGGGGAACCTAGCCACTCTTCAATTGCAAAACATTTAATGGTGCAGAGAGGATGTGGATCTTGATCCTGCAAACACTTAAATATGTGCTGCAGTGTAAGCTGTTAAATAGTTTGAAGAAGTCAAGTGTGTAAAGCTAAGTACATAATTTAGTTGCAAATTGAAGGTTTTAAAACACAGCAGAATATATTGCTTTTAAAACTTCTAATATTTTTTTTCTTAGCAATACCACACAAAGCAGGAAGAGGTAATCATATCTTGAAAGTCTTTCAGTAGAATTCTTGTAAAACCAAAGATTACAGTCAGAAGGGGCAACTGTCATAACCTTTATGTTCACAGATGCCAAAAAGATGCTGGTGGTCTAGGGATTATCTTCAAATACACAATGCTAAGACTCCAGTTGAACAGCAGGATGTCTGTTCTTAGCATTGCAGCAAGTATGGAAACAAGGAGGTCAGAACATCATAAAGAGTCACGGATCTGTAGAAGGGGAATTCCTAGTTTTGCCAATCAGCAAATGTAAAAGCTCTAGATTAAGTCTGTGTCTTCAAAGAGGAAATATGTGAGTAAGGTCTGACTGATTAGATTGCCTGTGCAGAGAGGGCTTAAAGACTGAATGTTTTAACTTCATTAAACATACTGTTAATGGGTTGTGAAGTTTAAAATGACCCTTCATCCTCAAACTACAGATGAGCTGGCTTCTATATATGCAGCAGTATTCTGAAAAGAGAAGCCAAGGAGGTTATTAAGGACTGCATGGGAAAAATATGCTACAGAGGACATTTGCTTAAAAATATGTTCTTAGTTCTAAGACTGTCACTCTATACAAGGTAAATAGCAATCTTTTAACCTCCCCTACATTATATTTCTTCTTGACTGACAGTCCCTTTTTCTGTGAACAAGTAGAGAAAAATGAACATTTTAAACCCTGTTCCTTTGTAATATATGTAAGCATAGACCAGTCTAAATACAGCACAATGAAAGGAAATATTTCATTGCATTAATTGCTTTTACTTCTAAACATCTTCATTTCTAAGAGATAATCGCGTTAGCCTAGTAACTAAACAAATCACATTTGCTTTACGACGGTTAAAGAACAGCACTGACCAGGATAATTGTTCTTTTCATTGGAATGCAGAGGGCATCAGCTTGGAGTAGTCCTGGTGGGACACGGTAGATGTGTTTGAGATACATTTGATCTATCAAACTGTACGCGAAGCTTTAAACTGTGATATTTTACATTTTCACAAGGGACTTGTAAGCATTAATTTCCATTACATTTCAGGGCAGGTTACAAAACAAATTTTTAACAGGTGTTTGAGGGCTGTTTAAGATATGGGAACTTTTATTATCCAGTGCTTTTCATTACCTTGTTTTTCATTTTTACTTTTGCAGACTGTATTTTAAATTCATGATTGTGGATTCTGTGGAAGTATTATATGCAATAGAAAACTAAAAACACAAAAGCAGGACTGAAAGAATACCCACTTAATGCAAATTCTTTTCCTAATTACTGGAACTGCATAAAAATCAGATAAATCCTGCAGCCAAATTTTATCAGCACAAAGTCATGTAATTCTGTGGGGCCCACCAGTGTAACAGGGACTATTACAACAACCAGCATTTTCCATTATTTTCAACCTTTCTCCCCCAACTTGCAATCAGACATTGATGTAGTTTAACAGTATCATTTGGCTTTGATTATTACAGGTTTTTTTCTGATATCTTTTATGTTGATTTCATGTGACAGTTTCAGCAATGATGTGCTGAAAGTACTCTCCAAGCCCCTGGGTGGTCTCTGAGCCATACAAAGAAGGAGTTGAAAATTGAACAGTATTATAGAGCAATAGGCCTAACAGGAGATTATTATTAATAAGGCACATTTATTTAATATTAGGTTTTCATACCTCAGGCCTACAAAGATGAAGACTTAGAATACCAATAGCAGTAGGATGCTACAGTGACACTAATTCTGTCACTCCTTAAAGCACTGCAGCTCCAAGCTCTTCCAGATGATTAATTTCACTTAACTTTAAATTGAGGTATGGCAGGAAATAGGTCTGTTTTTCAGCAGCACTAGCCTTTCCACTGCTGACAGAAGAGACATAGGAGTTTATGGCTTTGTTCTAGTCACCTATCAAAACCTTCAGGTATTTGTCAGTCACATTTCCTCAATCAGAAAGAGCACAAGCTGCTGACTGACGTCTTCTGAGTGCTATCAAGTTTGAAGACATGTTGTATGATACTATGTATATGACACCTTGACATTAGTAATTATGCAACACCTATGAACTCAGGTTAAAAATATTATCTTTTTTACAGCAAGGGAGATAAGTTGCTCCAACAAGTGGGAGTGAATCTTTGCTTAAGGAATGCAAAGAAGGAGTTCATTTTTAAATCACCTTTGTCGGGACCATAGATGTAACCGTAGCAGCTGTGAAGCCAGACAGGTATAATACAGAAAGGGTGCGCTTTTGACTGGAAAAAAACCCCAAGAAGTTATGTTATAATTGTAGGGTTTAGGAAAGGACTAAGGCAAAGACAAATGTCTACACATAGTCTTTGTAGGAGAGACAATTTGGGGAAAGCAGATTCACTACAGCCTTGTGCTAACTGGAGAAATGAAGTAGCTGGTTTGTTGGGTTTTTTAAGTAGTAGTAATCGCTCAGTCTAGATTTTATTGATGAAGTTGTTTTATTCATTCTTGCCCTGTGTAGTCATTGGAACAAAACTTGTTATCATAAAAAAAGAAGCCATAAGGATTTATTTGTTCCCCCACTGACCATCTGGCTTTCATTCTCAATCTACTTATGATCTATTGCTAAAATGACAAAACTGAGGTGATTAACAGTATCAAATGTCAGAATACAGAAGTTATTTTTTTATCCTTACTCAAAGCTCTGTCTCCATAAGCCATTTAATTGTCTCATACAGTTCATATCAAAATTCCTAACCATAGAGGAAGAAAGGTAGTGAAATAGAATCTTCATGTTACAGTAACATTGAAAGAGTTACCAGAAAGACATTAAATTAAAAAAATTACATAGCATTTACCATAGTTACTTATACTTCCAATACAATGAGTATTAATATTTTAAGTTAATATGATTTTTTTTTTGCTGTATCTCTCACCGTAGCTTTCCTTTCACAACATTTCTGTTCCTTCCCATTGTTAGCTTAAGAACCTGAGGTATAGATTCACAAGCCAGCTATGGTTCTCCATGTAAATCTGGCAATAGTTAGGTAGCTGTTTACCTTCTAATTTTATGCAACCCTTTTTTTGCATTTCTACCCTTTACTAAAGATTATGAACATAACAAAAATCAAACCATGTATTGCTCAGTACCAGTGCCTGAGAGGGACCAATATCATTCTGCTTAGAGAAAACAGAACTCACAAGTGAAATAATTCCTTGTCCTGTTATTACTTTTGTCCAATCTGGTGCTTTGGTTTTCCTGAGCCAGACACTGTAGCTGAGCTTAACACTTCTTCATGTTTAACACTTCTTCAGATTAATAGCCCTCAAAACAGTTCATTGTAATTAATTTAACACCAGGCTTTTAAATCTGGTTTACTACTGAATTAATATTTTAATGGATTTTCAGATTTTTTTATTTTTTAGAAATCAAATTAGCAACACTACTTTGCATGAATTTATAAAACAGTTTTTGAACAGTTTGTTCACTTCTTCTTCAAAACAAGGTCTGTGCTTTGTTCCTGTCTCAATAGTCTTCTGTCAGATCAAGTCATGCTCTATTTTTTTAATCATAATAAAAACCAATGGTGTTAACCTAAAAATTGAGATGACCAAACCACCAGAGAGGGAAGTTAACAGGGCACCGGGCAGAGATTGACCTTCCAGTTTCTTCAAACTACAGATGATAAAAACCATTTTCATAATTTGCTGTGCCAAGAAGATTCTATCTGTAGTGAGATGTCTTACTCCTACTTACTCCTATCCAAGAAAAAGATTTCATTTTATCTGGGGAACAGACAGGAAACATATTTTTCATTAGAATGAGGCAGGGGAATCTCTTTTCCTCAAAATACTTGTTTAAAGCCTCAGCAAAGCCCAATGGGAGGGGGAAAAAAATCACATCTGCTTCTTTCTGTGAAGACACTTCTGTTTTTTCTTACTGTATAAAGATACACATGAAAATAGGCATGCTGGGTGAAACCCTCAGCAAAAACCAGTGGAACCTCATGCAATCAAGCTAACTGATAATCTGTGCTTCTGCTCCTTTAGAGGGCATCCGTTCTTGCCATCCTATATTAAGTCAATAAATACTGTCTTTCTCTACAATGCAGGGAAAGGCTTAGAGAAAGTCCCATCCTAACTCAGTGCAGTAGTAAAAGCTGAGGAACCCTCTGCATGTGCTTGCTTCCTTTTATGATCCTCAGTTGTGAACTCCCTCCTTGAGAGACCACAGAGGCCTTTTCACAAAACAAAGGCAAAGAATGTGCTTTTCCTGATTTCGTGATTGCATCTTTTTCCTACCAGGCCAGCCACAGGTTATTTATTTATATATTCACCATTATCAAATAGCCATGGAATGTGGGTAGGATGTGCCCCTTATCAGGGGTGCCATGTCTGTATTTGGACACAGACAGAGGTGGCTGCTCAGTGACCTTACTGACTCATTACTTGGTAAGCTGTTCCCACATACAATGTAAAAGCTAAGAGGAGAAATTATAGGCCAAGAAAGAAAGAACACAGCTTTTAGAACTAGGATATAGGGTTTGGGAAATTTTTAATCCCCCTTCTTCTCATGGGATTTTACTAGAACAGATTTTAGTGTCTACATGATCAGAGCCTTTGATACCTGTTACAGTGCAGATACTTCAACACGATGTATCAGACAACGAGGCCCGTGGAAAAGAAATATATATGGACAGATTCTTGATAGATGTTTCAGAGAGATGTTTATTTCTCCAGCCGCATGGCCGGGATCTGCCGAGGAGCTGAGGCAATCACGGGACCCGAGGGTCCTTGCCCACACAGGGGAACACAAAACAACCAATGGGGAACGAGGCTGAGCAGGGCCAGGGAAACCCCGTGTCTCCCGCCCAGGGCCCCTCTCCCAGGACCACATGGCAGGGGGGAAGGGACCCCGACGTTTCACCTGTTTGTTTTTAACAAAAAGAGATTTAAAACTTAACATTGAAAACAACTGGATAAACATAACAAGAACAGATTCAAAGTAAAACAAGCCACCCTCCTGAGTCTTTAAATGTCCAAACAGATTCTCTGGAACATTTTAAGGCTGACAGAAGGGAGACAGGACTCTCCAGGCATGCTTTGTGGGGAAACTGAGGCAGAAGAGAGTTTAATTTCTTCCCTCCCCCTTTTCATCCTCCCCCGGCATCGGAGAGGAGTTGTAGGGAAAGGGAATTGTATAGGGAAGCCATGGGGTGAAAAACAGATTTGGAATACACTGGGGGTAATAGGATATAGGGTTAAAGGGAAAGGTGGGATTAGGAAAGGGAGACTGTAAGGAGGGGCTTATAATGGAGATATTGTCTAACATGACTATGATTTTTTGCATATATACTGCCTTTTACAGAAACACCATCAGGCCCAGTGACCTCTGCTGCTTGTAACCCTTTTCTACCTTGCACAATTTTGAATTCCACCACCTCTCCATCTCCCAAGCTTGGGATGCATTTTTCAGGGTTATTCTTTTTAATAGCAGTTCTATGAATGAATATGTCCACGGATTCTGAGGCACACTTCCCTTCGCCAAGACACAGCTGACATTGTTCAACAGTCTCGGTAATTAAATAATATTCATGAAAATATTCTTCCATCGGCATATATTTTGACTCAAAAATTAACTGTGTCCAAACGGTGTTCCAAAAGTCTTTGGTAAGAATTAAATCCCAAGAGACGTAGAAAAAGTTCTTAAACAAGCATGAAAGGAAATGTTTCAGTTCATTTTGAGCTTGAATTAAGCTAAAATTTATGAATCGTTGTTCAAGAATCTTTTCAAGTTTAAGATAAATGTCCATATGCGGCTCTGAGAGCCAAGAGTCTTTCCACGGTTCCTCCATAGTTTAGATATGGAATAGCAAAACAAAAACAAGAAGAGAAATCCAGTTTCCAGTGTTTACTCACAAATCAGTCACTTTCCTTATGGATCGGGGATCGTTCTGCTCGCATTACCACCATTTGTTACAGTGCAGATACTACAACACGATGTATCAGACAAGGAGGCCCGTGGAAAAGAAATATATGTGGACTAATTCTTGATAGATGTTTCAGAGATGTTTATTTCTCCAGCCGCATGGCCGGGGCTCTGCCGAGGAGCTGAGGCAATCACGGGACCCGAGGGTCCTTCTGCCCGCGCAGGGGAACACAAAACAACCAACGAGGCTGAGCAGGGGCAGGGAAACCCCGTGTCTGTGCCCTCAGGGTCCCTCTCCCGGGACTACATGGCAGGGGGAGGGCCCCAACAGATACCAACAAAGGTAATCTGAGAATTTGAGAAAAATATTCTGTTATTTGTTTATCATCTGCATAGGATATATATTTTAAGAATACTTTTTCTCGTCTGCATGTTAGAAGACCATATAACTTAGTCAAGATTTTACCCAGTAATGTTAATTTTTATTTCACAAATATCAAAAATAGTAGTGCAAATACAAATAGGTGAAAGCCAGTAAGACTGAATATGAAGTACACCATTTTGCACCTTACTCAAGAAGCATTTACTCTATATAGGGTAAAGAATGAATTCTATGGTGTCCTACTTTTTAAAACTTGCTACTAAAGTGAGCTGTACACTCACTTTATCTTGCATGGAAGACAGAAAGAGAAGAAATAGTAGTTGAGAATTGTATCATACTTAGCTTATCAATGTAATTACATGTCAGTGCTACATTTCATTATGTGTAAAATAAAGATAATCCATTAATATTCCACTAGCCAAGGGACTTCCCAGACTTCAAAATATTCTGACACATTCTGAGTAAAACAGATGATAGACCATGAATTAAGAATATAAAAATACTTGAGAAAAAAAAAATAAAGGGTAAGTAGTTGATCCAAAGATGATTGAAGTTAATAGAAAGCCTAACACTGATTTTATTTGACTCTTAATAACTCCTGGAGACAGATTTCCTAGGATTTACATTAACTCTTATACTGCTTATCAAAGCCAAATTACATTAGATTTTTAAACTGAAGTCCTTTACTGCATAAGTCAAATACAGTGTATACAAGAGGTCAAATATAAAAGCGAATTAGGGCTAAAACCTACTAAAGATGTCATTACTTCTGAAAGTTAAACAGACTGTCAATGCTGAGTACATTTACATGGCAGTTTAAAAAATACCCTCACAAATTTTAAAAGCATTTTGGAAAACAACTGTCACTCAAAAGCCCCTCAGTTTTCTGAAAAAGCCGCCAGCAGAGTAAACATGAGTAAAGTTAACCTCTTGTGATGCTGTAGTTTTAGCCAGAGAATGACCGAAATGAATAAATGCACATGACCATTACTGCTTATCTGTTTTTACTTATATGGTGTCAAAGATAGGGAAGGGGGATATCCCAGATATCTCATTCTGAACTGGAACTGGCAATGTGTCTTAGTGTGTCTTCCTATATTTTAGTGATGTTTTAGGACATTAGTTTCAGAGCTGTTAAACCATGTTTTTAAATCAAATGAACCTTAGCTAAGTTAAAAGTCACACAACCTACAATTTGAAGGGAAGATTGGAATTTGACTTTAAGGACAGAATTGATTAGACAAAGAATGTTAACAATTTATTGCTTTGGAAAGGACGAATTCACTTACCATCCACCTATATGAACTGGCACAAACAAAAAGAAATTATTTTTACACACAGAAAGAACTAAAAACATTAAGGGGCAAAAAGCAAGAGAACTCATCCCTCTCTTATACTTTTTGGATCTGCCTAGGGCTGCAGGCTATCTCTCAGCCATCTGCTCCTTACAGGAGGGGTGTTATCTGCTGAAGGAAACTCTTTCCAAACATTCAGCACTTGGCAATACTGCAGTAACCCTTTGAAGCTTTGCAGGGAAATTTCTCCCAGCTTCCAAGTTCTGCTCACAGCTTTATTTGGAGTTATCATCCATGCTCTATCTCTGCACAGATAACAAATACAGCAACATAGATTTAAAGGGTTTATTCAGATTTACCTTGCCTTACAATACAGACAGGCTTAATGGTACAGCATGAAGGATTCATTTAAGAAAGACTTCCATTTGTACTCTTAGCTACACAGTTGGAAAGAAAAGGCTTATAATTAATCAGATATAGTGGGCAATTTTAGCTTAAGCTTAATCAGAGTCTTCTCTAAGTGTTTACCTGAGTTTACAAAACATGGCTAAGAACTTGTAAGTGTCAGAGCTGGGGATTCGTTGTTCAGGACAGCATCCACCTACCCAGCTGCCTTCAGCACTCAAACTCTGCTTCCCCTCTCTTGTGCCCTACCATTCACACTAATTACTTGTTATTTCAAGGAGCCTACGACAAGTACTGCCTTTCTTGTAGGTGATACCTTTATTTACCTTCGAGTTGAGGGTTTGGATACAGCTAGAAAAAACATTTGTGGCTTTGTCTAGAGGCAGCTACTTTTAAAATTCAAGGGTGATTTTTCATTTCCAGTTTTCACCCGAGCAGCTACACACACCTATTTGGTACACATTTTGGCAAACGCTGCTGATTGTTCTTCTTAACTTAGTTACCTAAAATAGTCTTTAATCAACCTGCTATACACTTGCCTGCTGCTCACTCTGGACTGTTCCCCCAAATGCAATGTGAGATAATGATAATGCTAAATAACCTATAAGACATGTATTTTGTATACATTAAGTGGATGATCAAGGTGCACTGCTGAAAACATCCCACTGGCATGTTAGCAATAGAAGTGTCAAATGACAAAGTTGCTATGTTGGCTGTGTTTATGAAAAAATTCCCTTTTTTCCCCTTTAACCATTTTTTCTGGGATTTGTGTTACCCATGCACACATACCAGAGTTGCACAGTCATGGACTTATGCAGATAACCATTAAACCAGAACAATCTAGTTGCAAATCCAAGAACTTAGCATCAGCAGAGTTACCTTCTTTGTTATCTGAATTTTTAAACTCTATTTTCAGCATTGCCCAAGTTGTGTTCCTTGTCATCCAACACGTCTTTTTTCTTCAACTAATCACTATGCTCTTCCCTCCCTTATGAGACAGTCCTAACTCAGCAAAAGTACTTCTGCTCAGGCTTTGTTCAAAAATTTAATTTAATTTATTCATAGACAGAATTTTGGAATCCACCTTAAAATAAATACATATTTAAAAGCTTTACTGAACAGGCTGATATTACTAAACTCTAAGTTAGCTTTGGAATAATTTTCAAAACCAACCTTAAATCTCTCTTTATTCGTTGTTAATCATAAAATCCACTCCGGGAAATGCTGCCTTGTGCTGCAGTGTCTAAATGCTCCCTAGCATTGATATCATCCCTCCCTGTGCCATGTTTTCAGTTGAATATTAAGTAATGACTTGGACTACATAACCATGATAGTACCGTAAATTCTTCATTCTATGGTCTTGGTTTTCCTCGCAAGCATCCTGCTATTTAGTAATATAAGCATACAAAATTGCAGTCTCACTTCACGTTCCATTGTAAATGAAAGAGGTGTTCTCAGTAGTGCAACACAATTTTACATAGCCTATGATTTATTTAATTAAACCTGTAGAAATTACTGACACAAACTATCTGAAATTTAACCTGCTGGAAAGCCATATTCTCCTATTGTAAGCATGAGACTGCCCTAGAATTACTTTCGTTTTCCATAAATTCACTGTCACTGACACAACTCTGTCACCATGAGCGCCGAGTAGTACTTTTGGCAAGTTGTCAGCTCTTTTAAGCACAATATGCTCTTTCTCTGCTGTCACTGTAAGAGGCTACAAGGCTGATAGTAGCAGAGGGAGCTGGCAGAGTAAAACCAGTGTAGAAAAGATGAAAGGTTCCTGTACTCCCGCAGCCATTACTGCCACCTCTTTCAATCCCCTGAATGATCCATGACAAAAGGTGTTAATCCTCCTGTAAATACACTCCATCATGACTAGCAGGGGTCAAAGAAGTAGCTCAGTGTTTAAATTTTGTCAAAGCTTCTCACATCTCTCTTTCTAGGTCTTGACTTCGTAACTTGTTTTGTAAAATACCTCTATCTTTCCTCTTGTCTTCTTTATAAATATGTGGCATGGGAAAAATGAAAAATAAAACCCAAACTAATTTCAGACATATGCAGCTTTTCAGGATAAAAGTTTGTCATATCTGCTGACAAATAAACCAGAGAGTTGAGTAAACAATTAAAAAAACTCATTATTAAAATTTCCTCAAATCCTTAAGGCAAAATTATCAGCCTTGGAGAACTGACAGGAATCCAAGACGCCAGATTCAGCTTCAGGCTGTGACAGTGATTCTCTTTAAAAACTCACTGCCATCATAGAGCTGAACTGCTCCTTGCCATGAAGAAGCTCAGGGTATGTGAGCAAGAGGACTGAGGTTACGCCCACAATGCTGCTGTGCCTCTGCCTTGAGACCCTGATACCTCCTCCTGCAGGGAAAGCTGCTCTGCAAAGAGCCACCCAGGTCAGTACCGCATGGAAGCAGTCCTCGCTGACCATTGCAGCCTGGCAGATGTTCAGTGGATGGCAGTAAACTGTGTTTGAGTGTCATCAACTTTTATGTTTTAGATTTAGGCCTACATATGCTACAGAGCATGTGAAACATTCCTGTGGACTGCTGTACTGCTCGGTGTGTGCAAAGTGGTTCAATGACTGCACAACGTCAGGCCTACAATGAGAAATACCACCAAATCTTAAATGCTGAGATTTGTACTGCTTTTTGTTCTCTGACAGACATCTGTGAAGAGGAGCATCTCTCAGCAAGTCTTAAAACATGGGCTCTTGGAACTGTCAAATATTTGCTAAACTCAGTCTGCATTAATGGTAGTGAAGGTTACATATAGTAAAGGTTAAAGACATGTAAAATACTCTTGGTGATCTATTGAAGGGCCAATTTGAAACTGGCTCTTCTTCAGCGTTTTATTGTGCATCAGAAAATAACTACAATTCTGGGTTGGAGGGCAATAGGACATTGCTCAAGATGCCAGCCTGCTCTGGGTCTCTTTGGACCTGTTTGGGATATGGAAAAGCATCTTCACGGATCCCCCGACAAGAACCAAGGACTGTTTCTTTCCTTTCCTTGCAAAGAACCCCCACGAGGGAGCCCCGGGCGGAGGATGCCACTGCAGCCCGGGCACAAGCCCCCGGCCGTGGCGGCCCCAGAGCCGGGACGGGGCACGGACACCCCCTCGGCGACCCTGGCGGGGCCGGGCCGGGTGGGGCAGGGGGCCGGGCCGAGGCCCCCGAGGGAGGGGCTGCGCGGGGGAGCGGGGTGGGGGCACGGAGCGGCCGCAGGCGCCGGGAGCCGCGGCCGGGCCGGGAGCGAGTGCGGCGGGGAGCGCGGGGAGCGGAGCGGAGCGGCGGGGCCATGCCGGGGGCCGTCCCCGCAGCCCCGCGCCTCTGGCTCTGCGCCGCCGTGCTGGGCTGGCTGGCGGCGGCCGGGGCCCGCCGGCGAGGTAAGGGACACCGGGCACGGGACACCGGGCACGGGACACCGGGCGCAGGCACCGGGCACGGGACACCGGGCACGGGACACCGGGCACAGGCACCGGGCACGGGACACCGGGCACAGGCACCGGGCACGGGACACCGGGCACGGGACACCGGGCGCAGGCACCGGGCACGGGACACCGGGCACAGGCACCGGGCACGGGCACCGGGCACGGGACACCGGGCGCAGGCACCGGGCACAGGCACCGGGCACAGGCACCGGGCACGGGACACCGGGCACAGGCACCGGGCACGGGACACCGGGCACGGGACACCGGGCACAGGCACCGGGCACAGGCACCGGGCACAGGCACCGGGCACGGGACACCGGGCACAGGCACCGGGCACGGGCACCGGGCACGGGACACCGGGCACAGGCACCGGGCACAGGCAGGTGAATGAGCGGGACGGGCGGGGGCGGGCGGGCGGCTGCTGCGGAGCAGCGGGGCAGCCCCGGCTCTCCCCGTGCCCGCGCATCGCCTGCCGCCGAGCGCAGGGGCTGCGTGTCCCAGGTTTCCCTGGAAGAGGCTGAACTTCATAAGTTCAGTCAGCGTAGGAACTGTCCTTGTCACAGCGCACTTGCGGGGAAAACCTGCCGAGGGGAACTCCAAGACCAGGGGTGCTGGTTCTCCCACCCTTTCTTCCCGGCGCTCTTCGCCTGTTGTTGGAGCACAGGCAGCGCCTTGGCGCATCCTTACTTGGGACCTCTGCAAAACCTGTGTCTGTATAGTTCAAATTTCGGACAGAAAAACCACATCAAGAGTAGATACAATAACATACTGCAATGAGAACTACTAGAAAACATTCTGTAAACACATATTTTACTCTTTCATAAAGGTTATGTGATTATTTACTACTTTTGCAAAGCACCCCATAGGGTGTGAACAGGAGTGGTTGAAAAGGCTGAAAGTGGTTTTAACGCCCAGTCTAATGAGGTTATTGTATAAAGATGTATTAATTTGTGGTTCGATTTTCTTCATTGGTCCATGAGTAGAAGTCACCATTTTCCTGCTCCATGGGATTGCAATACTGTCATTGCTACAACATTTTTGCTCATGTTCTTTTATAGGTCTCATCAGAAAAGATGGTATTTTTTAGGTAGCTACACTAATTTTTATATTCTTCTTTTACTCTAAAAAGTTGTTCCAGGATAGCTTCTTCCAAAAAGTGAACTTTTTTCTATTTTATTATTTTGGAAGAGTTTAGATCCACAAATACTTTTGTTAAATCCAGTCACAGTTCCAGTTTCTACCTTAGGATGTTGGTATGCTGCATCCTTTGCAGTCAGTAGATGCAAGAAAAAGCACATTCACACTCAGAGTGGGCGCTTACTAAAGACTCTGTTAGTTTATCAATGGTCATTTGCCAGACCCCAGCCTTTGGGCAGCAGGAGATACAAGCTTTTTGTACCTGAGGAACTGGATTGCCAGTGCTGCCACTCTGCCCTTGCCTGTCTGTAGTCTGCTGTGATTCCTTTTCCCATTTCTACTCCAGATTGTACCCAGCAGTCCTCAGTTCCTGACTGCTCCATCCTGTTGGAAACATTCTGGTCAGGTGAAAAATCACTGACCCCTCTTTGCACATGGATGGAATAGAGATGTGAACAGGAAGTTGAAAAGCCCTTCCATTGTGGAACTAATTTTCCACCCGACTGCCTCAGAGATAGTCATCAGGAGCCACTTAATATCTCCTTGGGGTAAATGAGCTCCTGTGTTGATTTCAGAAACTTCTGACTTTTGGTTAAGGTGTTCAGAGGACCTATTATGTGACCCAGTTTACAGCAGCCATGGTAGAAACCCCGAAGTGTGTACAGAGATTTTGTCTGTATCTCCAAAAACGCTCATCCTCTAGCACAAAGCTATCCATGTGTTTAAGATGTTGCAGCTTAGAGTCACATTTCTCAGTATCCATCAGGACCAAGGAAGTCTGGGATGGATCAAAGCAAAGCTCACTGCACTAGTCCTGAAAACAGTCAAGAAAAAGCAAATATGGAATCAAATTCTTCCTGGTGTGCAGAGACACAAGTCAAAGAACAGTAGAGAGCCATGTGCAGTATATATAGGGTGTTTGCGGAAAGATGCACAGAGTATGATAAGTAAACTCAAATTCTAGGGAAACAGCTGCGTATTTTCCCACGACTGACTGCTTTTTTCAGCAGGCAGTGTGTTGTATCTGGACCTCTGAAAAGAATGGGAGAGTTACAACTTTCTAGAAACAAGTCTTTCCTAATAACCTACTGATAACCTATTGCGTGTATCTCCTCTAGCTTAAGTGAAAACACAGGTACACAATCTACAGAGGAGATTGAATATTTCTCTTATTTCTCAAGTATTCATTTGTGTATTTTATAATTAGAATTTCATTATTCTTTTGCAAATATTTGAAATGAAAGTTATTAAATTACTAATACATTTAAAGGTCCATAAAAAAAAATTAAAAGAATACTCCCATATATATCGAAAGGTTTCCATTAAGAATAATCATGAGTAAATGCTAAATTTTGTTAAAACATACATGAGTGTTCTGTTTTGTGTCAGAACGTGTTAGAATATTTTGTGATTGTGGATGAAGTCAAGTCACCAGTAGCACAGATATCTTCCCCTAATTTAATGTTGCTCACATCCTGGACAGAGCTGGTAGGTAAGCCTGCCCTGTAGGCAACCTTCCTTAGCACTTTCAAGCTATCAGAACCTGTTTTCAGTTCCTTATAATTTTGTCAGACTTGAATCATTGGGAAACCTGCAAGAAAGATGGAGAAACGCTATTTACAAGGGCATGTAGTGACAGGGCAAGAGGTGGTAATTTCAAACTGAAAGAGAGTAGGTTCAGATTAGATGTTAGAAAAATATTCTTTACTGTGAGGGTGGTGAGGCACTGGAACTGGTTGCCCAGAGAAGCTGTAGCTGCCCCATCCATGGAAGTGTTCAAGGTCAGCTTAAATGGAGCTCTGAGCAACCTAGTCTAGGGAAAGGTGTCCCTGCTTGTGTCAGGGAAGTTGGAACTATATGATCTTTAAAGTCCCTTCCAGCCCAAACTGGTCGATGATTCTATAAAATTGCTGGGTGTTAGACACAGGCAAAGCTTTTCTGGAGCATTTCAGCAAAGTCAGTATTCATCATCCTGAGAATAATATTTGAAAGAATGCTTATATCAAAGTCTATTTTTATTTAAGGCATCTTGAATAAGGAAATCATGATTTCAGTGGAAAATGTAGCCAACTCCCTCTTAAATGCTTCTGGTTGGAGCAGATCTGTTCTGCAGGGGTAATGTTTTTGCAGAGAACATGACATTAATTTTTTGCATGTCTGTCCATAAATATGATAATTTTATTTGTTTCTGCTGTTGCTGAAGTTAGACAGCACTTCAGTTACAGTCAGATGTGTAAAAACGTTGGTTTTATATGGAAGAGGGCTTGGCCACCACAACATTTTTATTTGTGTTATTGATGATGACAGTTATTTTCAGTTGTTTTGCAGAACAAAAAAAAAAAAAAAGAAAAAATCAACCAGTGTTACACAACAAAAGATTTCCAAACAATAACTATAGAAATATTAGCATACTTGTAGAAAGGAGAAAAGAATACACTGGATTCATAAAGAGCTTGATGGCATTTTAAAGTGATATGCATAATAATAAGAAACTTATAATTTGATCTTTAGTAGGATTTATAACCCTATTACAAGTGACTACACTCAGCTGTTTTAAAGATCTATCAAACGATGATCTAATTAAATTGTGGAAGAAAAGAAAATAAAGACTTGTCATGTCTAGCTTGATTTATTAATGGAGAAGGTAACAGATATTAATTGTTTCAGGAGTGATTCAGTTACAGGAAAGAAAACTAATGAGGGTGCTGTATGAGAGGGATAATTCCAGTAAAAAACAGAGGACAGGAAGAAACTTTCATCATGGTTCGTAAACTGCTTGTGCTGTAGGTTGCTCAAAAAACATTTCAATAACACACATGACTGACCTGTGATTCTTCAAGAGCTTTTCTCTAAATTCCAGTGAAGGGTAAGTTCCCTGTAAGGTCAAATTGTATGGACATGAATAGCCTACAGGCTACTACAAGAAACTCAGAAACACAGTGGTGGCACAGTCAATCACACTGACTTCCAGCTGCCCTTAGAGGATAGAAGATAAAGCTATTGTTACCTGCCTGGGTAGCCTAAAGCCATATCAGATTAAATCTTCAGTCTTTGAAAGACTGTAGGATTCTCATACTGTGCTGAAAGAGATAAAGTCTATTCTTTCACTAGGGCATATTCTCCATTTAAAGGTGGGGAATTACCTGATTTTGAAACTGTTTTATAACTGTGGTTATCTAGAATGACATGAAAAATGTGGAAGATAGTAAATCATTGCATGACTTGAGCCAAGATGTTTCTAATCAGTGACACAATTATACCATGCAAAATATGTGACAAATACAGACAAACCTGGAGATCAGAGCTTCCATATTCAAAATGTAACATTAGACAGCTTTGCTTACAGCTGCATCTTTAAAGTCAGTAGTAGCATAATGAAGGCAAGAATTAAGATTCACTGTATCATTCAGTATAACCCAAAATTTTATTCACAGTCAGCATCAGTTGCTGTCCATTTTTAGAAGCAAGGTAAATAGATAGGTATACTTTTAATGTCACTTATTTATAAACATTCCCTTACTGTATTTTTCCCTACTTTCACTTCTCAACCACATTCCTGAACAACAATGGCTATTCAGTATTCTGCATGTAAATATGCCATTATCCAGAACTTTTGTTGTCACTGTCTTTGACAGAAGTCAACTTAGCTGCCTGATCAGACTCAGAAATTCTGTCATTCTGCTTTATTTCTGAATGAGTTTGCATTTAAAAAAAAAAATTGTGATAAAGACTTCTTCATATTCTGATCCTTCATTTTATCTATCAATTTTGAGAGAATTTTTGATGCCACAAGGTCACTTAAATGTCAAAAAATATGTTTGGCAGTTGTATTTAGTATGTATTTAGTATGTCATTCATGCAAATTGACTTAAAATGTTTAACCAAGCATCTACCCATTTTCATACATGCTTTTGCTATGTTCTGCATGTATACATGCAAACTGCATGCAGCTATCCAACTCTCTCATCCATATGAGGGAATTAATTTCATCCAGAGGAGTTCTGTAAAGTGATAGTCTATTCTATCCAAAGACCTTTGGATAATCCTTACTCCTCTTAAGGTAAGGTTTTTATATTCTCATATATCTGACACCCCATTTGTGTTCAGGTTTCGCAAACACCAGTGGGATGAGAAAACCCAAATCCAGGTATATGTATAAACATATTCCTTCCCACTGGTTTTGCATCCAGGGTAAGTGCCTGTGTGGTTAGTATTGCATTTACTGTCCACTAAAAGAAGGAAAGTTATGACATAATGAATTCTATTTAATTTCAGAGTGCTAACATCCACAGTAGTTGTTACTAAGACTTCAATATATTCTTTCATAAAATTAGTTTCACATGATATTGCAACATATCCTTTTTTTCACTTAAAAATGCTTAACATCTTTTCTAAAATACTTGTTAGGCATTCCATCTTGATACTTGAAATGCTCTTGCTCCACAGTTCTTGAGTGCTCTCCTGGTGGACATCAGATCCTGCAGAGCCCTTACCGAAGTGTGGATTTTGATTCATCCCACCTCCAGCAATCATCTATTCAGGATTTAATCTGTGACCATTCCCTAACACCAGGATGGTATCGCTTCATGGTTTTTGATAAGCCTGCTGAGATGCCAACCAAGTGCGTGGAGGTATTGTTACAAATCATTTGATTCTGGGAAATAGATATTTTGGTGAAGAATTTTTCAGTAGGGTAGGTATAAAAAAAGAGTATGGTTAAGGGAACTGATGTGGAACAATACAAAGTACCTATCTTCCCTAAAAACTTGATTATATTAAAATGTGTTAGCTGGAAAATTAAGTCTTAAGCATTGAAAATTTTACACTGAATTGGCAGTAGCAGAGGATGATAAATTAAATCCCTTTCAGAGGACTCAAAAACTGTAATTTCTACTCAGTGCTAAAGAAATTTTCTCAGTGGCAGCATAGCAGGGCTATCATGCTGTAAAGCTGGAACTCTGTGATGGCCAGTGTGTTAGGACGGCCATGTGAGAGCAGTGTAAAGACTTGCAGCCACATGAATCCAGTAACTGTGGAGCTTTTAAAGTCATCATGTCACAGAAGAGATTACTCCTAAAATAGCTTGAACTACCAGAGCTGACTGAAGGTTAGTTTCCTTGCCTTCTGAAAGCCTCCAAAGACTCAATAATTGCTTGAAATATTTAATGCTTCAGATGTGTAATTCTTTATTTTGGAGCTTATTTGGAGTTTTATTTTGGAGCTCTGTTATATTCTAAGGAGATACATCTTTTTAGTTTCCCCTTTTTAAGACACTTCCTTCCTTAAAAAGCCTGAAAATGTCGTTAGAATATTTTACCCTTGATTTTTCTAATGAATTGAAATTTCACAGTCACAGTCTCTTAAAAAATAAACTAAAATCCCATCAATTAACTGCTTTTAAATTAATACAAACCAGTTTAAACATACGAATGCATCAGCTGCCCACATCTCTAAGAAGAAATCCAGGTTAGCTGAGCCTTCAGGTGATGGCAAAGGGCAGATAAAAGGTGTCAGCTTTAACACCTTTAGTTGATACTCAGTGTACTTATGCTCTACACTGTGTTTGCTGTGCTCTGATAGCATCCACACAGTCACTTACTGTAGGTTAATGGTGCAAAGTAGCTCACTAAGCCATAACACAACTGTGAGCTTTTTTGAGCAAAACACTCAGGTGTGGCTTCCAGTTAAGTTCTTCAGTCACTAAATTGTAGCCTGTCTTTAGAAACAAACACAAATTCGATAGGCTCAAAAAAGGTCTTAGGTCTCTTTTGTGTGCATTTGTATTCAACCTTGAGGAGGAAAGTCAGCAATCCCTCTGTTATACTGTCTGAACTTTGCTAAAAGCTCATGCGAGAAATTAATTACATATGTACCTCTCATTGAAGCACAGCAACAGTTTGATGTAGCATTAACCATTTCCTGATGTTTTTCTCTGGTGCTGAAGATGAATCACTGTGGGACTCAAGCCCCTGTCTGGTTGTCTCTGAGGGACTCAGAATCCATGCCTCAACCTGGTGAGATGAAACAGTTAACAGCTTGTGCTACATGGCAGTTTTTCTCCAGCACTTCAAAAGACTGCTGTCTTTTCCGAATCCCTGTCAGGGTGAGGAACTGCGGAGATTTCTTTGTTTACTTACTGCAGCCCACCCAAGGATGCATGGGGTATTGTGCAGAAGGTAAGAAAATGCATGCTCTAACTCAGCTAAGGGGGTGTGTTTCTGATCTAAATCTGTCTGATATTTGGTGGAGTGGAAATGTCAGGAAATAGTTTTGCTAAAATTTCTTGCAATCCTGAATTTCAATATGGATACTAGAGAAGAAATGATCTGAAATGATGAGGTGGGTTCACTTCACCCCTCTTTAACTTACATGTAACATCTCACTAATTTTCAAAGCCCAGAAACTCAAGAATTGAAATTTTCCATATAATGAGGTGGGGTTATAAGACACATCTAGAAGTCAAAATTCAGTGTAGTTCATTGCACTCAAACTCTCCAAATATTCATTACTTAAAATGCATAGAATTATGTATCAGAGTAAATTTTGTCTCAAGAACTTGAGCAAACTGTATTTATATCAATTATTATTTAGCATTGTTAGGAATATTTTTGTTGTAACTCTTATCATCTTTCTGGAGAGTATACATGTTGTTGCTAGAAGAAAATTCAGCACACAAATGCTCTACTGATATACATTTTATTAGTACTATGAGAAAGAACAGGAGACCTTTTGCAATGTCTCCCACTGTCTTGGGTGCTTGTGCTGCAGAAGTATCTTGGTGTTCACAGCTCAAGACTTCAGTATTTCATTATTCATGACAGATTTTTCAGATAAGGAACCCATGGTTAAATCCTTACAGTTATAAATACAGTGAAACTGTGACAAATTAGTGTAGTAGGAAATTCTTGTTAGTTTGTATAACACACCATTGTGAAAATACCAGCAATATTTTCATGCATCATATGCTGTATTGCTTGGAGTCATATTTTCTATTACTGACTTCTTTCAAAAGCTTAATAGCAAATCTATCAGTGGATTTTCTGGTGCCATGTTGGCACCTTTAGATCCTATTGTTAAGACATTCTCCAAGGGTTCAGGAAGCATGTGCCTGAAACAATGAAGAACTCCTGCACAATAGGACTTGCAATTTACTTTGCATCCTGGTACATGATGAGGAAAGAAGATATAAAATCACAGCTAGACAGCGAACTAGCAAATTTTTACTGCCTCAAAGCAAAGCAGGCAAAAAGCATAACTCGTGTTTGCCTCTGCTGAATGCTGTAAATCTGAAACACATTTTGAGTTTAAATCCCTGCATTTAAGATGTTGTTGTCATTTAAAGTGCATTGTACTATTGTACTGCTTTTTGTATCTAGCTTACCATGTGTACTGTCTTTTCTCTTTAACACTTGATAGCTGTAAACAACTGAGGCAAATTTTCAATCTGTCCTCTACGTGCTATGGAATTCAAACGTTATACCACTGAAGTGTGGAACAGCAAAATCTGTTCTTAAGTCTTTTTGGTGAATGGGATTTCCAGTGTTGCTGCTGCCCTTTTGATGTTGTTTGAGTAAAGTGGCTAACTGGCATTTTCATGTTAAATCCAAGTTCCACTTATTTTTCTACAGTGTTCAAAATACAAAACAATAGCAGTGTGCAAGCACTTTTCCTTAGGCCTCTGTAGGAAAGGTGATTTTTTTTCAAAGCAGGTCTACACTGAACTTCACTGTCCAGGGTTACAGTTGAAGTGTTCAGATGTGAGTTTGGGGAGGCAAAATATATATTTAAGAGAATAGTATAATTCCTTTTTATTTGCTAACAACATGTATAAGTATTGGCTGAGCACATCAGCAGTAAAAGTTGTAGAGGTGTTAGAATGTTCTGTGCTCTTCGTCCTAGATGATTTCCAACACAAGGCTTTGTGCTCACTGCTGTCATAGCTGTACGTGGTTCAGATTAAAAGACTGCTTCTATTCTGCAAGTTTGCACTTCAATTAGTGTTTTGTGACATTTGGTCTATAATCTAAGAGCACTGGTGTATGTATTCGGTATGTGTGTGAATATACAATATCAAAACAATCTGTAGTTGTTTCAGATGCAAGGCCACAGACCTGTGATCCTGAGGGAATGGGAATTGAAGGCATCTGTAGCAGTGAGTATTTTGTTTTGATTTTCAAGGTTTTCTGTGCATCTGTGACCCAATAATGTCACCATTTAGTCATATTCTGTCTTGAATAAAAACATGTTCATGTTATCAAGGGTATTGCTTGGTTTGCTGCAAAGTGAGCAGTTGGGAGGTAATTTCAGACAATTTTGGATTACAAAAGTTCTTTCTCAGAATATTTTGAATATCAAAATGTCAGGAAGTACTTGTAATTATGCTGAATGACAGATTACTTTGATTCTTCAGGAGTAAAATATAAGAGGAATCTACAAATCATATTGCTGCTTGTTCTGTTCGTTTCTAAATAGCCTTTTTCTTTTTCATTTTTCTTTTTCTTTTCCCCACTGTGTTCATAAATAGTGAAATTATTCTTCTGTAAGACACATTGCTTTGCTTGTTGTTCTCTCCTGCCTGGTAAAATAATGAATTGTATTTTATTATCTTGTTTGGGGTTTTTTGGACTACCTTTTTTTCCCCTCTTTATCACCTCCCTATTGGCTAGAACTAATCAAAAGCTCATAAAGAGTTTTTTCTCCATGTAATAATTAATAAAAGAAAGATACACATTTTTCTTTGATTCTCTTAAGAAATTATGTAGTATTTCCACAAATGAAAAAGGTAATATTATTAGTGTATTAATTGGCAAAAGATATGTCAATGTCATTGTATCCAATACTGATTTTGTGCAGAATAAAAAGCACAGACCACACTTCTGTTTGACTAGGTAACCTGGCTCCTACATCATCTCCGTCTGTGTCACCACCACTTCCATCTGTTCCTGAAGTTGTAGCAGAGATGATCAAAGGCAGCATCTACCTAAGGTGTACCTTTGACATTCCTATTGCAAACAGCTCTATTGGATTCATTGTAACTTGGTCAAGACTTTCTCCTGAAGGTATCAAGGAAGAACTTACACATGAAACAGCAGTTCATACCTTCTCACTTCTAGAACTAGATGGGATAAACGTCAGACTTGGAGACAGAGTAGGTTAAAACATTAATGTGATTTCTTTGTGTATTTGCAAATATGGCTCAGTAGACACTGACAGTTTTTAGCGAGAGGTCCAGCACCTTGCTGCATAAGTTTTCTTGGCAGCAGCCTACTGCCTCTACTTTACACCAACTGCCCATATGAATGTATAAATACCACAGAACTATAACTACCACTGCCTTTAAGGTTTTGATACTGTTTGTCTCAATACAGTGCAGTGTGCCTCCAGGAGGTAAATTTTTATTAGAATACTGTAAGTTAAGAGGATTTTTGGATGCAACTGCATCTCAGTGAGAGGCTGTAAGAGCCAGAGGTTATGAAAAGCTGTGTTGTTGATTCATTAGATAGATATTTTTTCTCTGGATGAGCTGCTGCTTACTGGTTTTGTGTCTTGGATTTATATGTTTTAATCTCTGCCATCAAAAGCAGTGTGATGCCCTACCTTCCACTGTACCAGAATGAGGACTTAGGCTCTCATAGTAACTTTGAGAAGCCTAAGCACTGGAAAATCAATAAACCTATTACATATCTATACTGAAATACAGGTTAATTTTTCCTGGAGAAAATAAAACCCAAAAAAACGTGATTGGTGTGCATATGTATGTTCAGGCCAAAGCCAGGCTGCTTGGATGGTTTATGGACAGCAATAGCAATTGTTAATCCTCAAAAATCCTTTGGGGACTTTGCGAAGACTTGCCTGACAGTGTTGGCTTGGTGACAGTCAAAAGGAAAGGCACAATCATAAGCTACCTCCTGCTGCTATGAATCTCTTCTTTTTTTCAGGATCAGAAATACTGCATGTGTGGTCAACACATCTCAAAATGGATACAGCAAAATAAAAACAAACCCCAAAACGAACACAAAACCAAAGCAAAAACATAGTGTCTAGTAGCATGGAACTGGTTCAATGGAGGGAAACCGCACTGAATTCCTCATCTTGAAAAAAATTATCCAAGTCCATAACAGCAGGAAAAACATAATCTAAGATCTAATGGTCACTAAACAAAATTAAAGGGCAAAAACAGAAATGGAAAAGAACGTAGTAAATAACATATAAGCAAGTGTAAAATACATTTTCACAGGTATCATTGGTTGCAGAAATGCTCCAGAAAAGATTTTTTAGGTGTCCATTAAATATGATTTCTATGCAGCCATTAGTTGAACGAGTCTCTGCACCACTGTTAGAATATGCCAGGAGAAGGTCCTAGCATGCTCAGTCTGTTTCTGTTTTTTCCTTTAGCTGTACTTACCACTGGCAACTGGTACCTTCTGGCACAACCAGAAGATAGGCCAATGAATCCATTGAACCAACCCATGGTGGTAGGGTTTTGTCTTCATGTGACCACTTCATACCAAAAATGTATTCTGTTATTCTGGTTTTACCCTACAGGTCTACTGTAGCAGTTCTGCTTTTTTCATGGAGAAGCCAGATATACAAAGCTCTTCAGTTGAGAGCAAGGAATTTTTTGCTGGGATTAAGGTAACTTTGTAAAAACATAACGTAGTAGTAATCTTTGAGTGTTGCTACAGCAATCAGTCATCTGACTAGAAGGCACTTAAAATGTATTAACTGTGAATTAATAGAGCATGTTGTCAGCTGAGGTGCACTTAAATTTGTCCAAAAGCAAGAGAGTCGAAGTGGTTTGTGTGCTCCCTATGTACTCAAGGTGCAGGAAGGCTGAATTGGCACACCCAGTGTGGGCCTTGGTTTCCAGCAGCTGGAGCCGACTGGCGCTGTGCTCATAAAGTTTGAGGTGACAGCCCTGAGCCAGCCTGGTCTGGGCTTAAAGAAGGGTAGCTGGGAGGTGGGCTGTGCTGTGCTGCTTGGTCAGAGGCTGAGTGCCAAACCAGTGATAGTTCCTACTGTGGATAGAGCTATAGAGAGCCATTTGCTGGCCAAGAATGGGATCCCAGTCCCGGAAAGATGTACTGCATGTCATTACATATTGGGTATAGTCCTGCTGACTTAGCCTGAGCTTGTTTCTGTGGGATCAGGGCCCAGATTTCTCTCATGGAAGTGCAGTTCTACAGTGTACCCTGCAAAGAGGCAATGGGTTATCTTTGTTTTCCTGTGAGTCTGCATTCAGGATTCCACCCAGCCTACCAAGCTCAGCTGTAGGCCCCTATTACTGATCTCTAACTGAGTTTTTGGTTATATGTTTTTGGTGATCTGTATTGTAAGCTTGTAGAGAGGAATCCCAGGAGAAATATTCCAAATTCTTTCAGAATTGTTGCCTGCAGGTAGCTTCCCACTTCCTTCCTTCCCCCCTCCCCCAGACAGTACACAAAACTGTTTGTATCTTGGCTTTCAGGAGTTACTAACTTTTGTGGTGTTAATGTGGTTTGCTAACTCCTTACCTTTCTAGCTAACCTTTACTCTTGCCTTTTCCTTATCCTTGCCCCTTTACCCATCTCTTCAAGACTGGTTGCTGTGTCTGCCTCTTCTCAATGTGCTGCCGCTCCTCAGCCTGTGTAAATAAGCACTCCTAACTGATTAGGAAGCAGTGCTGCAGTTTACTCACAGATTGCATTTTAAGTACGTTTTCTTCTGTGCTAGATACATGCAGAAACATATGATATATCAGAAGATGGGAAGGAATACAGACTGACAATAGAAAGTAGCATTCCTATTCCTTGTCCTGAATTTAGCCAGCTAGAAAGTGACTGCAAAATCTCACTGACATTAAATAGTGTTGATGAAGGTAAGTATTACCCTGATTTTTTTATATTTTGCATATTTAATGGAGTTTTATAAATACTATGCTGGTTTCCTTCTTCAAAGAAGTTGTGACACTGTAAAATACTTTCTAAAATATTACAAAAAGGATTCACAGTCTGTATAATGCTGCTGAAAATATGAAAGAATTACTTGTTGAAGTTTGTAAGTGTTGTTTTGGTAGACATTGATATCAGAGTCACATTCTTTAACTTGAATAGATAGAATACTGTAATACTTGTAAAGTTTATAATTCAGTTGATTTTGTTTACCTGTTGCACTGCAAGTATGATCTATGCAGTCACAAACTCTTCATTTTTTACTGTTATAGACATTTTCTGTAATATTTTTTCAAGCACAAATCCTGTGAACCAGGAGGAGCCTTGCCTATGTAGACAACCATTTTTTTTCACATTAGCAAGCCTATCATGATTCCTATTTGTCTATCCATCTGGGAAATGCAAAAACATTTTGTTGGGTGTGTATATGAAGAGGTAGAGAGGAGGTTTTTTACATGACCGAACCAAACCCAAGAAAAATGAGTAATTATTTTAATTTATGAAAGTGTGTGTAAATAAGTTAGTATCTATATTAACAGTAATATGCAGAACGTGACTTATTTAGAAGAACTCACTAATAATGTATTTTCTTTAAAACAGGTAAAGAGCAGTTAGGTCTAAACTTGGCTCTTTCTTCTTGTCATGTGGATCTTCTCCAGAAATCTTGCAATAATGGAATCTGTAGTCAAGCTGTAATTTATTTCACTGCTGTGACAGACTTCATGCAGGATGGAGACAGGATTACCAGAATTGCAGTCGAACCTATATCCAGTGAGAATTTTCTGTGGAATGGCTATGTTCCAGAAAGCATGCAGGTTAAAAATCTTCATGTTAAGCTCTGTAAACTGACCAGAAGTGTGGCTGGTGTTAATGAAGCTTTTATTTCAGTTGTGACTTGCTGATTCACACCAAGATTTCTAAATGGTTGATTTTAGTTGCTTTATTTTTTCTTGAAATTCTGTCTTTTAATTTGAATTTTTTTCTTTTACATTTTAATATTGACGTAATTACTCAGATTGATTAAAAGTATAATATAATGTATTTAGTATAAAGTAAACCACTATTGATGCCTTTTCCTGGTCTTAAAATCAAGAGTCATACACAGTTAGAAGGGGAAAAGGGATTTTACTTTGGTATTTATTTTTAAGGATCCTTAGGTGTACACGTCCAGGTCATATGCATCGAGATGCACCCCGCCGAGTCTTTCCCTGTGTCTCTGTGTCTCTCTTCCTGTTACTTCCCCCCCAACATTGGGTATAACATTATAGGTTTTACTAATTAGCATATCTATCAAAGATTCCCCAATGAGAGGCTCAAGTGAGCCCCCCCTCCCCAAGGAACCTTCTCCTGGATGGTTCTATCTTGGTTTACAGAATGTGTTCTGGAGAGGACCTTGGGGTCTGGGGCACACTGATCCTTAGCTACAAAGCTTCTAAAATGTTTAGTCTCTTAGCTCAACAAACAAGTCCAAGAATGTAGGCAAAAAGCACCAGGAATACAGAAGTTGTAAAAAGGTATAACAGGGGTATAAAAGAAAAGGCAAAAATCTTCATGGCATCACTATAATAAGATAAATAATGTGCCTGAGTCCATTTATTTCCTAATCTGACATGTTTTACAATTTGTTTCTTTGTTTTGAAGATTACAGTTAGGGACCTACCCACTGCCTACTGCTACTCATTTACTGACCCTCATGTAATTACATTTGATGGAAGGTAATTATTGGCTTGCTGCTCTTAATTTTAAGTGTGTTGGGATTTTTTGTGGGTGGGTTTTGGGGTGTGTGTTTTATTTCTTTAATTATTTCTATATTTATTCTACATCTGTGCTGGTGATACAAGTCAGCTGTAGTTTTCTGCAATTATACTGTTTTACTTTTTTTTTTGTGACAATAAGGATAAATGTGCTTTAGTTGGTAAAAGCTTGCCAGACATGATGAGGTTTGTAATATTTGCATTTCTAAAGGCAAGTTTTGGGGTTGTGGCAAGAGAATGAAGCAAATGGACAAGAGGAGTGGTAGCTGTGCAGCCTGTTGACTATGAAAGATAAAAATGTTTCTATATTAAATATGAACCATGATAAAATGATTGATTAGACAAAACTTTTCATGCAGAGGTGTTTCCAAACAAAAGCATACTTTCCCTATTTCTGTGTGTCAGTATCTGAATCCTTGTAAGGATGAATTACTGGAAGCTGTCTGCTGTCTGTGTAGTATTTTGCTGTGTTTGTTAGTGGCATTGAAAGTCATTTATATTCTGCTGTCACTTGCATGTCACTGGCCAAAAAGGATTTTGAAGTGAAAACAGCTTTCTTGGCCACAGCTGTTTTTGGTGTGCTTCTTTCTTTCAAGGTGTTTCCAATTCACAAAAGATGTCTGAACAAACACAAGCTCTACACCTGAGAGTTTTACATTCTTTGTTCAGCAGGAACACATTTCTTCAAGTGGCTGGGTGAGAAGAGGAGGATATGTTGCCTCCAAATAAGGATGTTCAGCCCACACATGATAACAGAAGGAGAAATAAAAGTTGTAATGGGTTCTGTGATAGAAGTTTGACTACTGCTACTAATAAAGTCAGTGGGGTTATCCTGATCTTGCAGTTTCTCCTTCAGTGGAAATTTTAGATGTCTTGACTGGGCATAGTAACCATGAATGCATTGTGATCAAGCTTTCTCATGAAACAGTGTTTCACTGCAATGTGATCTGTCTGGAAGCATAATGCTGCACGGAAAGAACTTTCTTTTTAAGGATAAATTATTTTATTCTACAAACGGAGGAAACAAATTATGTACTGAATTATGGACAGTCCGATGCAGTCCCAGTAGTGCAGCCATCTGCAATTTGCCTGCTGGCCCATTATACACAAAGCAAATTGCCAGTCTACAATCAACTGTCAAATGCCATTTGTAGCCAAGAGGCTATTAAACTTACAGCAAAAGTTTAGGGGTTTTCTTTCTCTTTTTTCTTTTTTTTTTTTTTTTTTTTTCTTGCTGCTGAATCATTAAATTGGCTATTTTAACCTTGCTTCAGGGGACAGATGGCTAACCCTAAGGAAAAAAAGCAAGTTGCTATTTATGGTTTTCATCTTAAATGATCATTGGGAATAAGCACTCCCTATCTCCATCTTAATAAAGCAGACCTTTTTAAAAGGATGTGACTTTCTAAATCATTTTGTCAAGGGTACTTGTGCAGTTTTCAGCAGCTGCCCCCACATGCACACTGCTATGCATCTTATTGCTCTTGCTGCAGAGGTGTACTGTTGTAAAAACACAAAGGTTGAGAAGTACCCTCCATATGCACTGTTAAAAAAATCAAGGAATGGCAGTATCTTCATGCTTTTGTTTCTATTCACTGCCATTGTCTACATATATTCTACGCATGATCCTTCTTTTCTGCTGTAAAAATAAGGTGGTTTTTTTTTTTAGTAGTTTTGTTTTGTTTTGTTTTGTTTTTTGATTTAACGCTGCTTTTTCTTTTTAGTGGTTTTGTTTTGTTTTGTTTTGTTTTTTGATTTAACGCTGCTCAGAGGAAGATATGATGGTGTTTGCTCAGGATAAAGCTGTGTTTTGCTCTGTGGGCTGTACTGTTTTTTCTGACTTGGCAGAATGAGTTTCCCTATCAATATTTTCACCAAATGTTAGAAATCTGTTTGAAAATAAAGTTGTTGAGCTGTAGTGGTACAGTTATTTCATAACCAAAGTGATATCATGTGCTATTCTTTTGATTCCAGAGTCTATGACAATTTTAAAACAGGAACATTTGTTCTCTACAAGAGTACATCTCGAGATTTTGAAGTTCATGTTCGCCAGTGGGACTGTGGAAGTCTTCACTACCCAGCATCCTGCAACTGTGGCTTTGTTGCTAAGGAAGGAAGTGATATAATTGCATTTGACATGTGCAGTGGTCAGCTCCATGAATCACAGCCACACTTATCTGTAATAAATAGAGACACAACAGGAAGCAATGTCAGAATCACTGAGTCCTATCAAGGAAGAAAAGTAACAGTAAGTGGTAAATAATTGCTTACAGAACAGGTGAAATAAAAAACTCACGTTTCTCATGAGTCTATCTTCAATCTCTTTTTAGGTTTTGTTTTCTTCTGGAGCTTTCGTTCGTGCTGATGTGAGTGAATGGGGAATGAGCATAACACTTAGGGCACCCAGTTCAGATTACAGACATACAGTGGGACTATGTGGCACCTTTGATGGAAATGCAGAGAATGACTATCACACTGCCAGTGGCATGGAAATCCCAAACCATGCTAATATTCCTTTTTCTTTTATTAAGGAATGGAGGTAACAAAATGCTTCTGTTGATAAATCAAATGTCATCATTTTTGCTTCTACCTTTCCTTCACAGTCTTAAAAACTTGTCAAAATAATAAAAAAAATCTCCTTAAGTTTTAAAGTTGATGTTATAATGTCATCATTGCATTCCATAATTAGTTTAAGAGAAAATTGAAACTGAATTGCCAAATAAGTGTTCAAGTACTATGATGTAAGATTGTTTTGATTAGGTTTAGAACAAAGTATCAGGGTGTACAGAAAACATCCACTCATCTCAATTCTTTCATTAGTTACTCTTGAGGTTTTGTGTTATAGCTGTGTGCTGCAGACATGCTGTCTTTACAGCATATGTATTATATATAACGTTATATATATAACATTATGTTATGTATGTATGAAACAACAAAGAACAAAAAAAAGTTAATACTTTAGTAACATAAAGAAAATAGTTCAGATGATACAGTTTCACCTTTTTCTTTCCTCGCTAGAATTTTACCAGGAGAGAGCTTGTTTGACAAGACACCTGCTTCTTTAACATCTTCTAGAAAAATTGTCTTCTGTGACTGTGCACTTGAAGATGCCAGATTATATCAACCAGTGAACAAACTGGAGGTGGTTACTCAGTCAGAACTTCCTCTGCCTTGTAAAGAAAGTGAAAATGGTAGATTTCTTTCTTTGATACCAGGACTGGATGTCACTGATGAATATCTTGGTCCTGCTGATCTTGTCAGAGGCTTAAAGAAACGTTCATCTACACATGAAATGGATTCATCTACACTTCTGCAGAGGCAGAATAATCAAACCAAACTTCACAAAACATCACTAATAAACTCGCGTCTCTCTGCCACCTCAGTGGGAAATACCGGTACAGAAAGAGAAGGAAGTTCAAGCTTAGACATTAGGAGAAATTCACACCATTACAGCAGTCATATTCACAAAAGTCAATCTGCTGCAAGTAGAGGGAAGCGCCAAAATTATTATGAATACCATCCGGTATTCCTCTTCCAAAGTCTCAGCCAAACAGATTTAGAGGGATACAGTTATTTTTTCCCAGAGGACCATGCTACTGACACAGACCAAAAGTTCCTTCCTTCTTGGCCCACACCTTCAGGCCTCACTGAATCTAGTGCTTTGTTCCTGTGCCAGCAGGCAGTAGCTAATTCTAGCATAGGAAGATCTTGTGGTGCCCTCCTTGGCCGGCGAACAGGCGATGCCATCGATATGTGTGTTAAAGATTTGCTGCTGAAAGATGACCTCGGTTGGGCAGAAGCTTCCTTAGCTCTGTTGGAGAATGAATGTGAGAAAAGAATTTTAGAAGAAATAAATTACAACCCACAGAAACTTGAAGAGTCGGTTGAGAGCCTACTTACTGCTTTAAAGTGTCCCAGTCTCTGCAGCGGTAATGGGGAATGTACAGAATGGGGCTGTGCATGTTTTCAAGGCTACAGCTCATATGACTGCAGAATACTGTCTGGTAAGTGGGGGGAAAATGAGATTTGCTTCAATAATGCTCTGTGTTTGTGTTTGTGCAAAGTGTATTTGTTTTGCTGCCTTTCTCTCCTGCTTTTATACACGGACAAGGGTTCTCAGTTATTTAGTTCCAGTTTACTACAGCTATAATTATTTTCCATTCAACCTTCTTGTTTTCAAGGACAAAACATGATCTTGGTTTCTAATATGCCAGATTTTAAAAGTCAGTTTGCAATGCAGAGTATAGCCCCAAGAGACTAGCAATGTTTCCACTTGCTGTGTTCTTCAGGGAAAATATTCCACATCCATCCCTCCCCTGGATTTTTACAGTTTATGTGATCCTGTTTGTTAACTCTAAGTGGGATGTTTTTGTCTTTGGTGATGTTACGTCTCTATAAGCTGTTAGATGGGATGGGAGCAGAAATGATGGTGAAGAAAAAAGAGGTATAGCAAATAGTGCTGGGCAGGTTTTTTTCATTTTCAGTAGGTAAGATATTCACTAAAAATTCAGTTAAACAATAATGCTGGAAAAATATGAACAGTACTACAAAAGTCAAAACTCTTCCAAAATAAAACCTGTTCTATTTTGGTTTGCAATGATGTTCTTGTTTTAGTGACTTATTTAAAAGCAGATAGAGAAAGAGGGAATAGAATAATAAGAAATATTTGACTTCAAGAGGAATAAAATAAGCTGGTTTTACTTCATAAAAACTGGGTTTGAGTCAATTTATTTCCTGAAATAACTTCCATCTGAGATTTTTGTTTAGTTTGTAATAAAAAAAAAATCCCTGTTAAATTATTGCATAACTGTTTCCTTTCCAGTTCTATTTATAAGGCCTTAGTTTCATTTCAATTTTAATCTGGAAGTGTGATGTAAAGAACCATAGGTGAGAAAGCAAAACATGCATTCACAAGTGTTTGCTATCAGCTGAATTTCCTCTGCTTCATAATACTGAGGTTGTAAGAGAAGACAGAAGCCTAGCTTTAAATTTAAGATTCAGTTTAACAATGTAAAATCTTTCTGTTTATGCTTCCCTTCAGCTGGGTCCAGATTTTGTTGTTTACATAGTTTTCATGGTTGGATAGAAAAATAAACATATTGCATAATGTGAATGCATATGAATGAGTTCTCATAGTAGCATTTATTGTCTAATCTCTGCTTCCAAGACGAGGCTCCAGAAATTACAGAGCTGGAGAATGCTGGGCTGTGCGATATTCGGCAGTATGACTGCACATCAGTGAGAGCTTTTGGACATGGCTTCAGGGACTCATTGAACCTGAAATGTGAAATCATCAAATTGCAAGTAGGTCTCCCTGAATAGTGACAATTACATTTTAAACTTCTTAGAGAACAAGGGACAAAGTGTCAAACATATTATTCATTGATGTGCCTACAACCCAATGCTTTAGTGGAAGCTAAAAGCAAAGGCACTCAGCACTTTGCAGCAAACACTCAAAACTTTGCAAGATTGCCATTTCCTCCATGATAAGAAAAATACAAAACATAATGGGAATGTTCAGCAGCTGGGAGGGAGATAACAGAATACAGCAGTTATCCCTCAGAAAAGTGCAAGGGCAGCCTTATTAGTAACAACCAGTACATCACCGTATTTTTAAGTGCTTATGGAGAGGAATTGAAGTACCACTTCTTTGAAAAAGGACAGCAAGGTTAAAGCCATTACTAGATTTCTGTCTCAAATCTAATGGTTGAAATAGTCTTTTATAAACATAATAAATCTATTAGGAAAAGATAAAGGTGTTTTTGATATGTTGTCCATTTCCCTGAGGTAGAATGCCATGGATATTTAATGATATGGGTCAGGTTTGAACAGGAAATTAAAAAATGTCTCACTGTAAACTTAAGGGGAATTTGTGTAGAGAGACTGTTGTTGCTCACTCTTAAAAAAATTTTTCAAGGCAAATATAGAAGCAATTTACAAGACATTTGGATAGGAAATGGCCAGGAACCTATGATTATAGGGATACAGAATTTAAATGTAAAGGATGAGAGTATGTTTAATCTCTGCAAAACAAAACTACAGTTTTACTTCCTTCTGTTTTACATTGAACTTCAATTTCTGTGAACCTTATGAGCTGGAATGCTTACAGATCTGAAGGCCTTTTAATTGATTTTTGCAAGGTTAAACTGTTTCTGTAAAAATTATCTTCATTTGCCTCCAGCTAGTAACAAAACCTCTCTGAAGAATTAGACTGTATCACATTTCAACGGTTACAGTACTAAATGCACTCAAAATTACATATTTAGAAATACTTACCTTTTATACTTACCCTTGCTGTGAATTCCTTAACTGAGTATAGGATGAAAGAAAAAAATGTTTGGTAGGAGCAGAAGTAGCACATACATCTATTTAGAAAAGTGTTTATTTTTTTGTCTGAAAAAAAACCAGGCAAGGCCTATACAGCAGATGACTCTCCATGCGAGGATTGGGATTGAATAAATGTCTTGATTGACTCCAGTAACTAAAAAAATATGCCAGCTCAGTAAAAACTAGTCAAGCTCAAAATTCTTTTTACTTGCTGTTCTCTTGGTTCTTAGTCTGCCTGAATTCTTACTTCCATCTCATTTTATTTATTTTCCATATGCTTATCCCTACTTCCACATCAATGCTTCAGTCAAATGGTATTATCACCCTTATTCTGTTACCTTGAACTCTCAAGATGGACCCTTGGATGCCTTGTTCTCACTGCAGTTTAGAAGAAAAGTCTGCAGGTCGATGGCATCTTGTACTATTGAACAAGCTGTTGGCTTGTACAAGGGCTAAATGGCTAACTGCCAGCATTGCCCCAGCACCCAGAATGATTCCTGAGCACTGCCGAAACCCTCATCTGTTCCTTTGACTAAAGCCTGTCCTTGCGTGGGAGCAGAGATGGAGGGGAACAGAGGCACTTTCACATCAGACCAGTGGTGTTTGAGGACCACCCACTGCTTCACCCTCCTGTTACTTTCCAGCTGGAAGGACTGTTTGTCCTTGGCAATGCAGTGCCAAAGGGCCGTGCACGAAAGACTTCTCTGCCTGTTCTTCCACAGTAGCTGGCTTAGGTAAAAATCTGCATGTGCAAGTACTGTCATTTAATATTTGCCACTGAATTCTAATCCAGACACATTAGACTTGTTCAAATGCTGTGCAATACACATGGAGTTCTTCTCTGATAAAAACGTTTTCGTGACGTATTTCAGTGAAAAAAAATCTTCTGTCTTAACATTCAGTATAGTGATAGACAATGGATTCCTGGAGAACCTCTAACTATGCCAGCTGCCTTCCAAAATGCCAGGACTGTCGACTGCCAGTTACCAAATGATGGCCAGCAGTCTGATGTCATGGAGGTGGTTGATGATAAACCCATTGCCAGATGGCAAATAAAGGTACTCTCAGAAATTTCAAATATTCGCTTACAAATATTCCTATTAAGATGAAACACATCATGTAGATATTGTCCTTTATTTAATGGTACTAAAGGGAGAAGTCAGCTTGCTTAACTTGGGGGTCTCAGTTTGTCACCTAAGCTTAAGCATCGAGTGTCATTTGGCTGTGTTCTCCTGCAAGGAGACTGGTAGATACAACCTTGGTCCTGCAGAGACACGCATTCTTCAAGAGTAGAAGTTAAAGGCCAGGTAGTTACCTTAGAGTATTTCAAATGACCTTGGATCCATCTTTGGTAGAATTGAGTTGAGCTCAGCCATATGTACATCCCTGTGTGAGCAGATATCTGAGCTCTCCTACAGATGGAGTCAATAAGATCAATAGAGCCCACACACAATTCAATTTACCTTAAAGCAGACACCTACGTGTGGTTGGTCAAAATCTGCCTAGAGTCATTGGCAGGTTTGGTTAGATTTCTGATGGCTGTTGTGAGATTTTAAACCTGCATGTGGGTGTCTATTAATGAGTGGAAGCTCATGCTGGCAGAACATGCGAGTGATATACTGATACCTGTATCAGTTAATCCATTTTTACTGTTCACCTTGCAGATTTCTAATGATGGATTTGTTTATAGCAACTCTAAAACAATGGTATTATATGATGGAGCCTGTCAGACATGTGAACCACAAGAATCTGGGTCATGTACATTAAAGGTATGTGTTTCACTACTCTCTATTATGAAAATATGCATTTTTTCAGGCAGAAAAGGAATCTAGAAAAATTAGCAGACCATGCTCTGTTCTTGTTTCCAAGAGAGATTTTCAATGCACAGAAAGAGAAGCTGGGATGAAGCAATTTTAAATGTAAAAAATCAAACCAAAAGCACTTCATATAATTATCAGATAAAACCAAACTTGCTGTCAGTTGTTTAGATTTAAAAACAAGCTTAGCTGTTTAATAGAAGTGCTGAATGATTAGATTTTATTTGATACTTACAAATTCATAACCAGTTTGATAACCAAAAACATTAATGAATCACATTTTCATTTCTCTAAAAGGAGAAAACATGCAACATAGATGGACTCTGTTATGGTGAAGGAGACACAAATCCAACCAGCCCTTGCTTACTGTGCAGACCTGACTTATCAAAGCTAACGTGGTCAGTTGTTGAAAGTAAGTTCTAAATAGTTCTTTTTTAATACCAAGAAGTTGAAAGTCTGCAAAGTTTTTAAACTTACGGCAATAGTGATGTTTTAACTAGGCCAGTGTTTCACTTAGAGCTTGTCATTTGATCTTGGTTTTCATCTGACATTTCTAAGTTTCTGAAAATTATATTTTTGTTTCCAGACCATATATGTAAAAGTCAGGCTTTTAAAAATTTTCTTTCCCTGACTCTCCTGCAGTAGCCATTACAAATAACTAATGAAAATTAACAACTTTCAGTCTAATTAGCACTTTGCAGTCTTGATATTTAGCACAGCTACACCCACATATGTTTGTCTTCAACATATAGGTATAACAGGTATTTTTCAACAAATTACTCTGATAACACACAAGTGGAGATCACAAAGTGAATTAAAGGACATGTCATATTTATTAGCCACTTAATATCTGTGCATCATTTACATTGATGGCATAGATATGTGGCCTAACTACTTGAAAGTATATCCAAGGCTGTTGTACTCCAGTTCAGTTAGAAACTGCATTATGAAGGGAAAACCTAAGTCTAAATTTTTAATTTTCCTTCTCTGTAGTACAAAGTTCTAACCTATTGTAGCTCTTTTGGTTCAGATTTTAGTCTGGATATACATATCACATTGGTCCTTTCATCAAATGGAATGTTTCTTGGAGCTTTCATATTAGCCATCCAGCCTGTCCTGCCAACTCAGGTCTATAACATCGCAAATACAATCATTCCATCCACGTCTTCTTGAGTGAAAGACTCATGAAATCAAGACTCTGCCTTGATTAGGAAAGGTCCTGGCTGAATGGGACTTCTGGTGCCTGTCTTGGTGAATGTTGTCCCAGTTGAACTTGTACTGAAAGCCAAGGTATATATACCTATCCTAAAAGGATGAGACACGAATGGAAGGAATGAAACACAACTCATCCAGCAGACAGGGAGTCAAGGGATTTCCATGTTACAGCCATGTTGTGACTGGAACTCAATACTGACAGTCAGAAATGCAAGAAGAATGTAAACCAGAGGCAACGCTCTGAAACTAAGGAGCACAACCTCTTCTGCAAGGAGGATGATGTTAGAAATAGGATAGAGTTTAGCAGCTGAGACACTGGTTATGCCTTCTTCTCTCTTCATGGTTTTTGCCACAGTGGCTGGATTCCTGCTTGGAGCAGGCACTCTCTAGTATTGAAAATATCAAGTGTTTTTCCTGTGCCATTTGAATGACATTAGAATTTAAGAGAAATAAGTACATGGGATTTCTTTAGTAGAAAGATATGTTCCTTTTAATTTCTGTAAGTATGTTGGGACTTTTGCTTAGAAGAGGAAAATATCTCCTTTGTTACAGGTAACCAGCCTCCAGTGCTTGAAACTTTTCAGGGTATGCTACAGACATTTTATGGAGAAGATTTTGTATATCAGTTTTTGGCTTCAGATCCAGAGGGCTCTGCTATTCATTTCACATTGGATTCTGGTCCAGAAGGTGCCAGTCTTTCTGCATCAGGTCTCCTTTTGTGGAAAGCTGTGACAATGAATGTCCATAAATTAACATTTTCTTTGACAGATGACTGCAATGCAACGACTAAGGTAGAAATAGAGGTAATGAATATTACAGTAAAATGACACCTACTAATAAGATATTTAAAATATCTATTTATAGAACTCATTGCTAGTTCATTTAAAAAAAGAAAACTGTCTTATTGGGCGTGTCTTGTAGGTCAGTGTAAAATCATGTGATTGCCTAAATAATGGCTCATGTGTGACAAACATTAATTTCCCACCTGGAAGTGGAAGATATCTTTGTGTGTGTGTGGCTGGATTTGAAGGTGATCTCTGTGAAGTGAATACTGATGACTGTAAACTTAACCAGTGTGGTATTGGCAGATGTGTGGATGGAGTAAACAGCTATTACTGTGAATGTCCACATGAACTTCAAGGTAAATTGCTACTTTATTTACATGTGTTTATCATGTTTAATGATAAATAGGAGTTTTTAATTTCATGTCTACAATTTTCTTTTTAAATTTTCCATTATAAATAGCTTATTGTTATATTATGAAGAACTTTTATGGTCTTGTGGTACAGATATGTGATATACTTCAAGGTATTTCTTGCATGGCTCTAATGGTTGTTTATTTTAGTTCATTATGAAAGCTAATTTCCATTGTTTTCCTCTGCAAAGGTAAATTCAGCAACATAGAAAAACACAGGAGATTCCTCCTGCAGATAAGCATGTAGTCCCCACAGCCCACCTTCTCCATATTCTACAATAAGCAAAATACTTGATATAAGATGAAAAAATGTGAATAGCAAATCTAATCAGCTGTTCTTATTAGATGGACTGAAATGCCTGGTTGCACTTTTTTTTTTAATTTCAGAACTTGCCTACATTGTACTTTTATAAACAGACCATCAAAGTCTAGTGCCACAATATTATAAAAAAAATTAAATCTGTATTTCAATACAGGTAAAAATTGTCAAGAGGATGTAGATGAGTGTGCATCCAGTCCTTGCTTCCCTGGAGTATTCTGCTTCAATACTTTTGGTTCTTACTATTGTGGTCCATGCCCAAATAATCTGCAAGGAGATGGGAAGTCATGTCATGGTAAAATTATTTGATTTTCAGAAGAATGGTATTGTCTTATTGTCATTCAGATAAAGTATCTTTGATTGTGCTTCATGTTTCTAACAGTAACTTGGAACTCTTCTCAGTAGTCAGCAAAGCAGGGCTGTGTCTCTCCTGATGGCAATGTCAGACTGCTCTGGGTCAACACAGCTGTGAAACACTTTTTCCAGTGTAGAAAAAAACATATAAAAAACAAACCCTCATTCTTTTATACCCAAGTAGAATACAATGGAATACTTTTGGCATTTTTTTCTTCATTATTTTCATAATACGATAAATTATTAATAAAATATTGAAAAAATATATTTCTATTTGATTAATATAGAACTATTTACCCAAGTCAAGGCAGTTGCCAAAATTTTATTTATATGCAATTACTGAATAACTTGTATCTTTAAAATACTCTGTTAAAAAACTTTTAAGAAACATTTTTAAACGTTATCTGCCTTCTGAATTTTGAGTTGTTTTTATGTAGTGAAACTTTAACTCTGTTTGTAATTTATTTAAATTTAAACAAATGTAGCTACTTCTATGCACTACTAATGTGCCTTCACATCTTTTCAGAAAGCTTTGATGATGCTGATGTTGGAAGGAAGGATTCCACAGGAGAAATTGGAGGGAATAAAGGTGATTCTTTTCATGAAGAAAATGGAATTTCTGATTCACACACTGATAAGAATATAACTGGCAAATAAAGGTTCTAGTCAGTTTTATGTTATTCACTTTATTTTTCAGTGTGGCACAATTCATTAATTACTGGGGCTGTATTCTGATCTGAAAAATGAGACTGAAATGTCAATATCAACAAATCCCTTGGGTCAGTCAAGTCATTTTATTAACAGTGTGATGTATGACACTCTTACAGTTGCCTTTTGTTTTAGTGACTAACCACTGACATAAAATAGGTAACATGGGGATAGGGACATCTGTTATATGAGATAAGCAAAAGTTTATGGCATTATGCTGAATGCCATTTTCCTACTTTAACTCAAAGCAAAGGTGAAGGATATGGCAAGTGCATGTCTTTATTCCAAAACTCTGTAAATGCTGTTGCTGGCATTTCCTGGTCTGTGCCTGCTGGGGGTTTCTTTGTGTCTTTTCCCTTCATCTCTGAATTGTTGTTGGGGTAGAAGGAAGACTCTCTCACTGCACTACCAGTGCTGGCTAATTCTTCATCAGCTACAAAATGGTTTGCTTTTAGGCAGTGGGAGACCACACTACTACAATTCAGTAAAGTTTAACCTTTTGTAAACCATTTTCTAGTTATAAATGGATTAAGGTTTCATTCCTCCACTGCCCCATAATGCTAAAACCACATATACAGTATTCTACCAGTCTGGGATTACAGTGCTGTACTTCTTTCCACAAACCACACACTTTCCCTGGGCAGAATACGAAGAACTTATCATTCATTTTGCACTCTTTTGAATGAGGAGACTGAGTCAATCTCTGATGTTTATTAAACAGTTGAAACATCCCACTACTAAAACCCAAGTAAAAACTTTGAGAAAGTTGATTATAAATTTTGAAGAATAAAACATGTTAATACTTTTGCTACAAGTTGGTGGCTCATTCACCTAGAATGTCCGTGGTGCATCAGTGTGTCTAAGCATCTAAATACATGTGATTTTATCTCTGCTTCTAGTGCTGAGACACACTGATGAACCATATACAATATTTTTGCTTTAAATTCTTTCAGTTACCTAGTTGAAAGCAATGTATGGAGCTGATAATCTGCTGACAGTAAATCTGTTTATTGACCTAATATGGGAAAATCTCTGCTGTCTGCCTCATATAAATCGTGCTTTCTCCTTTTCTTCCAGCCAAGAAAAGGCCATGGTGAGGGCAGGAATGGTTATAATCAGAATACCTTGATCTTCTCTAATTCTCTCAGTTAGGTTCTACTGCATGCTTACATTCTGAGGTAGCACAAGGAGAGACTTCCTGAA